>NC_069501.1:1243346921-1243676921 GCF_027579735.1 Bombina bombina
ATGGCTGCCTTTTACACTAGAAAATGCACAGTTTTACTTTTGTGGGTTCTTTAAAAATACTGGACATTTAAGTGTCCAGTATTTTTGTATAGATTTTACTGGGCAGGCTGCTAAAAACTGGACTGTCCGACTTTTAAATGCCTAAAGGTCAAAATAAAGTGTATATTTTAAACAGAGGTGCTGTGGACATTAGTACCATTTGCTGAATGTTAGGGAGATAGGAGAGACCCCTGACTGCATGTGCACTAGAGGATGCTTAACTGTTGCAGTTTAGGGCTATTTTGGTGTTATGTGGTCACAGGTAAAACCATCAGGAAATCCCCCTGCAACTCCCCCTTACAGTGATATTAACTTTGTGCCTGCTGCTGTCCCCTGACCCATGCTTTCTTCCCTTTCCCTGCACTCCCACCTCCTCAATATCCCACATTTAGTGCTGTCAATTACAGCCAAAGAAATAACAAACTGAGGGGTAGTGAAGAACAGGGCAGAGTTAAGGTTATCTGAACATTTCAAACAAGCAGAGCAACTCTTACCCTGATCTTCAAAGCACTGCTGCCTACTGAGACAGAATTTACAGGGCCATGCAGTAAGATAAGAGGAAGCAGAATGCCTGTTATGCACTGACGCTTATAGCCACACTGAGGGAGGGAGAGAGGGAGATTAGCTTTTAAAAGATGTTAGTGATTTACAACATTTTTCCAGGGTCAGGGATTTCTTACTTACTTTACTTGTCTTTGCAGCCAGCCTCATTGTATTCCTGTAGTCTACTTCAACATAAACATTTTACTGACCTGATCCTCCCTCACCTAATGTGCACATGGTTAAATTGTGAAGAAATGAAGCCCTGGAGGAGGTGTCTACCACGGAGGGGTATTTGACCCCAGCATAGGACAGCTGAATGAGTAGATAGGAGGAGGGGCCTGGAAACAAGTACTTAGGAGAGGGGGGTGGCCCAGAAAGAGCGCCAAAATCTCTTTGCAAGGTCCGTGGGGGATGAAGCTCCCTCCCTGTGGTTTTTGGATGAGATTTCACAGCTAGCTGGCGGAGTGCTTGCCTGGTGGGATAGCAGTGATGGGTACCTCCTGGAAGGCCAGGAGAGAAGGTGATGGAATGTGATGGATAATGGAGTCAAGTGATTGCTATGGGTAAGCTCTGTTTTGGTTTTTTTTGTATTTGATTATTTACCATTTGGTATATGTGTTAAGTTAATAAAAAGCTGCAGCCTTTGTACCGTTTTGGTGTTGTGTCTTTATTTTAGGTAAGTTCCTAGTGGGAGTGTCAAACAGAAACAGTACCTAAAACTAATCTCATTAGGCTACATTCACTAAGCTTCCTCTCCTGCCTTTCCAGCTACAAAGCTTTTGCTATTCTCAGCAGCTGATTCAGCAAACACAAACATCGCCCCTTACTTTAGTGAATTAGCTGCATACAGTAACGCAAGACCTGCTAAATCTACATAGGATGGAGACAATTCTGCCAATTTACATGAAAAAATGAAAATAATCTCTAATATTCTAATCAGTTTTTCCCATTATAATCATTCAGAATAATTTCAGCTAAGATCTGCACTTACCTGTTGTGTATGAGTCAAACTATGCTGAGGGTTTTCCTCCTTTTTATTGCTTCTCTTTGTCACTGGACTAAATAATGTTTTATCTCTTTATAGCTTTATCTTTTGTTTAGGTGACTGGAGCCTTGAGAATATAAAAAAACCACATAAACACACCACAATTTAACTTCCCATATTTCTTATGGACGGCATTGAGCAGCAATGTCCGCTCGTATTAAAACTTTAAAGTAAGCGCAATCGCACAAATGCAATTGCATTTACTCTCAAACATTTCTCTGGCCTTTCAGAGTTTTGCCAGAGGAAACAGTTGCACTAAACTATTCTATTAACCCCTAAACTGCGAGACCCCTATCACAAAGTAACCCAGTGCACTAATAACCCCTAAACTGCCACACCCCATCGCAAAGTAACCCACTACACTTTTAACCCCTAAACCGCCACACCCCATCGCAAAGTAACCCCCCACACTAGTAACCTTTAAACTGCCACACCCCATCACAAAGTAACCCACCACACTATTAACCTTTAAACTGCCACACCCCCATAGCAAAGTAACCCACTCCACTATTAACCCCTAAACCACCACACCCCCATTGCAAAGTAACCCACTACAATTTTTACCCCAAAATCGACACCCCATCATCGCAAAGTAACCCACTAACATCTAAACCGCTAAGTTACCCCAAAACAGACTAACCGCAACTGTAAAAAACCTTAAAGGGACAGTAAACCCCAAAATGTTCTTTTACGATCTGGATAGAACATGCAATTTTAAACAATTTTCCAATCTACTTCTATTATCAAATTTGCTTTATTCTCTTGCTATCCATTACTGAAGGAACAGTATTACACTACTGATAGCTTAACACATCTGGTTCAATCACCAGGGCCATTTCTAGAGAATCTGGCTCCCAGGGCAAAATTACAAAATGTCCCCCCCCCCTTACAAATTCTAAAGTTTTACTTACCTAATGCAGGAACCACTAGACCCCAAATAACTCTCATGTCCCTGAGCCATAATATTCATGTTTCTGCAGTTTATCACAATACAGTACAACTTAACTTATATTTCATTTTACAATAAAAATAGACTGTATGTAAATATGTCACTTAAGAGATGGAACCTTGCACAAAATAGCAATAACAATACAATTTAACTCAGCCAAGCTCAGCATTGGATATCTGGAAGCAAAGACAGTGTGCATCATTGCTATTATATTTTGGTGCATGTTTCCATCTCTTGTCAGTAGGGTTGCCAGAGCTGTGCTCTATAAAAATACAACCTACAGGTGACTGGACATGGGTGGTAGCTGGGGTCACACAATATCCCCCCAAGCTTAACTTTAGGCACACATTTGATCCAACCATTTATATTTTTCACATCTGAGCAGTCATTTTGTCCCCTTGGTTACCAGTAACACACAAAAGCAGTAGTGATTTGATTCCTGGACTGTCAGGAGCACATATACACACAGCAATTGTTCGAGACCCTGCATGGGTGTCCAGTATTTTTGTTTAAATTTTACTGGGCAGCTTGCTAAAAACTGGACTGTCCGGGTTGAATACTGTACATCAGGCAGCCCTACTTGTAGGACACATATTGCAATCTGCACATATTTGCACAGTGTGGAAGTCTATCTTGCAGAATATGAGTACAATAGTAAATGGTCTGCAAATGGTACTAATGTCCACAGCACCTCTGTTTAAAATATCCACTTTATTAAGAACTTTAGGCACATAAAGATCAAAGACAGAAGTCTTTTATGCGCCTAAAGGTCAAAATAAAGTGTATATTTTACACAGAGGTGCTGTGGACATTAGTATAATTTGCTGAGTGTTAGGGAGATAAGAGAGACCCCTGACTGCAGGTGTACTATAGAGGATGCTTAACTGTTGCAGTTTAGGGTTATTTTGGTGTTATGTGGTCACAGGTAAAACCATCAGGAAATCCCCCTGCAACTCCCCCTTACAGTGATATTAACTTTGTGCCTGCTGCTGTCCCCTGACCCATGCTTTCTTCCCTTTCCCTGCACTCCCACCTCCTCAATATCCCACATTTAATGCTGTCATTTACAGCCAAAGAAATAACAAACTGAGGGGTAGTGAAGAACAGGGCAGAGTTAAGGTTACCTGAACATTTCAAACAAACAGAGCAACTCTTACCCTGATCTTCAAAGCACTGCTGCCTACTGACACAGAATTTACAGGGCCATGCAGTAAGATAAGAGGAAGCAGAATGCCGGTTATGCACTGACGCTTATAGTCACACTGAGGGAGGGAGAGAGGGAGATTAGCTTTTAAAAGATGTTAGTGATTTACAACATTTTTGCAGGGTCAGGGATTTCTTACTTACTTTACTTGTCTTTGCAGCCAGCCTCATTGTATTCCTGTAGTCTACTTCAACATAAACATTTTACTGACCTGATCCCCCCTCACCTAATGCGCACGTGGTTAAATTGTGAAGAAAACAGTAACAGTGGGGTCACAGGGCAGCCAATCAACAGCCTCCTGGATCTCTGTTGTAGCTGATATTTATCTTTTTCTCTGTCTCAGCCAGCGTCCCTCAATGCGTGCTGCCTGTGCTTGTCAGACACTGCCTGCCTGTCATTATGGCACCAGAGCAGTTTTAGAGTGCACACAGTGTGCAGCACGATTGGGAAATGATGATCCCCCCCAGTCCCTTCTACCCTGGCACATCCACAACACAGACACTGGCCCCAGCTGCGGGCTCTTGATCTGTAATCAAGTGCCAGAATAAAGCAGAGGAATCAATGAATTTACTATGCTTAGAGGAAGCGGTTAATGTATTTGTAAACTATAGCCCAAGTTTACGCTGCACAGGGCATCAGAAATGTTTTAAAAAAAAAAATCTTCCAATATGCCTGCATCATGTTCCCCTGGTATTCTTTGTTAAAGAGCTATCTAGGTATGTGTGTGGCGCACTACATGGTGAGAAATACTGCTGTCATCTAGTGCATTTTCAAATGGAAAACATTCTTGCAAAACTGCTGCCATATAGTGTTCCAGACATGGCCAGGCAACTGAGTTTATGTCCCTGCTATTGAACCAAAGATACCAAGAGAGCAAATAAAACTTAATAATAGAAGTAGATTAGAAAGTTGTTGAAACCTGCATGCTCTGTTGGAAGCATGTAAGAAAAATGTCAGTTTCCTATCCTTTTAATCTCATTAGACTACATCCACTAAGCTGTCTCTCCTGCCTTTCCAGCTACAATGCTTTTGCTATTCTAAGCAGCTGATTCAGCAAACACAAATGCCGCCCCTTACTTTAGTGAATTAGCTGCATACAATAACGCAAGACCTGCAAAATCTACATAGGATGGAGACAATTCTGCCAATTTACATGAAAAAATGAAAGTGATCTCTAATATTCTAATCAGTTTTTCCCATTATAATCATTCAGAATAATTTCAGCTAAGATCTGCACTTACCTGTTGTGTATGAGTCAAACTATGCTGAGAGTTTTCTTCCTTTTTATTGCTTCTCTTTGTCACTGGACTAAATAATGTTTTATCTCTTTATAGCTTTATCTTTTGTTTAGGTGACTGGAGCCTTGAGAATATAAAAAAAAAAAACACATAAGTCATGGGAATACGCAAACGAAAATTGTATGTTTGAAAAGTTACCTAGAATAACAGTTGTTGATGACATACTATTGCTTAACCTTTATTATGCTCTGCTTACAAAAATATTGGGCTAGATTACAAATGGAGCGCTAATTTATTGTGTGCTCGTAAACAGCACGTGATAAATAACCATCCATTACATGTGGCTGGTTATTGCTACCACAAGGTGGCAGTGGCAATTGCCCTCAATTTGGGACTTGGTGAAGAGTAAATGGGAACTCCTGTGTTTTAAGTTGCCACTTTGGCCCCTATTTATCAAGCCGTCAACTGCAAATACGCTGGAATTCCGCAGCGTACTTATGGCAAGCTTGATTCAACCTAGTTATCAAAGCCTACAGACTGGTAAAAGTTGAAATTCGCTGGTCTCAATCCGACACATATCGATGCTTACGTCATTACAGATGTTCCGAATACACATTCACCTCTATTTGACACTTTTTCAAAGTTATCAAATAGTTAACCCGTATGCTCGCGGTTATTCCGGCCCAGCGTACTTGGTTTTCAATCCACCACAGGAATCAATGGGAGTCTGAAAGCAGCAATAGCTTATGTTCGATGCTGCCAGATATCCCATTGATTTCTAAAGTTGAAAACCAGTAAAATTTATACCTAACACCCTAACATAAACCCCCGAGTGTAAACACCCCTAATCTGCCGCCCCGACCCCGTTGCAACTAATTGAATGTATTAACTCCTATTCGGCTCCCAGACCCCGCCATAACTAAATAAAAGTATTAAACCCCTAAATCCCTGACCTCGCACATCACTACCACTAACTAAACCTATTAACCCCATAAAATAAATTAAGCAATTTACCCCTAAACCTAACAACCCGCTAACTTTACATTAAAATGACAACATCCCTAGCTTATAATCAATTAAAACGTACCTGTAGAAATAAATTAAACTATATTAAACTATAAATTAACCTACCCTAACTATTATACTACAATTACATTAAACTACCAATTAAATTAACTTTATTACATATTAAAAAAAAAACCTAACCCTACTCAAATTATTTAAACCTACAATAAAAAAAACTAAGTTACAAAACCCCCCCACTAAGTTACAACCCCCCCCTACACTTAAAAGGGCCTTTTGCGGGGCATTGCCCCAAATAAATCAGCTCTTTTACCTGTAAAGAAAAATACAAACACCCCCAACAGTAAAACTCACCACCCACACAACTAACCCTCCCAAATAAAAACCCTATCTAAAAAACCTAAGCTCCCCATTGCCCTGAAAAGGGTATTTGTATGGACATTGCCCTTAAAAGGGCATTTAGCTCTTTTACTGCCCAGACCCTACTTTAAAAATAAATCCCACCCAAAAAACCCTAAATAAACTTAACATTAACCCCCGATGATCCACTTACAGTTTGTAAATTTCCGCTTGAAGGATCCATCAAGCCAGCAAGAAGTCTTAATCCGGGTGGCAAGATGTCTTCATCCATGCGGCCTCTTCTATCTTCATCCATTCGGCGTGGAGTGTGTCCATCCTGAAGACATCCAACGAGGAGCTCCTCTTCAATACTGTCTCCACCGTAAACTGGATCTTGAATGCAAGTGACATCATCCAAGATGGCGTCCCTTGCATTCCTATTGACTGAAAGGTTCCAATCAGCCACAATCGGCGTGTATCCACAATGTTGGGTGAAAACTGATTCACCACTATAGATACTAGTAGTGGTAGCAATCAAATGTGGGTTTATTGATGCAATCTGACTGTTCGATTATGTAAATACTCACAATTGAGTTGATTAATTATAGTGTGAATTTACACATATATTATTAACATTTGCAATTGAATTAAAAAACTAAGGCTAGCCAAAACAGGTTCTTGGGTCGTACTATATGCGAAAACGCACTACAATATATCAGAGTCACAGCTGTTGGTTACGTTGTACCAAACACATAACATTTAGGTGCTAGTTGATATTATCTAACTAAATATTTACCTTATATACCAATTTACTCTATCTGATAGTTAATTTTACGTATATAACTAGAACTAAAATACGTTCAAACTATATAGACATTGGTTGGTGATTCCCTAACAATATACATTTATAATGCATAATTATACAAAGTTATAATACATCGAATTGCCAAAAGTATATGTTTCTCTTACACAATATACATTGATTAGCCAGCCATGAGATCAGTTAACTTACATTATATATTGGTTATTGCCTAAACTCTCAGCATACAAATTTATTTTAAATATAAATGTTATTGTGAACATAAAAAGTAACATAAGGGAATAAGTAATGTAAAAGCAACATTATATAAAGCATTTACATATTAGCACTCAACTACTCGAAATTAACCAAGTTGATGGTAGTATATATTTACCTAAATATAGTAACAAGAAGGTCTAAATAATATTTAACTTTTATTGAATATATATTAAAATAATAAAGAACCAATATAAAAACACAAATCACGCATGCACTGTCGCAACTTAGGTATTTAGAAAGTCAATTGTGCTTATTGACTTAATATGACAATGGTAATTGTACCCTTGTTGTATTACACTATAATAATGTTTATCTATATGTTAAGATGAATATAATGGCTTGGTGTAATATAAATGATAGTTAGCACACTTGGGACAATAGCTCTGGTCCACTGTAAACCTCTATTTTAATACCATAATGCATTCACAACTAATTAAATAGGGACACGAATGTCCATATTTGCTCTATTGGATATTAAGCAGTATAGTAGATGGATACAGGGGAGCGAGAATTTAGCGATTCTCCTTTTAAACAGCAAATCAGCATGCACCTTTAGCAATTAGTACTTTACAATTATAACACCTAGTACTATTGTGTTGGTGGCCTAGCTACATGATATATAACTTCACTATTGCAGGATATGTAGGTATGTACTCAAGCGCCAACTAACACCTATAGGCCCGGCAGAGGTGAAACCTAGCTCTCACCAAAGATAAAGTGACTGTAAAAGAATAGAGTGACCAGACGCCAACTAACGGAGGCTAGGTGTGAGGGTTAACAGCTGGAATTTATTATTACACAATTAATAAATTAAAAGCAAATTAGACGATAAAAACTCCTAGTTCATGGATCCACGAATCTTACAATAAAAAATATATTAATATAGTACAATACAATAAATAATAATATATTAAAATATGAGTTTGTCTAAATAGACATATTACAAATGGAAATTGCTTGATAAAAAAGCTGATGCCGCAGGGGATAATAATACAAAAATACCCTGTTTTCTAGAATTTTATTAAGCCAAAATTCCACTTTACTCCAGAACTGTACTATTTTGGGGCAGGCCCAAAAACAGTGTACTATATCTGCAGTTGAGTTATTACATTTGGGGCAATTATTAATAATATTAATGTTCCATTTAGTCATTTTCCAAGGTGTCAGATAGACATTATTCAGTAATTTTATATGGGATTCTTTCCAAGCTGTAGGGATAGTAGCACTCTTAACCCATTTGAAACTTGCATTCAATAATTCTATAGACATGTCACTATAATGGGTGCTCCATTTCTCTAATAATTTACTAATTATTGATTAACCCTGTTTTGACAGCATAATTTTATATAATAAGGCTATACTGTGATTGCCAGCTTTATAACTCACTATATAAGTTTTAATTTCCCCCCCATCCAACAGTTTCTGAATTTGATTTTTTAATTCCTGTTATAAAATGTCTGATCTGCAAGTAAGCAAAGAAATTTTTATTTGATAAACTAAATTCTCTAGCGATATCTTCGAAAGATCTCATTTGAAAGAGATTATCTAGACATTGATATACATAAGACAGTCCTTTTCGAGTCCAAATATTATAAATCTCACAAGGTAGGCCGGGAGTAAACTTTGGGTTACCTTGTATCAGGAGAAATGGAGATATTTAAGAATTTACTTCTAGCATTATGTTAAGTTTTTGCCATGCTTCAATGGTATTTCGTATTATATTCATATTTTTAATATGGTTTGGCAATTGTGGAATCAGACAATGAAGCAAGGCTTTCAATAAATATGGAGCAGACAGTTCTTCCTCCATTGGTAGAAGTGTAAGATAGTTAGCTTCCGTTAGTCAATCAAATGCAAAGCACGCTAAAGTGGCAATATTGTATTTTTTAATATCTGGGAGGGACAGACCACCATCTTCTGGTCTAAGTGTTAATTTTACTATAGACACTCTCTGTTAAACCTCTTAATATCTTGATTCAATATAAAAAGAGGAACATTTTGCATAATGTACATCAATTGCGGGAATAAGATAGTTTTGATGATCATCACTTTGGCTGAGAGAGAAATAGGAAATACACTCCATCTCTGGAATTTCTCAGTTGATTTTTTGAAAAAAGATGAGTAATTTAATTTATACCATTGATTTGGATCTCTATGTAGATGTATTCCTAAATATTTAATACTAGAAGACTCCTGGAAAGGATGTTCTTGGATACTTTTTTTATTTTTGTGTATCCATAAAATTTCGGATTTACTGATATTGATTTTATAGCCAGAAAAGGAACTAAATATATCCATAACATTTAAAGCCTTGGGTATATTTATCTTCGTATTTTTAACGAATAATAGCAGATCATCTGCGTATAGTGATAATACTAATTTTTGCTCCCCTAGTCTAATGCCTTGTAGTTTTTCTCGTAGGAAACAGCAAGAGGTTCTATATCAATATTAAATAATAATGGGGAGAGTGGACATCCTTGTCTCGTCCCCCTATGTAATATGAAATTAGAAGTCTGACTTCCGTTTATTAGTGTAGAAGATCTTGGGTGGTCATATATGATCTTAACAAATTGAACAAAATAACCTGAGAAGCCAAACTTGTCTAGTGCCGTGATTAAATGGTCCCAAACCACAGAGTCAAACTCCTTCTTGGCGTCGATTGTAATTAATGCAAAGTCCTGATTACTTATTGTTTTATTACGTAATTTGTTCCAAAAATATTCAAGTACCAAGGAGACTTTCCGTATATTTTTAGTTGAAGATTTTCGGGACATAAAACCCATTTGATCTACGTGGATAATGGGATCAAGACATGATTTCAAACGGTGAGAAATAATGTGAGTTAACAACTTATAGTCTGTATTGAGTAGTGAAATAGGTCTATATGACCCTGGCTCTAAAGGATTTTTACCTTTTTTCAGAATCAATGATATAATAGACTCAGAGAAGTTTTTCGACATAGTTTGACCATTAATATAATAATCGTTAAACAGTTGGACGAGGACATCCACTACCTCTGTTTTTAGTATTTTATACATTTCAGCAGGTATCTGGTCCGGGCCAGAGGCTTTATTACACTTAACATTATTTATGGCTTCCAGAACCTCCTCTCTGGTTATAGATCTATTTAAGACATCAGGCAATTCTTGTGATATTTTAGGTGGCGTGATTTTGTGCCAGCAGTCATTCTTGTTATCCATATTAACATCTTTAGCAGAATATAGCTTTTGGTAGTATTCTAAAAAAACATTTTTAATTTTAATATGATCCATAACTCTGTCTGTCCCATCTTTTATTGCTTCTATTATGTTAGTTTTTTTTTTCCTGGCTTTATCCAATCTGGATAAAAATGCAGCCAATTTACCATATTGACCTTTGTATATAGCACTTATCTTTAGTTCTTCCCATGACACCTTTTGTTTAGTAAAAATATCCCTTTTACTTTAGCCATTTTATAGTTGTCCCGTAACAATTTAGAGGGCTTGTTAGTATATTTACGGAATGTATTCTGAACCTGCTTGGCTAACTGAATTTCCCTCTCCTGCATCTTTATTTTTTTAGATATCATATAGGCTTTGATCTCCCATCTTAAACAAGCTTTGGCGGTTTCCCAGAAAATTTCTGTTCTTTCTCTATACGTTCTATTTAGATAGTTAAATTCTCTCCATTTATGTTTTTGCCAGTTACAAAATTCTAGGTTGTTTACTAAATATTTTGGGGGGAAAAAATGATTCCTTTCAATTCTCTGGCTTGGTTGTAGATAAATGTCTAATGAAATAACTGCATGGTCAGAGATAATGATATCAAATATCTTTGCCTTGACTTCTAATTTAATTAGTGAACTTGATAATAAAAAAAGATCTATCCTGGATAGAGAGCCATGAGATTTAGAATCACAAGTGAAGGATTTCGTGTCTGGATATTGTAGGCGCCATATATCATGGAGTTTCAAATTCTTACACACTTGTTTGAATATTTTGGCCTTCTGTTTAGAAAAGACAGAATTTTTGGGGCTAAATTTATCTAATGTTTCTGTCGGTATCAAGTTAAAATCACCAGCTAAGATTATATTTTGGCCAATATATTTAGTTAACAAGCAGACTAGACTATTCCAGAAACTGGATTCTATTTTATTAGGACCATAAACATTACAGATAATCAACTTGATCCCTCTCACTTGTAATTCTAGAACTACCCACCTCTCTTGAGGATCTAAAACTGTATTAATAATGTTATATGATACTTTTTGTTTATCAAAAAGGCTACTCCTTTTTTTCTTTGGGAACAAGGAGTGGCTATCACCTCCCCAATCCACTTGCTTTTAAGTTTAACAGCTTCCTCAGCTTTTAAATGCGTTTCTTGTATTAAGGCTATATCAGGATTGTATTTACCTAGCTGTTTGATTATTACTTTCCTTTTTATTGGGGAAATACACCTAATATATCCCTTCATCAGAAAAACATATTGTATTCATCTGGGGGGGGGGGGGGGAAACACACCAACCACGCATATATACATAACATATACACAATAAAACTTTCTCAGCCAAAGTGTAATACAGTATTGCTTGCTTCTATTTTTTTCCACCAATGTAAGTGAACTCATCAGGAAATGACAATCTCATCTCAGTTACAATACACATAACTATCAAGTGAGTGACAGTTTATGTTCTTTGAAATACGCTTTAGCTACTTCTATATTGTCTAGTTTGACTATACCCTCTTTCTCCTCTATTAGAATTTTTGCAGGGTACAATAGTTTTGCTACATAGCCATCTTGGATTAGCTTGGTGCAAAAAGGAGCCATCTCTTTCCTCCTAGAAGCAGTGTCACTGGAGTAGTCTTGAAGCAATAAAATCTTATTTTCCCCTACATGGAGATTCTCAACTTTTCTATATAGTCGCAAAATATTTATTTTATCCTGAAAATTTAGAAATTTTACCATGATTGGTCTGTGGATATTTTTTCCAGTGGCTCTGCTTCTAGGGGGTCTCAGACTATGTGCTCTTTCCACCACTAATAGTAACTTCTGATGTTCCATACCTAAGGCTTGAGGAAGTGTCATTGTTGCAAATTGTCTCAGGGAGACCTATTATTTTTAGGTTGTTCCGCCTTGAGCGGTCCTCAAGGTCATCTATCCTGGTGGTCAGAAACATAAGTTTCTTTTCTTGATCTAAGATTTTCTGTGAATGGTTATTAGTTATATCTTCAATGACTGATTTTCATTCTTCTGCCTCTGTAAGTCTGCTAGCGAATTGTCTTAACTCTACTGCTAAGCTGGACATTTGATTTTTAAGAAATTCAAATTGGGGTAAGAAGATATCAGAAAGTTGATTAACTAGTGGTTGTAGATCTGTTTTCAGATTTGTGCCCTCATTAGGGTTCTCACTTGTAACATAAGATGTACAGGTCTTTCTATCCTTAATTTTAGCAGGCATGATCTGGGAGATAGTGCTATTTGTGAGGAGAAATCTTTCCATGTGTTTTCTGTGTTTGTGAGAGAAAAAAATAGATAGAGGGGAAGAAAGGAGTGGAAAAAGAACACAAAAAGAGCAAACCTATTATAAAAGAATCTTCAGTGATTTTTTTCGATTTTTTAAATGTGTGTGTGACTTTATCATAATTTGTGTTTAAATATAATAAATAATGTGACAGAGGAAACAACCTGTATTTGTGTGACGTGTTTAAATGATCATGCCAAAAACAATATGATGCACATCCTATATGAACAATAGAATTTTAACACTTTAGCTCTTTATTCCTTTAATCAGCCACTATAGCAAGAAAGAAATGTCTTGCCCACTGCTTAGACTAAATTAATTTGTCGTGCTTTCTGTCTATCAAAGGCAAAAGAAGAAAAAAAGAGATAGCAGTTATCCAAATACGATTTTACAATTTCTCAAGAAAAGAAAACATTGGTTATTTAACCATAGACTCCAGGCAAAGAGAAGAACTAGCTGTTTCTGAATAAAAGTGAGGATTTATGACTAGTGATGTCGCAAACTGTTCGCCGGAGAACAGTTCCCAGTGAACATAGCTTGTTCGCGTTCGCCGCTGTGGGCGAACATATGCGATGTTCGATCCGCCCCCTATTTGTCATCATTGAGGAAACTTTGACCCTGTATCTCACAGCCTTCTGACACATTTGAGCCAATCAGCAGCAGACACTCCCTCACAGACCCTCCCAGCTCCTTGGCTGCAGCCATTTTAGATTCATTACGATCTTGCTTTCTTAGTGAGAGGAGCTTTAGTGTTGCTGCTGCTGACATTATAGGGAAATAGATAGCTAGGGTAGTGTATTTAGTGTCCACTACAGTCCTAAATGACTCATCTAATCTCTGCTGTAAGGACAGCACCCCAAAAAGCCCTTTTTAGGGCTATAACTTCAGTTGTTTTTTTATTTGTAATTTTATTTGCATTTGCCTGGCTGTCAGCCTGTGTGTGAGGCTCACAGCATATACTGTGATTAGTGCCACCACTGATATCTGCTTAACATTAGTGTAAATTTAAACAACAAAACTTTTAAATCATTTTGCTAGTGTAATCTAATTTCATTTTCTATCAGGCCTGTGTGTCAGGCTTACACAGCATACAACGTTGTTTAATTGCTGTGCCAGCAGCCACCACTCATATCTGCTTAACATTATTTTAAATTTAAAAAACAAAACTTTTAAATCATTTTGCTAGTGTAATTTAATTTCATTTTCTATCAGGCCTGTGTGTCAGGCTTACACAGCATACAATGTTGTTTAATTGCTGTGCCAGCAGCCACCACTCATATCTGCTTAACATTATTTTAAATTTTTAAAAAAAACTTTTAAATCATTTTGCTAGTGTACTCTAATTTCATTTTATATCAGGCCTGTGTGTCAGGCTTACAAAGCATACACTGTGGTTAATAGCTGTGCCAGCAGCCACCACTCATATCTGCTTAACATTATTTTAAAATTAAAAAAAAAACTTTTAAATCATTTTGCTAGTGTAATCGAATTTCATTTTCTATCAGGCCTGTGTGTCAGGCTTACACAGCATACAACGTTGTTTAATTGCTGTGCCAGCAGGCACCACTCATATCTGCTTAACATTATTTTAAAAAAATTTTAAAAAAAAAACTTCTAAATCATTTTGCTAGTGTAATCTAATTTCATTTTCTATCAGGCCTGTGTCTCAGGCTCAGACAGAATATAATGTGGTTAATTGCTCTGTGCCAGCAGCCACCACCCATATCTGCTTAATATTAGTGTAAATTTAAACAACCAAACTTTTAAATCATTTTGCTAGTGTAATCTAATTTCATTTTCGATCAGGCCTGTGTGTCAGGCTTACACAGCATATACTGTGGTTAATTGCTGTGCCAGCAGCCACCACTCATATCTGCTTAACATTATTGTAAATTTAAAAAACAAAACTTTTAAATCATTTTGCTAGTGTAATCTAATTTAATTTTCTATCAGGCCTGTGTCTCAGGCTCACACAGCATATACTGTGATTAATTGCTGTGCCAGCCACCACTCCAGCCACCACTCCAGCCACCACTCTAATTTCATTTTCTATCAGGCCTGTGTCTCAGGCTCAGACAGAATATAATGTGGTTAATTGCTCTGTGCCAGCAGCCACCACCCATATCTGCTTAACATTAGTGTAAATTTAAACAACCAAACTTTTAAATCATTTTGCTAGTGTAATCTAATTTCATTTTCTATCAGGCCTGTGTGTCAGGCTTACACAGCATATACTGTGGTTAATTGCTGTGCCAGCAGCCACAACTCACATCTGCTTAACATTATTGTAAATTTAAACAACCAAACTTTTAAATCATTTTGCTAGTGTAACATAATTTCATTTTCTATCAGGCCTGTGTGTCAGGCTTACACAGCATATACTGTGGTTAATTGCTGTGCCAGCAGCCACCACTCATATCTGCTTAACATTATTTTAAAATTAAAAAAACAAACTTCTAAATAATTTTGCTAGTGTAATCTAATTTCATTTTCTATCAGGCCTGTGTCTCAGGCTCAGACAGAATATAATGTGGTCAATTGCTCTGTGCCAGCAGCCACCACCCATATCTGCTTAACATTAGTGTAAATTTAAACAACCAAACTTTTAAATCATTTTGCTAGTGTAATCTAATTTCATTTTCTATCAGGCCTGTGTGTCAGACTTACACAGCATACAACGTTGTTTAATTGCTGTGCCAGCAGCCACCACTCATATCTGCTTAACATTATTTTAAATTTAAAAAACAAAACTTTTAAATCATTTTGCTAGTGTAATCTAATTTCATTTTCTATCAGGCCTGTGTGTCAAGCTTACACAGCATACAACGTTGTTTAATTGCTGTGCCAGCAGCCACCACTCATATCTGCTTAACATTATTTTAAATTTAAAAAACAAAACTTTTAAATCATTTTGCAAGTGTAATCTAATCTCATTTTTTTTATCAGGCCTGTGTGTCAGGCTTACACAGCATACAACGTTGTTTAATTGCTGTGCCAGCAGCCACCACTCATATCTGCTTAACATTATTTTAAATTAAAAAAAAAAACTTCTAAATCATTTTGCTAGTGTAATCTAATTTCATTTTCTATCAGGCCTGTGTCTCAGGCTCAGACAGAATATAATGTGGTTAATTGCTCTGTGCCAGCAGCCACCACCCATATCTGCTTAATATTAGTGTAAATTTAAACAACCAAACTTTTAAATCATTTTGCTAGTGTAATCTAATTTCATTTTGGATCAGGCCTGTGTGTCAGGCTTACACAGCATATACTGTGGTTAATTGCTGTGCCAGCAGCCACCACTCATATCTGCTTAACATTATTGTAAATTTAAAAAACAAAACTTTTAAATCATTTTGCTAGTGTAATCTAATTTAATTTTCTATCAGGCCTGTGTCTCAGGCTCACACAGCATATACTGTGATTAATTGCTGTGCCAGCCACCACTCCAGCCACCACTCCAGCCACCACTCTAATTTCATTTTCTATCAGGCCTGTGTCTCAGGCTCAGACAGAATATAATGTGGTTAATTGCTCTGTGCCAGCAGCCACCACCCATATCTGCTTAACATTAGTGTAAATTTAAACAACCAAACTTTTAAATCATTTTGCTAGTGTAATCTAATTTCATTTTCTATCAGGCCTGTGTGTCAGGCTTACACAGCATATACTGTGGTTAATTGCTGTGCCAGCAGCCACAACTCATATCTGCTTAACATTATTGTAAATTTAAACAACCAAACTTTTAAATCATTTTGCTAGTGTAACATAATTTCATTTTCTATCAGGCCTGTGTGTCAGGCTTACACAGCATATACTGTGGTTAATTGCTGTGCCAGCAGCCACCACTCATATCTGCTTAACATTATTTTAAAATTAAAAAAACAAACTTCTAAATCATTTTGCTAGTGTAATCTAATTTCATTTTCTATCAGGCCTGTGTCTCAGGCTCAGACAGAATATAATGTGGTCAATTGCTCTGTGCCAGCAGCCACCACCCATATCTGCTTAACATTAGTGTAAATTTAAACAACCAAACTTTTAAATCATTTTGCTAGTGTAATCTAATTTCATTTTCTATCAGGCCTGTGTGTCAGACTTACACAGCATACAACGTTGTTTAATTGCTGTGCCAGCAGCCACCACTCATATCTGCTTAACATTATTTTAAATTTAAAAAACAAAACTTTTAAATCATTTTGCTAGTGTAATCTAATTTCATTTTCTATCAGGCCTGTGTGTCAAGCTTACACAGCATACAACGTTGTTTAATTGCTGTGCCAGCAGCCACCACTCATATCTGCTTAACATTATTTTAAATTTAAAAAACAAAACTTTTAAATCATTTTGCAAGTGTAATCTAATCTCATTTTTTTTATCAGGCCTGTGTGTCAGGCTTACACAGCATACAACGTTGTTTAATTGCTGTGCCAGCAGCCACCACTCATATCTGCTTAACATTATTTTAAATTAAAAAAAAAAACTTTTAAATCATTTTGCTAGTGTAATCTAATTTCATTTTATATCAGGCCTGTGTGTCAGGCTTACACAGCATACACTGTGGTTAATAGCTGTGCCAGCAGCCACCACTCATATCTGCTTAACATTAGTGTAAATTTAAACAACCAAACTTTTAAATCATTTTGCTAGTGTAATCTAATTTCATTTTCTATCAGGCCTGTGTGTCAGGCTTACACAGCATACACTGTGGTTAATAGCTGTGCCAGCAGCCACCACTCATATCTGCTTAACATTATTTTAAAATTAAAAAAATTGAAATCATTTTGCTAGTGTAATCTAATTTCATTTTCTATCAGGCCTGTTTGTCAGGCTTACAAAGCATACACTGTGGTTAATAGCTGTGCCAGCAGCCACCACACATATCTGCTTAACATTAGTGTAAATTTAAACAACCAAACTTTTAAATCATTTTGCTAGTGTAATCTAATTTCATTTTCTATCAGGCCTGTGTGTCAGGCTTACACAGCATACACTGTGGTTAATAGCTGTGCCAGCAGGCACCACTCATATCTGCTTAACATTATTTTAAAATTAAAAAAAAACTTTTAAATCATTTTGCTAGTGTAATCTAATTTAATTTTCTATCAGGCCTGTGTGTCAGGCTTACAAAGCATACACTGTGGTTAATAGCTGTGCCAGCAGCCACCACACATATCTGCTTAACATTAGTGTAAATTTAAACAACCAAACTTTTAAATCATTTTGCTAGTGTAATCTAATTTCATTTTCTATCAGGCCTGTGTGTCAGGCTTACACAGCATATACTGTGGTTAATTGCTGTGCCAGCAGCCACCACTCATATCTGCTTAACATTATTTTAAAATTAAAAAAACAAACTTCTAAATCATTTTGCTAGTGTAATCTAATTTCATTTTCTATCAGGCCTGTGTCTCAGGCTCAGACAGAATATAATGTGGTTAATTGCTCTGTGCCAGCAGCCACCACCCATATCTGCTTAACATTAGTGTAAATTTAAACAACCAAACTTTTAAATCATTTTGCTAGTGTAATCTAATTTCATTTTCTATCAGGCCTGTGTGTCAGGCTTACACAGCATATACTGTGGTTAATTGCTGTGCCAGCAGCCACCACTCATATCTGCTTAATATTATTGTAAATTTAAAAAACAAAACTTTTAAATCATTTTGCTAGTGTAATCTAATTTCATTTTCTATCAGGCCTGTGTCTCAGGCTCACACAGCATATACTGTGATTAATTGCTGTGCCAGCCACCACTCCAGCCACCACTCATAAACATTATTGTAAATTTAAAAAAAAAAAACTTTTACATAATTTTGCTAGTGTAATCTAATTTCATTTTCCATCAGGCCTGTGTGTCAGGCCCACATCATATAGTGTGATTAATAGCTCTTTTTTCCACCACTTATATCTGGTGTAAGATTAGTGTACATTTTTTTAATTTTTTTTTTTTTTACATCAGCCCTTTTCTAGTGTTTTTTAATATTAGTTGCCAGGCCAGCCTGGCTGCCATTAGTGCCAGCCTGTGTGTCAGGCTGCCAGCATATACTGTGCCTACTTCCATCCTCAGTGCCAGTCCACCACTCCTATCTGGTGTAACATTAGTTTAAATTTTGTAAAAAAAAATGTTTGTCTTCTAGTGGTATTTAATTTTAGTTGCCAGGCCAGCCTGCCACTAGTGCCAGCCTTTGTGTCAGGCTGCCAGCACATACTGTGCCTACTTCTATCCTGAGTGCCATCACTCCTATCTGTTGTAACATTAGTGTAACTTTTTTAAAAACAAACTTTTACATCAGCCTGCTTTTGTTATTTAATTGCAGTTGCTGTCTGCCAGAGTGTGTGCAAGGCCCACTTTCCAACTAGTGCCACCAATCATATTTGTTATAACAGTAGTGTAAATATTTAAAATTAAAACTTTTTTGACTGTGAATCATCAGTCTGCTAGTGCAATTGATTTGCAGTTGCCTGCCTGCCAGCGTGTGTGCCAGGCCCACTTGCCAACTAGTGCCACCAATCATATTTGTTATAACAGTATTGTAAATATTTAAAATAAAAACTTTTTTGACTGAGAAACATCAGTCATCTAGTGTAATCTAATTGCAATTGCCTTCCTCCCAGCGTGTGTGCCAGGCCCACTTGCCAACTAGTGCCACCAATCATATTTGTTATAACAGTAGTGTAAATATTTAAAAAAAATATTTTTTGACTGTGAAAGATCAGTCTGCTAGTGTAATCTAATTGAAGTTGCCTGCCTGCCAGCGTGTGTGCCAGGCCCACTTGCTACCAACTATTACCACCAATCATATTTGTTATAACAGTTTTGAAAATATTTAAAATCAAAACTTTTTTGACTGTGAATCATCAATCTGCTAGTGCCATTGAATTGCAGTTGCCTGCCTGCCAGCGTGTGTGCCAGGCCCACTTGCCAACTAGTTACACCAATCATATTTGTTCTAACAGTATTGTAAATATTTAAAATAAAAAATTCTTAGACTGTGAATTATCAGTCTGCTAGTGCAATTGAATTGCAGTTTCCTGCCTGCCAGCGTGTGTGCCAGTCCCACTAGCCAACTAGTGCCACCAATCATATTTGTTATAACAGTAGTGTAAATATTTTAAAAAAATATTTTTTGACTGTGAAAGATCAATCTGCTAGTGTAATCTAATTGAAGTTGCCTGCCTGCCAGCGTGTGTGCAAGGCCCAATTGCTGCCAACTATTGCCACCAATCATATTTGTTATAACAGTTTTGAAAGTATTTAAAATCAAAACTTTTTTGACTGTGAATCATCAGTCTGCTAGTGCAATTGAATTGCAGTTGCCTGCCTGCCAGCGTGTGTGCCAGGCTGTAATGTCAAAGATACTATGTTGTAGTATGCAATAATTTAAATGAATCACAACTGCTGAGAGTATAGGAATTGTAGCAAGGTTTAAACTGGATAATAACATGAATTACTAAAACAAGTAATGTCAGAATCCGAGTATAAACTTAGCAATTTGTTATGGGGATAAAAAGCATTAAATATTTCTATAGCTGTCTCGAGTAAATGAATACTGGAGGAACAACAGAAAAACCGTGTCTATAACCAGAGAAAAAATGAAACAGTGTTAACACAACAAAAATAGCTACTATGTCAAAAATAGACGTCACCCACAATATATCAGAAAATATGAGTAAATTTGGGTAGGAGATATTGTATCAAAGATAGCAGCTTATAAAAAGGCATGCGGTTACTGAATTGTACCTGGAAGGTAAACAAAGTTTTAGAGAATTGTAGAGAAATCTCACAGCTTGAAGCGGAGAGGCGGTTGCAGCGCTGGTGCCGAACAGGTTGGCGTGTGACGTCACAGCTCCACGATGCAGGGCGGAATAATCGGCTGGATGGAGCAAGCTGACAGCAACGGCTGGACAAAGAATCAATCCGGTATCAAGAGGGGTAGGCTGGTTTCAGCAGGAGGAGTTGGTGAATCCAGAAAGGTAGATATTTGGTTGAAATCTCAAGAGGTAACAAAATACTAGAGCTCTGTTTGAATCACACTATGGTTAGTGGAAAACAATAACAAGCAAAGTGGAGAGGGGGGAGGAGGCTTAAATAGCATAGCAGGTGAATTGATCAGACAATTAAAGGCATATTCTCAGTAAAAGTAACAGGTTGTTGTTAGGCAATATGTAATCGTGACAGGATGCTCCCCCAAATGAGCCACTCCGTTGATCAGGGATGAGGACGATCCGGATTCCGCTGATGGAAGAGCGAGATGAGTCTGGGGGCAGAAATATTAACAGCTGGCTCCCAAGAGTCATGTTCTGAAGTGTAACCTTTCCAACTTATCAGATACTGTAAGTTACCCCGGTACATTCTAGAGTCAAGTATGGATTTAACCTCATATTCAATGTTGGGATCAATGGAAACAGGAGGTATACATTGGCGTGAAGTGGCATCTCGTACAGATCGGTAGGGTTTCAGTAGGGAAACATGGAAGGTAGGGTGTATTTTCAGAGTGCTGGGTAACTGTAAACGAACTGCATTCTCATTTATGATTTTGATTATCTGAAAAGGACCAATGAATAATGGTGAAAGTTTCTTGCTAGGAGTATTGAGATGCAAGTTTTTGGTTGACAGCCAAACTAGATCTCCAAGGGAGTAATGTGGTGGAGCCATCCTTCTTAAGTCATAATAATGTTTCTGTTTGGTTTTAGCTTGTTCAATAGCGGTGCTGACTTTTGCAAAATTGGAAGTGATGGAACTTGTTAGATCACCGATATATGGTAGTGAACTGATTTGGGGTAGTAGTTGAAATGTTGGATGGAATCCATAGTTAATGAAGAATGGAGTCTGGTTGGTTGTGGAATGTACTGTGTTGTTGAAGGTAAATTCGGCATAGGGCAGGTGTTGAGACCAAGAGTGTTGGTCGGAATGACAGTAAGACCTTAGGAATTGTTCAGTCGGACCATTAGTCTGAGGGTGATAAGAGGTTGAAAGTCTTTTGTCAATACTGAAAATCTTGCAAAATTCCGTCCAGAGAGAACTAGTAAATTGCGAGCCACGGTCTGTTAAGATCCGTCGAGGGAGACCATGAAGTCTGAAGACGTGTAGTAGAAGCAGATGTATAGTTTCGGCAGCAGTAGGTAGCTTGTGGTAGGATATGAGATGTATCATCTTACTGAACAAGTCAACCACGACAAGGATAGTAGTATTATTGGAGGATCTGGGGAGATCAATGACATAATCCAAGGCTATGTCTGCCCAAGGTCGTGTTGGAGTGGGTAAAGGCATGAGTAACCCATAGGGCCTATGTTTCGATCTTTTAGTGGTAGCGCACACTGAACAGGTGTTAATGTACTTCGTTATGTCGGTATTCATATCAGGCCACCAATAGCTCCTTTTTATTAGCTCCTGTGTCTTGTGGATTCCGGTGTGTCCAGCGAATAAGGATTCATGAGCGGAATGTAATAACAAATCTCTGATAGAAGGGGGTACATATAACTTCTCATCAAAGTAATAGAGGGAATCCTGTTTCATTTGTAACTGTTGAAGAGGCTTAGTTTGATCTTTATGTTGTTCGTCTCTTAGGAATGGAATAGAATCAATGAGAAACAATAGGTATTTGTTCTCGGGAATTACAGATTCTTTTGGAAGAGAGAGATCCGAAGGAGTAGGCAGGCATGACAGAGCATCTACCTTCTTGTTCTTAGTAGCTGGTCTGTAAGTGATAAGGAAATCAAATCTGGAGAAATATAGATTCCAACGAACATGTCGTGCAGTGAGGGTTTTTGTGCATTTTAGGTACTGTAAATTACTATGATCAGTATACACTATGGTTGGATATGTCACTCCCTCAAGGAGATGACGCCACTGTTCAAAAGCAACCTTGATAGCCAGTAACTCTTTATCACCCACAGGGTAGTGTAACTCAGGAGCCGTCAAACATCTTGAATAAAAAGCTACGGGATGTAGAGGTTTCTTTAGGTGTTCTCTTTGTGAAAGAACAGCTCCAATAGCGTAATCGGAGGCATCGACCTCCAATACGTATTGGAGTTGGTTATTTGGGTAGCGTAATATAGGTGCAGAGGTGAATTTTTGTTTTAGGAGATCGAAAGCCTTTTGGGAGTCAGCAGTCCAGAGGAACTTAATGTTTGATTTTGTGAAGTTGGTAAGTGGTTTGGCAATTGCTGCGAAATTGTTTATAAATTTTCGGTAAAAATTTGCAAAGCCTAGAAAGCTTTGTACCTGTTTCTTATTACTTGGCTCTGGCCACTGTCGAATGGTAGTGATTTTAGAGTCGTCCATCTGTATGCCAAATTCCCAAATCTGATAACCAAGAAAGGTGATCTGTTTTGTATGAAATATACATTTTTCGGCTTTAGCATATAAAGAATGAGAGCGTAAGCGTGATAATACCTGTCTGACGTGTTTTGTGTGTTCTTCTAGTGTTTTTGAATAGATCAAAATATCGTCAAAATAGATCACAATATAGGTGTCAAGAATATCTTTAAAGATATCGTTAATAAAGTGTTGGAAGGTTGCCGGGGCGTTGCAGAGACCGAATGGCATGACGGTGTATTCATACAAGCCATAGCGAGTACGGAACATTCGTCTCCAGCCCTCATACGAACGAGATTATACGCACCTCGCAGGTCAAGTTTAGTGAAGACCTTGGCACCTTCCAAATGCTCAATTAGCTCTGGGATAAGGGGCAAAGGATACCGGTTTTTAACAGTAACCTTGTTCAGCTGCCGGTAGTCCACTATGGGTCTTAAACTGCCATCTTTATTTTTTACAAAAAACATACCGGCAGCAGCGGGGGAAGTAGATGGTCTGATGAATCCTTCTCTAGATTTTCCTCAATATATGATTTTAAGTGTTCCAGTTCAGGTTTAGACAACGGGAACACATGACCGCAGGGTATGACTGCACCTGGAAGTAAATCAATAGGGCAGTCATAGATACGATGCGGCGGTAGGTTTTGGGATTCTTTTTTACTGAAAACATCTATAAAGTCGGCATAGACATTAGGTATCTCTATATCAGTAGAGATTTGAGGTGGTTGTAAAAGCAGAGTAGGGTAGCAAGTGGATAAGCAGTAATCAGAATTAAGCTGTACAGTGAGATTGGACCATGATATCAGAGGGTTATGTAATTTTAACCATTGTAGGCCTAGAATAAGAGGGTAGACGGGGAATGTAATGACATCAAAGGAATTGTACTCCCTATGGTGGTCTGGTGTGGATAGGAGTAGTGGTATTGTTTCATAAATTACCGGTCCAGAGGACAAAACCTCCCCATCAATTCCCCTTAAAGGTACAGGAGCCTTTTTTTTTATAAGTGGAATTTTATTTTTTGTGGCAAAACACACATCAATGTAAGAGGCAGAAGCACCAGAGTCAATTATCCCTGAAACGGTCACTCGAAGTTGATCCCACTGCAAGAGAAGGCATAAGTTACAGTAGCTTGCAGAGTTTGATACAGCGTTTAAGGAATAAAAAGGATGGGAGCTCTTACCCTTATTCTGTTTTTGGAGAATGGGACAGGCTTTGACAGTATGCTCTTCTGATGCACAGTACATGCATAAATTCTGGGAGCGCCTTCTTAACTTTTCTTGGTTGCTTAAAGGGCCTTTAAGAAAACCAATTTCCATAGGTTCAGTGGTGTTTTTAACATGAGAGTGTGTAGGTAAAGTAGGGTTTTGTTTCTTATGTGTTGACTCATGATAAACTTTCTCGTGTTGTCTCTCCCTAAGCCTTCTGTCAATACTGATACTGAGATTAATTAGTTCCTCCAAAGTGTGAGGGATTTCAATGCGAGAGAGTTCGTATTTAATAGATTCTGACAAACCCAATCTAAACTGGTTTTTTAGCGACAAATTATTCCATTGGGTGTCAGTAGCTAGCCTCTTAAAGTCTGCAATATAATCTTCTACATCCCTTCTTTTCTGCTTAAGAGAGCGCATTGCAGTCTCAGCGGTTAGTTGTTTGTAAGGGTCATCATAAAGCTGACCAAGGGTAGAAAAGAAGGAATCTAGAGAGTTAAGTATATCATCGTTTGTCTCCAGAAAGGAATTAGCCCAGCTTCTGGGTTCTGCTCTTAAATAGGAAATGGTAGTCATTACCTTAACTCTGTCAGTGGGATATGTGTATGGTTTTAGTGCAAACAGCAAAAGGCAGGAGTTTTTAAAGTCTCTAAATTGTTTTCTATCCCCTGAGAATATATCTGGGAGACTAACTTGTGGTTCCTGAAAACGAGTTCTACTATCTACAAAGTCTTTAATATAAGTTTTCAGTCCCTGGTTTTCTTGTTTGAGAGTATTGAGGCCATCAGTTAAAGCATCCACTTTTTGAGAGAGAGTTTGTATCTAATTAGTCATCTCAGATGGATCCATGTTATATGGCTTGTTATTCTGTAATGTCAAAGATACTATGTTGTAGTATGCAATAATTTAAATGAATCACAACTGCTGAGAGTATAGGAATTGTAGCAAGGTTTAAACTGGATAATAACATGAATTACTAAAAGAAGTAATGTCAGAATCCGAGTATAAACTTAGCAATTTGTTATGGGGATAAATAGCATTAGATATTTCTATAGCTGTCTTGAGTAAATGAATACTGGAGGAACAACAGAAAAACCGTGTCTATAACCAGAAAAAAAAATGAAACAGTGTTAACACAACAAAAATAGCTACTATGTCAAAAATAGACGTCACCCACAATATATCAGAAAATATGAGTAAATTTGGGTAGGAGATATTGTATCAATGATAGCAGCTTATAAAAAGGCATGCGGTTACTGAATTGTACCTGGAAGGTAAACAAAGTTTTAGAGAATTGTAGAGAAATCTCACAGCTTGAAGCGGAGAGGCGGTTGCAGCGCTGGTGCCGAACAGGTTGGCGTGTGACGTAACAGCTCCACAATGCAGGGCGGAAGAATCAGCTGGATGGAGCAAGCTGACAGCAACGGCTGGACAAAGAATCAATCCGGTATCAAGAGGGGTAGGCTGGTTTCAGCAGGAGGAGTTGGTGAATCCAGAAAGGTAGATATTTGGTTGAAATCCCAAGAGGTAACAAAATACTAGAGCTCTGTTTGAATCACACTATGGTTAGTGGAAAACAATAACAAGCAAAGTGGAGAGGGGGGAGGAGGCTTAAATAGCATAGCAGGTGAATTGATCAGACAATTAAAGGCATATTCTCAGTAAAAGTAACAGGTTGTTGTTAGGCAATATGTAATCGTGACACATGCCCACTTGCCAACTAGTTACACCAATCATATTTGTTCTAACAGTATTGTAAATATTGAAAATAAAAAATTCTTAGACTGTAAATCATCAGTCTGCTAGTGCAATTGAACTGCAGTTTCCTGCCTGCCAGTGTGTGTGCCAGGCCCACTAGCCAACTAGTGCCACCAATCATATTTGTGGTAACAGTATTGTAAATATTTAAAATAAAAACTTTTTTGACTGTGAATCATCAGTCTGCTAGTGCCATTGAATTGCAGTTGCCTGCCTGCCAGCATGTGTGCCAGGCCCACTTGCTGCCAACTATTGCCACCAATCATATTTGTTATAACAGTATTGTAAATATTTAAAAAAACTTTTTTGACTGTGAAACATCAGTCATCTAGTGTAATCTAATTGCAGTTGCCTTCCTCCCAGCGTGTGTGCCAGGCCCCCTTGCCAAGCCAACTTGTGCCACCAATCATATTTGTTCTAACAGGTTTGAAAATATTTAAAATAAAAACTTTTTTTACTGTGAATCATCAGTCTGCTAGTGCCATTGAATTGCAGTTGCCTGCCTGCCAGTGTGTGTGCCAGGCCCACTTGCTGTTTCCAACTAGTGCCACCAATCATATTTGTTCTAACAGTATTGTAATTTTTTTTAAACAAAACTTTTTGGACTGTTAAGCATCCGTCAGCTAGTGTAATCTAATTGCAGTTGCCTTCCTCCCAGCGTGTGTGCCAGCCAGGCCCACTTGCCAACTAGTGCCACCAATCATATTTGTTGTCACAGTACTTTTAATATTTAAAAAATAAACATTTTTGACTTTGAAACATCAGTCTGTTTTTTGGTTTCAGGCTCATAGCGTATACTGTGCCCACTTGCCCAGTGCCACCACTCATAATTTGTTTAATAGTATTGTAAGTATACATTTTAAAAAAAATGACAGGCAGTGGCAAGCCACCCCGCAGGTGCCGTCATGGTCGTGGTGCTGTGATTCCTTTAGACCCTACAAATATGCACATTGTTCAAAGGCCAGGTGCTAGGGACACGACAAGTTCTGAGGAGGACCTAGTTGAAGGGCTAACACAGGACACCCAATCTTCTACAGCTTCCGCTCCTAGTCCTCCTAACCTTGACGCACCATCCACCTCCAGCTGTGCTTTGGGCACCTCTCAAGTGACCAGTGCCACTCGCCCGCCTGTCGCCACCACCAACACTAGCACCACAGCCACTTCACTTGATCTGTCAAAGGAGTTATTGAAACATCAGTTGGAAGAAATGAGTGATGTGCAACCATCATTTACAGAGGATGTAGATAACAGTGATATGTCTCAGTCAGGCAGCATTACAGACATGGAGGTACGGTGTGATGATGATGATGATGATGATGATGTTGTACCCACTGCTGCTTCCTTTGTTGATGTGTCAGATACAAGTGAAGCGGTTGATGATGATGTGCCGGTGGATGTCACGTGGGTGCCTGCTAGAAGAGAAGAAGAAGAGGGGGAAAGTTCAGATTGGGAGACAGAGAAGAGGAGGAGGAGAACATCGCCGTCATCACAGAGCTCAGCAGTGTGGCATTTTTTTTGTGTGTCTGCCTCTGACAACAGTTATGCCATTTGCAACCTGTGCCAATAGAAACTGAGTCGTGGGAAGTCCAACACCCACCTAGGTACAACTGCTTTGCGAAGGCACATGGTCTCACATCACAAACGCCGATGGGAAGAACACATGAGTAGAAGAAGCACACAAAGTGAAAGCCGCCATCCTCCTCCTGCTCCAGCATCTTCAGCTACATCAACCACTGCTGTCCTCCTTGCCCCCCTCTCAACCATCCTCCACTGAGTCTCTCTTACGTAGCAGTTCCTGGTCATCTGCCCACAGTCAGGTGTCTGTCAAGGACATGTTTGAGCGTAAGAAACCAATTTCCCAAAGTTACCCCCTTGCCTGGCGTCTGAAAGCTGGCTTGTCTGAACTCTTAGCTCGCCAGCTTTTACCATACAAGCTGGTGGAGTCTGATGCTTTCAAAAAATTTGTCTATTGGGACTCCGCAGTGGAAGTTACCTGGCAGAAATTTCTTTTCACAAAAGGCAATCTCAAACCTGTACTCAATTGTGTGAAAGGAAGTAATGGCATGTCTGGCACACAGCGTTGGGGCAAGGGTCCATATGACCATTGATAGCTGGTCTGCAAAGCATGGTCAGGGCAGGTATATCACCTACACTGCGCATTTGGTAAACCTGCTGACATCTGACAAGCATGGAATGCGTGGCTCGGCAGAGGAGTTGGTGACACCGCCATGACTTGCAGGCAGGCCTGCTGCTACCTCCTCTACTCCATCCTCTTCCATAACCTCTTCCTCAAGTCCTCTTCTGCTTCTGCGTCTTGCTCAACATCAACGGCACCCCACCAGCTCCCCAGGTACTATTCAACATCCAGGATATGGCATTGTCACGCCGTCTTGGGGTTGACTTGCCTGAAAGCGGAGAGTCACACCGCACCAGCACTCCTGTCCGCCCTGAACGCACAGGTGGATCAGTGGCTGACTCCGCACCAGCTCGAGATTGGCAAGGTTGTTTCTGACAATGGAAGTAATTTGGTGGCGGCATTGAAATTGGGCAAGTTGACACATGTGCCGTGCATGGCACATGTGTGTAATCTGATTGTACAACGCTTTGTGCATAAGTACCCAGGCTTACAGGACGTCCTGAAGCAGGCCAGGAAGGTGTGTGGCCATTTCAGGCGTTCCTACACGGCCATGGTGCACTTATCCAGGGTCGAAACAACCTGCCACTGAGGCGCTTGATTTGCGACAGCCCGACACGGTGGAATTCAAGACTCCTAATGTTCGACCGCCTGCTCCAACAAGAAAAAGCTGTTAATGAGTATTTGTATGACCGGGGTGCTAGGACAGCCTCTGGGGAGCTGGAGATTTTTTTGCCAAATTACTGGACGCTCATGCGCAATGCCTGTAGGCTCATGCGTCCTTTTGAGGAGGTGACAAACCTTGTCAGTCGCACCGAAGGCACCATCAGTGACATCATACCATTTGTTTTCTTCCTGGAGCGTGCCCTGCGAAGAGTGCTGGATCAGGCCGTAGATGAGCGTGAAGAGGAAGAGTTGTGGTGTCCATCACCACCAGAAACAGCCTTATCAGCATCGCTTGCTGGACCTGCGGCAACGCAGGAAGAGGATTGTGAGGAAGAGGAGTCAGAGGAGGAATGTGGCTTTGAGGAGGAGGAAGACCAAGCACAACAGGCATCCCAGGGTGCTCATTGTTGTCACCTATCTGGTACCCGTGGTGTTGTACGTGGCTGGGGGGAAGAAGATACCCTCAGTGATATCAGTGAGGACGAGGAATGTGACATGATTAGCTCGGCAACCAACCTTGTGCAAATGGGGTCTTCCATGCTTTCGTGCCTGTTGAGGGACCATCGTATAAAAAAGCTGAAGGAGAACGACCTGTACTGGGTGTCCATGCTACTAGACCCCCGGTATAAGCATAAAGTGCCTGAAATTTTACCATATTCCCGCAAGTCGGAAAGGATGGAGCATTTCAAAAATAAATTTAAAACAATGCTTTACACAGCGTATAAGGGTGATGTCACAGCACAACGGTAATCTAACAGGGGAAGAGATGAAAGTAATCCTCCTCTTCCTCCTCCTCCCACAACCACGGCGGCAAGGACAGGATGCTTTCCTGACGTGTTGTTGATGGAGGACATGCGGACCTTTTTAACTCCTATGCATCGCCAGAGCCTTTCGGGATCCAGCCTCAGAGAAAGACTCAACTGACAGGTAGCAGACTACCTAGCATTAACTGCGGATCTTGACACTCTGAGGAGCAATGGACCACTTGACTACTGGGTGTGCAGGCTTGACCTGTGGCCTGAGCTATCCCAATTTGCAATCGGACTTCTGGCCTGCCCCGCTTCAAGTGTCCTGTCAGAAAGGTCCTTCAGTGCAGCAAGAGGTTTTGTCACTGAGAAGAGATGTTGCCTAGGTCAAAAAAGTCTTGATTATCTCACCTTTATTAAAATGAATGAGGGATGGATCCCGAAGGGACTGACATTGGGCAATACATTTGAGTAAAAAAGGCCTGATGATGAGATGAGCTGCCTTGGGCTACAAATGGTACACACAATGGCTTTTTTTTTTTCTTAGAATGCAGGATGATTTGCGTGACTTATCCGCCAACAACTAGTGTTCAAGCCGCAAGGTTTTAGGGCACTTTCTAACTGTTTTACAAACATCAATTTTTCTGGCCGCTGCTACAGCAGTGGCTGCAACAATACCGAATTTTTCAGGCATTTGTACATGCCTAATTTTTCTGGCCTCTGGTGCTGCACTGTGGCTACAAAACTCAAACCAAAAAAAAAAAAAGGCACATAACAGTGATTAAACTGTTAAGAATAGTACTACTTAACACACCACTCATATCTGGTGGCACAGTACATTGCACGCGCAGTGCCCCAAATTTGAAGTAGGAGGACCGACCAAGCATCTTTTTCCATCTCCCAGTTCCTAAAAATTATCTCCGGGTTCCTAAAATTGATGCCATACCTGTACTCTATTGTTCAAAAGGATGGCATATGTGGTGTTTCATGCTGTTGTGCCTGTTGAGGGTCGTGGGCCATCGTATAAAAAGGCTGAAGGAGAACGACCTGTACTGGGTGTCCAAGCACGTTTTTTGTTCAATATTCCCAGTTCCTCTAAATTATCTCCGGGTTCCTCAAATCAATGCCATATCTGTAATCTATTGTGAAAAAGGATGGCATATGTGGTGTTTCATGCTGTGGTGCCTGTTGAGGGTCATGGGCCATCGTATAAAAAGGCTGAAGGAGAACGACCTGTACTGGGTGTCCAAGCACATTTTTTGTTCAATATTCCCGGTTCCTCTAAATTATCTCCGGGTTCCTCAAATCAATGCCATATCTTTAATCTATTGTGCAAAAGGATGTCATATGTGGTGTTTCATGCTGTTGTGCCTGCTGCGGGTCGTGGGCCATCGTATAAAAAGGCTGAATGAGAACGACCTGTACTGGGTGTCCAAGCACTTTTTTTGTTCAATATTCCCGGTTCCTCTAAATTATCTCCGGGTTCCTCATATCAATGCCATACCTGCACTCTATTGTGTAAAAGGATGGCATATGTGGTGTTTCATGCTGTTGTGCCTGTTGAGGGTCGTGGGACATCGTATAAAAAGGCTGAAGGAGAACGACCTGTACTGGGTGTCCTAGCACGTTTTTTGTTCAATTTCCCGGTTCCTAAAAATTATCTCCGGGTTCCTAAAATCAATGCCATATCTGTAATCTATTGTGCAAAAGGATGGCATATGTGGTGTTTCCTGCTGTTGTTTCTGTTGAGGGTCCGGGACCCTCGTCTAAAAAGGCTGAAGGAGAACAAAGTGTACTGGTTGTCCAAGCATCTTTTTCCATCTCCAGGTTCCTTAAAATTATCTCCGGGTTTCTAAAATGGATGCCATACCTGTACTCTATTGTGCAAAAGGATGGCATATGTGGTGTTTAATGCTGTTGTTTCTATTGAGGGTCCTGGATACTCTTATAAAAAGGCTGAAGGAGAACGACCTGTACTGGGTGTCCAAGCATGGTTTTTTGTTCAATTTCCGGTTCCTAAAATTTATCTTCGGGATCCTAAAATCGATGCCATACCTGTACTCTATTGTTCAAAAGGATGGCATATGTGGTGTTTCCTGCTGTTGTTTCTGTTGAGGGTTCTGGACCCTCTTATAAAAAGGCTGAAGGAGAACGACCTGTACTGGGTGTCCAAGCATGGATTTTGTTCAATTTCCCGGTTCCTAAAAATTATCTCCGGGTTTCTAAAATGGATGCCATACCTGTACTCTATTGTTCAAAAGGATGGCATATGTGGTGTCCAAGCATGGTTTTTTGTTCAATTTCCCGGTTCCTAAAATTTATCTCTGGGATCCTAAAATTGATGCCATACCTGTACTCTATTGTTCAAAAGGATGGCATATGTGGTGTTTTCTGCTGTTGTTTCTGTTGAGGGTCCTGGACCCTCTTATAAAAAGGCTGAAGGAGAAAGACCTGTACTGGGTGTACTGTCCAAGCATCTTTTTCCATCTCCCGGTTCCTAAAAATTATCTCCGGGTTTCTAAAATCAATGCCATACCTGTACTGGATTGTTCAAAAGGATTGCATATGTGGTGTTTCCTGCTGTTGTTTCTGTTGAGGGTCCGGGACCCTCGTATAAAAAGGCTGAAGGAGAACGAAGTGTACTGGGTGTCCAATCATTTTTTTTTTGTTCAATTTCCCGGTTCCTAAAAATTATCTCCGGGTTTCTAAAATCAATGCCATACCTTACTCTATTGTTCAAAAGGATGGCATATGTGCTGTTTCCTGCTGTTGTTTCTGTTGAGGGTCCTGGACCCTCGCCTAAAAAGGCTGAAGGAGAACAACCTGTACTGGGTGTACTGTCCAAGCATCTTTTTCCATCTCCCGGTTCCTAAAAATTATCTCCGGGTTTCTAAAATAGATGCCATACCTGTACTCTATTGTGCAAAAGGATGGCATATGTGGTGTTTAATGCTGTTGTTTCTATTGAGAGTCCTGGATACTCTTATAAAAAGGCTGAAGGAGAACGACCTGTACTGGGTGTTCAAGCATGGTTTTTTGTTCAATCTCCGGTTCCTAAAATTTATCTTCGGGATCCTAAAATTGATGCCATACCTGTACTCTATTGTTCAAAAGGATGGCCTATGTGGTGTTGTTTCTGTTGAGGGTCCTGGACCCTCTTATAAAAAGGCTGAAGGAGAACGACCTGTACTGGGTGTCCAAGCATGGATTTCCCGGTTCCTAAAAATTATCTCCGGGTTTCTAAAATGGATGCCATACCTGTACTCTATTGTTCAAAAGGATGGCATATGTGGTGTCCAAGCATGGTTTTTTGTTCAATTTCCCGGTTCCTATAATTTATCTCCGGGATCCTAAAATCGATGCCATACCTGTACTCTATTGTTCAAAAGGATGGCATATGTGGTGTTTACTGCTGTTGTTTCTGTTGAGGGTCCTGGACCCTCTTATAAAAAGTCTGAAGGAGAACGACCTGTACTGGGTGTACTGTCCAAGCATCTTTTTCCATCTCCCGGTTCCTAAAAATTATCTCTGGGTTTCTAAAATCAATGCCATACCTGTACTGGATTATTCAAAAGGATGGCATATGTGGTGTTTCCTGCTGTTGTTTCTGTTGAGGGTCCGGGACCCTCGTATAAAAAGGCTGAAGGAGAACGAAGTGTACTGGGTGTCCAATCATGTTTTTTTTTCAATTTCCCGGTTCCTAAAAATGATCTCCGGGTTCCTAAAATCGATTCTATACCTATACTGGATTATTCAAAAGGATGGCATATGTGGTGTTTCCTGCTGTTGTTTCTGTTGAGGGTCCTGAACCCTTGTCTAAAAAGGCTGAAGGAGAACGAAGTGTACTGGTTGTCCAAGCATCTTTTTCCATCTCCCGGTTCCAAAAATTATCTCCGGGTTCCTAAAATGGATGCCATACCTGTACTGGATTTTTCAAAAGGATTGCATATGTGGTGTTTCCTGCTGTTATTTCTGTTGAGGGTCCGGGACCCTCGTATAAAAAGGCTGAAGGAGAACGAACTGGGTGTCCAATCATTTTTTTTGTTCAATTTCCCGGTTCCTAAAAATTATCTCCGGGTTTCTAAAATCAATGCCATACCTGTACTCTATTGTTCAAAAGGATGGCATATGTGCTGTTTCCTGTTGTTGTTTCTGTTGAGGGTCCTGGACCCTCGCCTAAAAAGGCTGAAGGAGAACAACCTGTACTGGGTGTACTGTCCAAGCATCTTTTTCCATCTCCCGGTTCCTAAAAATTATCTCCGGGTTTCTAAAATCAATGCCATACCTGTACTGAATTATTCAAAAGGATGGCATATGTGGTGTTTCCTGCTGTTGTTTTTTTTGAGGGTCCGGGACCCTCGTATAAAAAGGCTGAAGGAGAACAAAGTGTACTGGGTGTCCAATAATGTTTTTTTTTTCAATTTCCCGGTTCCTAAAAATTATCTCCGGGTTCCTAAAATCGATGCCATGCCTGTACTCTATCGTGCAAAAGGATGGCATAGGTGGTGTTTCCTGCTGTTGTGTCTGTTGAGGGTCCTGGACCCTCGTCTACAAAGGCGGAAGGAGAACGACCTGTACTGGATGTCAAAGCATCTTTTTCCATCTCCCGGTTCCTAAAAATTATCTGTGGGTTCCTAAACTGGATGCCATACCTGTACTCTATTTTGCAAAAGGATGGCATATGTGGTGTTTCATGCTGTTGTGCCTGTTGAGGGTCGTGGGCTATCGTATAGAAAGGCTGAAGGAGAACGACCTGTACTGCCTTGCTGCTCCTTTCAGGCAGGCCAGCTCTTTGCATACAGGCCCACAGACTCTGTAACAGATCCCTCTTTTAGGGAGAGGTGCAGCTATAATGCAGGGTCAGAACCTCTGTCTGCAACTGGTATACTTGATCGTGCAAAAGGAAGTAACCTTACCATGGTTCCCTGACCGCACGTCTTGTTGTTATATTTGGTGAGGGTAATCAGGCAGGCCGTATAGACCTCCCCCGATAGGGGGAGTAAAAGGGATTAAAGGGCTAAGAATAGTACTAATACAAACACAACCTAGTTAACATGGGTCCCAGACTGCATGTCTTGTTGTTATATTTGGTCAGGGTAATTAGGCAGGCTGTATAGACCTCCCCCGATAGGGTGAGTAACAGGTATTAAACTAATAAGAACAGTACTACTTAACACAACCTAGTTACCATGGGTCCCAGACCCAGACCGTGGTTATATTTGGTGAGGGTAATCAGGCAGGCCGTATAGACCTCCCCCGATAGGGGGAGTTACAGGGATGAAAGTGCTAAGAATAGTACTACTTAACACAACCTAGTTACCATGGGTCCCAGGCTGCATGTTTTCTTGTTATACTTTGTCAGGGTAATCATGCAGGCCATATAGACCTCCCCCGATAGGGGGAGTAACATGGACTAAATTGCTAAGAATAGTACTACTTAACACAACCTAGTTACCATGGGTCCCAGACCGCATGTCTTATTATTATATTTTGTAAGGATAATCATGCAGGGGAAGTAACAGGGATTAAAGTGCTAAGAATAGTACTACTTAACACAACCTAGTTACCATGGGTCCCAGACCGCATGTTTTGTTGTTATACTTTGTCAGGGTAATCATGCAGGCCATATAGACCTCCCCCGGTAGGGGGAGTAACAGGGATTAAAGTGCTAAGAATAGTACTACTTAACACAACCTAGTTACCATGGGTTCCAGACCGCATGTCTTATTATTATATTTTGTCAGGGTAATCATGCAGGCCATATACACCTCCCCCGATAGGGGGAGTAACAGGGATTAAAGTGCTAAGAATAGTACTACTTAACACAACCTAGTTACCATGGGTCCCAGACCGCATGTTTTGTTGTTATACTTTGTCAGGGTAATCATGCAGGCCATATAGACCTCCCCCGATAGGGGGAGTAAGAGGGATTAAACTGCTAAGAACAGTACTACTTAACACAACCTAGTTACCATGTGTCCCAGACCACGTGTCTTGTTGTTATACTTTGTCAGGGTAATCATGTACGCCATATAGATCTCCCCCGATAGGGGGAGTAACAGGGATTACAGTGCTAACAATAGTACTACTTAACACAACCTAGTTACCATGGGTCCCAGACCGCATGTTTTATTATTATACTTTTTCAGGGTAATTATATATCTATCAAATCTATCTATTTATCTTCTATCAATTCTATCTAACTATCAATCTATGTATATCTATATATCAAATCTATCTATCTGGTGTGCGGACTGTTTTGAGACAGCCACTTGTGTTTAGGACAACTTTGAAGTAGGAGGACAGACCAATCATCTTCTTCCATCTCCCTGTTCCAAAAATGCAGGCCATATAGACCTCCCCCGATAGGGGGAGTAACAGGTAGTAGTAAACTGCTAAGAATAGTACTACTTAACACACCACGGGTCCCAGACCGCATGTCTTATTGTTATACTCTGTCAGGGAAATTATATATCTTTCAAATATTATCTATTTATCTGTCAAATCTATCTAACTATCAATCGTATCTATCAAATGTATATTGCATCTATTGATCGATGTAATTCGTATCTATCAAATGTATATTGCATCTTTTGATCTATGTAATTCGTATCTATCAAATGTATATTGCATCTTTTGATCTATGTAATTTGTATCCATCAAATGTATATTGCATCTATTGATCTATGTAATTTGTATCTATCATATGTATATTGCATCTATTGAGCTATGTAATCTATGTATCTATCTATCTATCTATCTATCAAATCTATCTCGTGGTTGTGCAAATGGACTGTTTGCGGTTGTTTGCGGTGTGTTACACGGAGAGTTTGGTCTGTCACTGTGAAGCGGGCGTAACCCTTACACTACCTGATCGATACAACATCATAACTGATGTTTTAAAGCACGTTATTCCAAACAATTTAGGAATGTTAGGTGATTTAGGCCCTTTATGGGTTAAAAGCAGACTCTGCATCAACTATGTAATTTTACATGGGAGTTTTGCCATGGATCCCCCTCCAGCATGCTACAGTCCAGGTGTTAGTACCCTTGAAACAACTTTTCCATCACTATTGTGGCCAGAAAGAGTCCTTGTGGGTTTTAAAGTTCGCCTGCCTATTGAAGTCAATGGCAGTTTGCGTGGTTCGCCGGTTCGCAAACAGTAGCGGAAGTTCGAGTCCGCCGTTCGCGAACCAAAAATTTTTACATTCGCGACATCACTATTTATGACCTCTATACAGATACAAAACCCTTAGCAGTTTTAATTATTCCTTCAGAAGCTTCTACTTTCTATTGCTATCTGGTATCAATGTGGTCTAATGTTTCAATGTATATAATCAACCTTTTACAGATAGAAAAAAGAGACAACAAATTGAATAAAAATAAATGCAAAACATAAAGTCCCAGAACAGTCTCAGTTTAGTCCCATGTGCTCTTTTAGATCTCACAGCAAGCTACAAATCAGTGAAAATAAATATACAGTTGCAAATGAGGCAGCAAGACCTGAACAGCAAAAAATGTAGCAACACAACCATTAACCTTTAGTTGGGTGTAAAAAGTACTTGCAATTTTTGTAGTTTTTGTAAGGGATCAGCGTAGCTTCCTTGATGTGGTAGTATAGAGTCTAGCCCTCTAGCACTGTCTCCAGGCTACAGCAGCTTATTTAGATTGTATGATACTCCTCACGGGGGCAGATTTCTTATTCTGGGGACCGTCCCGGTGACCCGACTCTCCAATCAACATAAACGTTTCCTGCCCAAAGTGTTACTGGACCACGGAATTCCAAGGCTTCCAGGGAAAATGTATATTAGTTATCCCTTCAGCTCCGAGTGAGCTCCATCAGGCCCAGTGCTTCTTACTCCCACAGCAGCAGTAACTGACTGATATAAAAATTTCCGGATTAACCCTCTTTGCTCCTCAGTCAGAACAGCTCCTGCTTCACTTAATGCGACAGGGAGTATCCAATCCAGTCCTCAGCAAAGTAAAGTAAAGGGGGTTCTCTTAGCACCTCAGGCACAATTATCCTCCGCGGGAGGAAGTCTTATATTGTGGAGTAACTCATGCACTTCAGTTTGTCATATCACAGTAAATGATTAGTCACAGCATCTCTTATTTTAGTTATTTTGAGCCGGCGTTAACCAGAGGCTTTGGCTGTGGCTCTAGCGAGTGAGCATTATTAGGCTTCTGGCAGACTTCCCAGTCTTACCTCAACCACATTCAGGGTAGTGTCCTAGGGAGCATATCGAATACTCCAACAATGGGCCATGACGAGAGTAGGATTGTTCTCGAGCTCCTTCAGGTAGCACGCCACTTTCGCGTGTTCCATCTAACTCCTCTTCAGGAAGACCTTCTGGTTAATTTTCAAAAAGTGCCCCAATTGCCCCTAAATAAAGTATATTTTGTTTTTTTATTTAGTTTTTAGGGGCTAAATTTGTGGGGGTAGTTAGAAAAAAACAGCACTGAAAAGTGCCTTTATATTTTGGTCTATGAGGAACTGTTTATTCCCTGTAAATATATATGTATATGCTTATATACATTCTGTGTATATCTATGTGTTAATATGTGTATATACACATATAAACACATAAATATATATGTATATAATCATATAGATATATATTTCTTTTTTTGCCCAACACTGTGCGACTTACCGCATTGCGGTCAGTTTTTAATACCAACGCACATTAGCATGCGCCGGTATTGCTAAGTGGAGTGCAAATATCACTTTTGCAAAATAGATATTTTGTGCGCCACTTGTTATCTAGCACTGTATGTGCAGAAAATTTTACACGACTTTACACTGGTAAATAAATGTACACTAAAATATAATAACATAATTTTTTTCAAATTAGGCACCCTAGTGCTCCCGACCATAGTATTCACAAAACAAATTCCTGGACCCAGTGACATGCGGTGAGGTCAGAGACTGGTGAGGTACTAACTATGATACACCCGAGTAGCACATATATGAACCCAATAGAGATAGCTTAAATTTACAACTAAATTAGTAGGTTGCACAATGACAATTTGAATTCTTTACAACACATGCATACAGGTAATAAACCAAATCAATTCTCGTTATATAGGCAAATACAGTTCCACTCTTTATACTCATTCAAAACAAATGAAAAAATAAGAGTGCATGGTCTTACTTTCCCAGAGACAGCAATTTCTTCACTTTCTATGATGAGAATGAACATTTTTCTGCAAGTCCCTTTGAAATTGAATTGTAAAATTAGGCAGTTAAACTAAAGCATTGTTTCTCAACTGTCCTCAAGTACCCCAATAGACCAGGCTTTAATTATAGCCAAACCAGTGCTGCATAGGTGAAAAAATCAGCTGATGGGTGATAGCAGGTTAGTAACCATCCCTGGTATTACTGCTGCTAAGCAGAGTACTTCACTTGCACTTCACTTGCACTGGTTTAGCTCAAATTTCCCATACAAATTGTCAAACTCTTGTCTCTGGTTTTCATGAAATCTCATAGAGTCAGTAATTCACCAACAGCAGAATCCAACATCCATCACTTTACTCTGCAGCAATTGTAAGAGTGCATCAGTTTGCATGAAAATGGGCTCAAATGTCATAAGCAAGAATCAGGTTGATGCTTTATTCAGAAAGAAGTAATATCCTTCAGACATCATCAAGGTGTCATGCTCCCAACCAGCTGGATTTTCTCTGAGAAACATGTACATAGCACGTAGATCACTTTGGTACATGTTGACCGTCTGCACTAGTCTGGAATATGAACTTCATCTGGTGGGTGCTGCTCTCGTCCACCATATTGTCTCTTCACCATATTGTCCAGCAGGTGGGTGCACTTTGTCGACTTACTGAAAAATGTGGCCATTTCCTCAAGTGTTGAAAAAAATACTTGACACTCTTGTATAGATTTTGCTGAATGAGAGACCACCAGGTTTAACTTGTGGGCATAACAATGGATAAAAGTTTGCTTGAGGTACTTTTTCTTTAATCTTGGCTTGCACCCTATTAATAGCTGATGCCATCACAGAGGCTCAGTCGTAAGTCTGAGCTACCAGCTTTTCAACACAATTATATTCCTCCAACACTCCCAATACATAATTAGCAATAGCCCGTGCTTGTCTGTCAACCACTTCATCAAATCCTAAGAATGCCTCCTTCACAATTATCTCACAATTCAGCTCACTTTTAGCCACATAACGCAAAATTACAGAGATTTGTGTTTTGTTTGTAACATCAGTTGTCTCGTCTACTTCAACAGCTACAAATGGGGCTGCATTAATGTCCTTTCTTATATCTTCTCTTATTACATCAGCAACTGCTTCGTTTAAGTCGTTCTGTATTCTGTTTGAACATCCAGAAAACACAGTGGATGTCTTCAAATGTGTTGCAAAAGTTGCATCTTTCCATGCCAAAATATGCAATAGCTCCACATAGTTGCCACGATTAGAAGACTTTGCACCCACCTCATTACCACGAAATGTGATTTCCTGTTTGTCTAGATAGAAGGTTGCTTGAATAAGGTTTTTTAAAATCTCATGGTTTTCATTGACTTTAGCATTGTGGTTGATGATATCTAATCTCTGCTGTTCATTTAAAGAAATATCTATCCTTTTCGCTGATCCAAAGGTTTTCCAAGCAAATTGGTTTTGAATGTGACTTGTGGATTTCTTATGTTTGTTGATGCCCCTTGATAGATTTTTTAAATCGCCAAATTCCGCATTTGTCCAAACATTCTCTGTAGTGGAGAACAAAATACATGGAAAGCAGTAAAGGCGATTCTTCGTATCACAGCCACACAGCCATTCTTTCCTTTGGTACCACTCCATTTGGAATATACGTGTCATGGTTTTCTCTTTTTGAACCAAGTCCTTCAGCTAAGGCATTGATCTTCTTTTATTTATTACTTAAATTTTTGATGGAAAGTCCAATCTTGAGAAATTATTAATGTTAGATATAGGCCTAGATTTAGAGTTGGGCGGTAGCCGTCAAAACCAGCGTTAGAGGGTCCTAACGCTGGTTTTTACCGCCCGCTGGTATTTGGAGTCAGTCAGGAAAGGGTCTAACGCTCACTTTGCAGCCGCGACTTTTCCATACCGCAGATCCCCCTATGCCATTTGCGTATCCTATCTTTTCAATGGGATCTTTCTAACGCCGGTATTTAGAGTCGTGGCTGAAGTGAGCGTTAGAAATCTAACGACAAAACTCCAGCCGCAGAAAAAAGTCAGTAGTTAAGAGCTTTCTGGGCTAACGCCGGTTTATAAAGCTCTTAACTACTGTGCTCTAAAGTACACTAACACCCATAAACTACCTATGTACCCCTAAACCGAGGTCCTCCCACATCGCCGCCACTCTATTAAAATGTTTTAACCCCTAATCTGCCGACCGCACACCGCTGCCACCTACGTTATCCCTATGAACCCCTATTCTGCTGCCCCTAACACCGCCGACCCCTATATTATATTTATTAACCCCTAAACTGCCGCCCCTAACGTCGCCGCCACCTATCCGCCTCACTCCCGCCTCAATAACCCTATAATAAATAGTATTAACCCCTAATCTGCCCTCCCTAACATCGCCGACACCTAACTTCAAGTATTAACCCCTAATCTGCCGACCGGAGCTCACCGCTACTATAGCACATTTTTTAACCCCTAAAGCTAATTCTAACCCTAACCCTAACACCCCCTAAGTTAAATATAATTTTATTCTAACGAAATAAATTAACTCTTATTAAATAAATTATTCCTATTTAAATCTAAATACTTACCTGTAAAATAAACCCTAATATAGCTACAATATAACTTATAATTATATTGTAGCTATTTTAGGATTAATATTTATTTTACAGGCAACTTTGTATTTATTTTAACCAGGTACAATAGTTATTAAATAGTTAATAACTATTTAATAGCTACCTAGATAAAATAATTACAAATTACCTGTAAAATAAATCCTAACCTAAGTTACAAGTAAACCTAACACTACACTATCAATAAATAAATTAAATAAACTACCTACAATTATCTACAATTAAACCTAACACTACACTATCAATAAATTAATTAAATACAATACCTACAAATAAATACATTTAAATAAACTAACTAAAGTACACAAAATAAAAAAGAACTAAGTTACAAAAAATAAAAAAATATTTACAAATATTAGAAAAATATTACAACAATTTTAAACTAATTACACCTACTCTAAGCCCCCTAATAAAATAACAAAGACCCCCAAAATAAAAAAATGCCCTACCCTATTCTAAATTAAAAAAGTTCAAAGCTCTTTTACCTTACCAGCCCTGAAAAGGGCCATTTGCGGGGCATGCCCCAAATAATTCAGCTCTTTTGCCTGTAAAAAAAAAAACATACAATACCCCCCCCAACATTACAACCCACCACCCACATACCCCTAATCTAACCCAGACCCCCCTTAAATAAACCTAACACTAAGCCTCTGAAGATCTTCCTACCTTATCTTCACCATGCCAGGTTCACCGATTGATCCAGAAGAGCCTCCGATGTCTTGATCCAAGCCCAAGCGGAGGGCTGAAGAGTGACGTCCATCCTACGGCTGAAGTCTTGATCCAAGCAGGCAGAAGAGGACATCTGGACTGGCAAACATCTTCATCCAAGCCGCATCTTCTATGTTCTTCAATCCGATGACGACCGGCTGATCTTCAAGACCTCCAGCGCGCATCCATCGATCTTCACCGACGACTTTCCGACGAATGACGGTTCCTTTAAGGGACGTCATCCAAGATGGCGTCCCTCGAATTCCGATTGGCTGATAGGATTCTATCAGCCAATCAGAATTAAGGTAGGAAAATTCTGATTGGCTGATGGAATCAGCCAATCAGATTCAAGTTCAATCCGATTGGCTGATTGGATCAGCCAATCAGATTGAGCTCACATTCTAATGGCTGATCGGAACAGCCAATAGAATGCAATCTCAATCTGATTGGCTGATTGGATCAGCCAATCGGATTGAACTTGAATCTGATTGGCTGATTCCATCAGCCAATCAGAATTTTCCTACCTTAATTCCGATTGGCTGATAGAATCCTATCAGCCAATCGGAATTCGAGGGACACCATCATGGATGACGTCCCTTAAAGGAACCGTCATTCTTCAGTTGGACGTCGCCGGAAGAAGATGGAAAACGCTTCCTCCTCCACTATCCTTACATATATCCAATATTTAAACCCACCCTATTTAAGGACCATTATCACCTTTATATGAGTAATATACCAAGAGATAATCCTGTCATTTGATTCATAAAGAGACTCTCCATATACCTAACGAGGGTGTTTGTCTCAGCCAGCAGTGACAGTATCTGGCTAACCGGTAGTGGATCCAAATTCCAATTTCTTTTAAAATTTTTGTTAAATCCCCTGTTTTTAATGTGATCTAGTAAAAGTTATATTTTAATTTCTCATTTCCCTGCATCACATAAGTACGTTCTTAGAGTGCTATATTTGTACCCTTTTGTCAGTTTTTCACTGATTTTCTGTTAGGCTTAGAGTAGGTGTAATTAGTTTAAAATTGTTGTAATATTTTTCTAATGTTTGTAAATATTTTTTTATTTTTTGTAACTTAGTTCTTTTTTATCTGTTGTACTTTAGTTAGTTTATTTAATTGTATTTATTTGTAGGTATTGTATTTAATTAATTTATTGATAGTGTAGTGTTAGGTTTAATTGTAGATAATTGTAGGTAGTTTATTTAATTTATTTATTGATAGTTTAGTGTTAGGTTTAATTGTAACTTAGGTTAGGATTTATTTTACAGGTAAGTTTGTAATTATTTTAACTAGGTAGCTATTAAATAGTTATTAACTATTTAATAGCTATTGTACCTGGTTAAAATAATTACAAAGTTGCCTGTAAAATAAATATAAATCCTAAAATAGCTACAATATAATTATAATTTATATTGTAGCTATATTAGGGTTTATTTTACAGGTAAGTATTTAGTTTTAAATAGGAATAATTTATTTAATAAGAGTTAATTTATTTTGTTAGATTTAAATTATATTTAAGTTAGGGGGGTGTTAGTGTTAGGGTTAGACTTAGCTTTAGGGGTTAATACATTTATTATAGTAGCGGTGAGCTCCGGTCGGCAGATTAGGGGTTAATTATTGTAGGTAGCTGGCTGCGACGTTGTGGGGGGCAGATTAGGGGTTAATAAATATAATATAGGGGTCGGCGGTGTTAGGGGCAGCAGATTAGGGGTACATAACTATAATGTATGTTGCGGCGGTGTACGGAGCGGCAGATTAGGGTTTATTAATAATATGCAGGTGTCAGCGATAGCAGGGGTGGCAGATTAGGGGTTAATAAATATAACATAGTGGTCAGCGATGTTAGGGGCAGCAGATTAGGGGTACATAGGGATAACGTAGCTGGCGGCGGTGTACGGAGCAGCAGATTAGGGGTTAAAAATAATATGCAGGGGTCAGTGATAGCGGGGGCGGCAGATTAGGGGTTTATAAGTGTAAGGCTAGGGGTGTTTTGACTCGGGGTACATGTTAGAGTGTTAGGTGCAGACTTAGAAAGTGTTTCCCCATAGGAAACAATGTAGCTGCGTTAGGAGCTGAACGCTGCTTTTTTGCAGGTGTTAGGTTTTTTTTCAGCTCAAACAGCCCCATTGTTTCCTATGGGGGAATCGTGCATGAGCACGTTTTTGAAGCTGGCCGCGTCCGTAAGCACCGCTGGTATCGAGAGTTGCAGTGGCGGTAAATATGCTCTACGCTCCCTTTTTGGAGCCTAACGCAGCCCTTCTGTGAACTCTAAATACCAGCGATATTTAAAAGCTGCGGGAGAAAAAAAGCACGCGTAGCTAACGCACCCCTTTGGCCGCAGAACTCTAAATCTAGCCGATAGTGTTTTCCATTTTTCAATCACATGAAACTTTGAATACTAAACACCTGGCAATAGAGAAAAAGAGAGAAATGAGAAGGAGAGAACTAGAGTAAATCAAAGGAAACATAAAAATAAACAGATTGTGTAAAAAAACAGCAAACAACTTACTTGCTTTCTTGCATAATGAACATCTAAGTATGCTCTGTGTAGTGTAGCCTTGTCCTTAGTGTGATATGGGAGCTGATATTTATTAAACTGCAGTCAAATTCTGAATAACTATCTACGCATGTGCAACAACTGGCACATCAAAACGGGGTCAAGGTCAAAAGGAATTTGAATAAACCACAGTTAAAAACACTAAAATGGGTAAACATATGTAGACTGTCATATAAGATAGCAGATGACATTGTTTAGTGGGAACTTACAGGTTTCAGTAGATACATTTTCATTAACATCAAAACCACCAAAAAGATACAAAGAGAAAACATTATAGTATATGGTTTTTGTTGTTTGTTTAGTATTTTTTTTTTTTTTAGTTGTTTAGGTTTTTTTTTCCTTTACATATAACTCTGTCACAATTACTCATTACAATACAGGCAGTCCCCGGGTTACGAACATTCGACTTACTTACAACTCGCACTTACGAATGGAGCCGTTCACATGTTTGAGCTAGCATTATCGCCTGTAAATCAAGCCCCACAAGCAAAGTGAATACTGTACGGTGGCAATAAACATTTACTGATGTGTTCAGTGCTGCTCGGTCGTAGGGAAAAATGTGCCGTCGCTCCTCTGTGTCATCAAGGGATTCCCTGTGTCGCCTCCGTAAGAACTGACGTCTGCACTCGCCGGTCACATGACCTGTACATATCCCTCTTCTCATTGGTCTGTGGATGCGTCTCCCTGGAAGAACTCTGTGACTCCAAAAAATGGCCAAACTTGAACAAAGAAGAAGAGTCCGGAGGCGGAGCTGTCCTTCTACTGTACAGTACATTACAGGTAAAATACTGTGTTATCCTTACTGGTAAAAAAGCACATAATGGAAGCGTGTACAGGGTATGTCCAGATAAGCTGGCGTGTGGTCATAGCTTGATTCTGAAACATCAGGACTGACTTATTTTTCTGAATGGATCATACAATTACAGTAGTTGAGCTGAGGGAACAAAAATACTGTACGTACACAGGAACTTACTGTACAGGAAGTTACAGGACAGTACGTACTGCATACATTACCTGTTCTGTACAGTGTTTTTGTACCCTGCAACAATGCCTCCAAAAAACAAATCTGCCTCCCAAACAAGTGCTGGTGATACAGCAAAAAAAAGAAAAACCATCACCATGGAAATTAAAGTAGAAATAATAAAGAGATCAGAGAGAGGGGAAAATCCATCATCCATTGGCAAAGAATTGGGTTACAGTAGGTCAACAATTGCAACAATTTTAAAAGATAAAGGTAGAATAATGGACCATGTGAAAGGCTACACCCCAATGAATGCTACAATTATCACTAAGCAACGCAGTGGTTTAGTTATCCAGATGGAAAGGCTGCTGACAATTTGGATAGAAGACCAAAATCAGCATAATATACCTATCAGTCTTTCTTTAGTGCAAGAAAAGTCTTGAAGCATTTTTAATAATTTAAAAGCTACAGGTACACCTCATACAGCAATTGAAGGTTTTTGTAATGAAGAATTTGTTGCAAGTAGGGGTTGGTTTAATCGCTTTAAAAAAAGAGCACATTTGCATAATATTAAAGTTCAAGACGAAGCAGCGTGTGCCGATGCAAGTGCTGCAAGTGATTTTAACAAGATATTAGAAGATATTATTGACGATGGAGACTATTTGCCAGAACAAATCTTTATTGTTTACGAAACTGGCTTGTTTTGGAAAAAAATGCCTGAGAGGACATACATTTCAAAAGAGGAAAAAAGTGCACCAGGACATAAGGCATCAAATGACAGGGTGACTTTATTACTTGGGGGTAATGCATCAGGGGATTTAAAGCTCAAGCCTTTGCTAGTGCATCGCTCCCTAAATCCGAGGGCACTACGTAATGTCACCAAGGCATTTCTTCCTGTTATTTGGAGGGCAAATTCAAAGGCTTGGGTTACATTGGCACTCTTTGAAGAATGGTTTTTGAACCATTTTATCCCTGCTGTTGAATGTTATTGCTTAGCCAAAAACATTCCTTTTAACATTCTCCTTCTCCTTGACAATGCCCCTGGACAACCAACCACTTTAGATGACATGCACCCCAATGTAAAGGTGGTATTTCTGCCCCCCAACACCACATCACTTATTCAGCCAATGGATCAAGGAGTCATAGCCTCCTTTAAGGCCTATTATTTACGGAGAACATTATCACAAGCTGTCAGGGCTACCCAAAATGATGAGATGACCTTAAGGGATTTCTGGAGAAATTATAACATTTATGATGCCATCAAAAATATTGCTGATGCTTGGAATGAAGTGAAAGAGACAAATATGAGAGGAGTTTGGAACAAATTGTGCCCCCAATTGACACAAGAATTTCTGGGTTTTACAGATGATGAAATTGCTGAAACCAGGCAAACTGTCGCCTAGATTCAGAAATCTGCGTTAGCCGTCAAAACCAGCGTTAGGGGCTCCTAACGCTGGTTTTGGCTGCCCGCTGGTATTTAGAGTCAGTCAGGAAAGGGTCTAACGCTCACTTTGCAGCCGCAACTTTTCCATACCGCAGATCCCCCTACGCCATTTGCGTATCCTGTCTTTTCAATGGGCTCTTTCTAACGCCGGTATTTAGAGTCTTGGTTGAAGTGAGCGTTAGAAATCTAACGACAAGACTCCAGCCACAGAGAAAAGCCAGGAGTTAAGAGCTTTCTGGGCTAACGCCAGTTCATATATCTCTTAACTACTGTGCTCTAAAGTACACTAACACCCATAAACTACCTATGTACCCCTAAACTGAGGCCCCCCACATCACCGCCACTCTAATACATTTTTTTAACCCCTAATCTGCCGACCGCACACCGCCGCAACCTACGTTATCCCTATGTACCCCTAATCTGCTGCCCCTAACACCGCCGACCCCTATATTATATTTATTAACCCCTAATCTGCCGCCCCCAACGTCGCCGCCACCTACCTACAATTATTAACCCCTAATCTGCCGACCGGACCTCACCTCTACTATAATAAAGTTATTAACCCTTAATCCGCCTCACTCCCGCCTCAATAACCCTATAATAAATAGTATTAACCCCTAATCTGCCCTCCCTAACATCACCGACACCTAACTTCAAGTATTAACCCCTAATCTGCCGACCGGACCTCACCGCTACTCTAATAAATTTATTAACCCCTAAAGCTAACCCTAACACTAACACCCCCCAAGTTAAATATAATTTTTATCTAACAAAATAAATTATTTCTTATTAAATACATTATTCCTATTTAAAGCTAAATACTTACCTGTAAAATTAACCCTAATATAGCCACAATATAAATTATAATTATATTGTAGCTATTTTAGGATTAATATTTATTTTACAGGCAACTTTGTATTTATTTTAACCAGGTACAATAGCTATTAAATAGTTAATAACTATTTAATAGCTACCTAGTTAAAATAATTACAAAATTACCTGTAAAATAAATCCTAACCTAAGTTACAATTAAACCTAACACTACACTATCAATAAATTAATTAAATAAAATACCTACAATTATCTACAATTAAACCTAACACTACACTATCAATAAATTAATTACATACAAATACCTACAAATAAATACAATTAAATAAACTAACTAAAGTACAAAAAATAAAAAAAGCTAAGTTACAAAAATATATTTTTTTTTTACAAACATTATAAAAATATTACAACAATTTTAAGCTAATTACACCTACTCTAAGCCCCCTAATAAAATAACAAAGCCCCCCAAAATAAAAAAAATGCCCTGCCCTATTCTAAAATAAAAATGGAAAAGCTCTTTTACCTTACCAGCCCTTAAAAGGGCCTTTTGCGGGGCATGACTCAAAGAATTCTGCTCTTCTGCCTGTAAAAAAAAACATACAATACCCCCCCAACACTACAACCCACCACCCACATACCCCTAATCTAACCCAAACCCCCCTTAAGTAAACCTAACACTAAGCCCCTGAAGATCTCCCTACCTTATCTTCACCATGCCGGGTATCACCGATCCGTCCAGAAGAGGCTCCGAAGTCTTCATCCAAGGCCAAGCGGGGGCTGAAGAGGTCCATCATCGGGCTGAAGAGGTCCATCATCCGGCTGAAGTCTTGATCCAAGTGGGGGCTGAAGAGGTCCATCATCGGGCTGAAGAGGTCCATTATCTGGCTGAAGTCTTGATCCAAGCGGGGGCTGAAGAGATCCATCATCCGGCTGAAGGATGGAGAAAGAAGATTGAAGATGCCGCTTGATAGAAGACTTCAGCTGGATGATGGACCTCTTCAGCCCGATGATGGACCTCTTCAGCCCCCGCTTGGATCAAGCCTTCAGCCGGATGATGGACCTCTTCAGCCCGATGATGGACCTCTTCAGCCCCCGTTTGGGCTTGGATGAAGACTTTGGAGCCTCTTTTGGATGGAGAAGAGGCTCCAAAGTCTTCATCCAAGCCGAAGCGGGGGCTGAAGAGGTCCATCATCAGGCTGAATAGGTCCATCATCCGACTGAAGTCTTGATCCAAGCGGGGGCTGAAGAGATCCATCATCCGGCTGAAGTCTTCTATCAAGCGGCATCTTCAATCTTCTTTCTTCCGGATCCATCTTCATCCCGCCGACGCGGAACATCCATCCTGGCCGACGACTTCCCGACAAATGACGGTTCCTTTAAATGACGTCATCCAAGATGGCGTCCCTCAAATTCCAATTGGCTGATAGGATTCTATCAGCCAATCGGAATTAAGGTAGGAAAATTCTGATTGGCTGATGAATCAGCCAATCAGATTGAGCTCGCATTCTATTGGCTGTTCCGATCAGAGATTGAAAGATGTCGCTTGATAGAAGACTTCAGCCGGATGATGGATCTCTTCAGCCCCCGCTTGGATCAAGACTTCAGCCAGATAATGGACATCTTCAGCCCGATGATAGACCTCTTCAGCCCCTGCTTGGATCAAGACTTCAGCCGGATGATGGACCTCTTCAGCCCGATGATGGACCTCTTCAGCCCCGCTTGGGCTTGGATGAAGACTTTGGAGCCTCTTCTGGATGGAGAAGAGGCTCCAAAGTCTTCATCCAAGCCGAAGCGGGGGCTGAATAGGTCCATCAATAGAATGCGAGCTCAATCTGATTGGCTGATTGGATCAGCCAATCGGATTGAACTTGAATCTGATTGGCTGATTCCATCAGCCAATCAGAATTTTCCTACCTAAATTCCGATTGGCTGATAGAATCCTATCAGCCAATCGGAATTCGAGGGACGCCATCTTGGATGACGTCCCTTAAAGGAACTGTCATTCGTCGGGAAGTCGTCGGCCAGGATGGATGTCGTGCGTCGGCGGGATGAAGATGGATCCGGAAGAAAGAAGATTGAAGATGCCGCTTGATAGAAGACTTCAGCCGGATGATGGATCTCTTCAGCCCCCACTTGGATCAAGACTTCAGCCGGATGATGGACCTCTTCAGCCAGATGATGGAGCTCTTCAGCCCCCGCTTGGATCAAGACTTCAGCCGGATGATGGACCTCTTCAGCCCGATGATGGACCTCTTCAGCCCCCACTTGGCCTTGGATGAAGACTTCGGAGCCTCTTCTGGACGGATCGGTGATACCTGGCGTGGTGAAGATAAGGTAGGGAGATCTTCAGGGGCTTAGTGTTAGGTTTATTTAAGGGGGGTTTGGATTAGATTAGGGGTATGTGGGTGGTGGGTTGTAATGTTGGGGGGGGTATTGTATGTTTTTTTTTAAAGGCAAAAGAGCAGAATTCTTTGGGGCATGCCCCGCAAAATGCCCTTTTAAAGGCTGGTAAGGTAAAAGAGCTTTTCAATTTTTATTTTAGAATAGGGTAGGGCATTTTTTATTTTGGGGGGGCTTTGTTATTTTATTAGGGGGCTTAGAGTAGGTGTAATTAGCTTAAAATTGTTGTAATGTTTTTATAATGTTTGTAAATAATTTTTTTATTTTTTGTAACTTAGCTTTTTTATTTTTTGTACTTTAGTTAGTTTATTTAATTGTATTTATTTGTAGGTATTTGTATGTAATTAATTTATTGATAGTGTAGTGTTAGGTTTAATTGTAGATAATTGTAGGTATTTTATTTAATTAATTGATAGTGTAGTGTTAGGTTTAATTGTAACTTAGGTTAGGATTTATTTTACAGGTAATTTTGTAATTATTTTAACTAGGTAACTATTAAATAGTTCTTAACTATTTAATAGCTATTGTACCTGGTTAAAATAAATACAAAGTTGCCTGTAAAATAAATATAAATCCTAAAATAGCTACAATATAATTATAATTTATATTGTAGCTATATTAGGGTTTATTTTACAGGTAAGTATTTAGCTTTAAATAGGAATAATTTATTTAATAAGAGTTAATTAATTTCGTTAGATGTAAATTATATTTAACTTAGGGGGGTGTTAGTGTTAGGGTTAGACTTAGTTTTAGGGGTTAATAAATTTATTAGAGTAGCGGTGAGGTCCTGTCGGCAGATTAGGGGTTAATACGTGTAGTTAGGTAGCGGCGACATTGGGGGGGGGGCAGATTAGGGGTTAATAAATATAATATAGGGGTCGGCGGTGTTAGGGGCAACAGATTAGGGGTACATAGGGATAATGTAGGTTGCGGCGGTGTACGGAGCGGCAGATTAGGGGTTAATAGTATAATGCAGGTATCAGCAATAGCGGGGGCGGCAGATTAGGGGTTAATAACTGTAAGGTTAGGGGTGTTTAGACACAGGATACGTGTTAGGGTGTTAGGTGCAGACTTAGGAAGTGTTTCCCCATAGGAAACAATGGGGCTGCGTTAGGAGCTGAACGCTGCTTTTTTGCAGGTGTTAGGTTTTTTTTCAGCTCAAACGGCCCCATTGTTTCCTATGGGGAAATCGTGCGCGAGCACGTTTTTGAAGCTGGCCGCGTCTGTAAGCACCGCTGGTATTGAGAGTTGCAGTGGCGGTAAATTATGCTCTACGCTCCCTTTTTGGAGCCTAACGCAGCCCTTCTGTGAACTCTAAATACCAGCGGTATTTAAAAGGTGCGGGGGAAAAAAAGCATGTGTAACCCCTTTGGCCGCAGAACTCTAAATCTAGCCATGTGGTTGCTATGGGTAATCAACAGCAGTTAAACATCACTGAAAATGATGTCATTGAGGTTCTCGACTCCCATAGCCAGGAACTAGCCAATGAAGACCTAATGGAACTAGAGCAGGAGATAGAACTGAGGGAAGAAACCCAGGACATAGAAACTCCACAATTGAAAAAGTTTCTTACAAAAGAGTAAGCTGATGCTTTTTGTCTTATTGAAGCAGGAATGGCAAAGTTAGAGGAGCAAGATTCTGATACAGAGAGGTTTGCAAAAGTTTACCGTACAGTTACTGAAGGTTTGAAATGCTACAGGGCTATTTATGATGAGAAAAAGAAAAGCTCCCTTGATGCCTACTTCAATAAATGAACTCCAGTAGCAAAATCAAACTCTCCAACAAGTCCATCATCCTCTACTAAGATTGTTTAAGGTTGTACTGCAATCCACTGTATTTGAAAATGTTTGTTTAAGGTTGTACTGTACAATACCTGTATTTAAAAATGTTTACGCGGGGTGGAGCCAGCAGCCGAAACAGTTAGACGCATATTCTTAGAGCTCCCGGCCTTATTAAAAGAAATAACTATATTCAGCTGACAATTCGGCTAGATTTGTATGTGACTTATCGCCAATTAGCACTTGTCTGAAGGATTTGTCATCCAGAAGGAATTATGCCGCTAAATCGAGATTTAGTGACCCTTTCAGGAGGGGCCTGCCACACCGAGAGAAGCAAACCATGTGGGCTTTACTCAACAACTTGCAGCTCTAATACTTGTAGGACAACTACTGAAAATATCCCTTTGATAGAAGAGGAATACGGACTTCTGCATGACTTATTACAGGACCTCGGCTGTCGGATGGCAAACTGTTTCTCAGACCTATCTACCATGTTGGAGTCTGCAATGAGGGCAACTGCCAGTGATGCACCACTTAACCAAGAGCCCGGAGGCACACTGAGGGTATTACCTCTAGAATGTCCGTCGCTAACACCTTATCAGCCCCCGCGACTTCATATCAATAGTGAGCAGAGCAGGTATGGCCTGTACCTCATGAGCCGCACGGCAATTACAGTGCACACCGCTAAGGTTCCGGAACGGCCACCACAGAGCACTGAGTCTGAACAGTCATCTAGGCCCACATTGCACCTATTCATTATGAGGATACCTCCCTGGCTTTCTGGCGACGGTGAGCTACTTGATTGGTATAGGGGAGCTCTTGAACTTACACGGTCGCAGCTCTCACAGGGTCAAGTCCGGATGTCTGAGTGCTTGTTATCGCTATATACTGATGGCGCAATTATCGCGCAGGACATGGGACATACTTTTCTAGCTGAGAAACCCTTATATTCCCCATACCCAAATATTGATCCTCAGGCTTACTTTTATGCAGATGACGCTGGTATATGGGCACAATGCAGGGTTCACAATTACTGCAGCAATACTAACGCTACGTACATCCCCCTCAGGAATGGAGTGGGTTAAAGCAGCAGAGTCTGCTGAAATGTATGAGAGTTAACTTTCCAGCGTAGTGGAGACTCTTGCCTGTTAAGCTCACACCTATAGACTCTTGCCAATGCCTTCATGCATGGACTGTTAAAGATAACATTGTGGTTGTTTAAGTTAATGTTAAAAATGTTTTCCCTTGCTTCCATTAAGCCTGTGTATTGTTTGTTTGAGGTCTGTTGTCTATGGTGATTTTCTTTTACCCTTAGATATGTTTGTAACATGAGTATTTACTGTCTGTGGATCCCAGTGTATATCTACTGTCTGTAGCTACCCAGAATAAGTTTGGAACGGCAGTATAGAGAAATGCTACTACCTACAAGCCCTAGATTACCTAAATAATAAAGAGCCATGTCACTGCTTAGTAACTAGGGGGGCTTCATATATTTTAATAATTAAGGTTTATCCTGTTGACTTGTCTAGCTAAAATTACCAAGGGAATGATTTATATTTATTTCCTCTTTATAATATAGCTTCGGCATATTTAACAGATACTAGACATCACACTTTAAGCAATAGTTGCCACTTAAGTTTTAGGTTTTGTCAGCGTATATATTCCTTCCGCTTAAACAATATAACCAGTAGAGGTCCATGTATTATTCACTGATCTCAGTATAACTAGTTACCTACCTTTATAGTTTACAAAGTTACCTTAGGCGATAGTATTATAATTTTTTATTAATGTCCCTTGTGCCCTGATTACCTACCTATAATTGTATTGTAAGCATAGTGGGCTCTTCTTACAATATACTAGCCTCCTCACTATATTTCTTCACTAGTATAATTTTACTAGGCTCACTCTCTTTTATAGTATAAACACAACATAATATAGGATATTGCCTAGCAGTAAACAGGCTATAAGCCTTTCTACTCTGCTAAATATATTTTGGTTATAACGACACCATTAAGCATATATATTACCATTTCACTGAGGTTTTTAAGGCATAGCTTATTACTTATTCAAAGGATAATAGATTAATTTATGTTGTCCTCTTATCCTGTTTATATTCTGACACCAAGTTATATTACCATATAAGTTAAGTGGCTATGTGTATGCTAGGACATCTCCTATGACTACTATGCACAGATTTCCTTTACCCTGTTATAGAGGATATTCATAATTGTTAGTCACCTCTGTTAGTAGGATATACATGCCTCTAGGGGTCATTTTTAGATTATGTAACCCCTAATGCCGGGCCTGTAAGACCTGATCTCTGTAAGTCATTCCTAGAATATTTATTTACCCAAGTATGCGATTTATTATCCCATATCGTTCTTTTCTTGCATTAAGCCCCTTGGGTTTAAAGTTCTTGCGTATCTAATCCCGGAGGTAAAGGTTTTTGAGCTTTAGATGTGTATGGAGGTTTGTCAGTTATAATATTTCTTCTATTATCCTTACACCAAAATTTATCTGTTTACCTAGATATGCAGTTTCTAGGGATGCCTTAGGGTAAAGCTATTTACCATCTAGCTTACATTCCGATATATTCAGTTGTATAGGTATCTGTTTTTGTTGCCTAAATGTTGTGTTATTTTTATTCTATATATTATCTGCTATCATCATTTGTGACTGTATGACTGTCATCCCCAGTTTCTCTATGGTCTTGCCCACATTACTAGTACATATTATTTGTTCCGGTTGAGCCTCTCTCTTCCCTTTCCCGCTGGTACTTACTGCCTGCGGGTCATATCCCTACTCCTTTTTCCCGCATTGCCTATAGGTGGCACTCCCTTAGGAGAGGGGCGCATCCAGAGGTCCCCTATGCTCCAAACATTCTAATGTCCCCCCTCCACATAATATAATATTGTAGAGTGCAATTTCTATTCATTTTATAGAAAGCGAATTTACCTGCATTAAGTGTTGGATTAAGATTCAGCTGCTTCCTACTTAACTATCACCCCTCACTTTTTATAAACAACATGTCCTTCCTTTTAAGCCCAATATATTGTAACTATATAATATGACCTCTACTAACTATCCTGCTATCTTGTCTGGCTCCGCCCTCCACTCCCTTCCCCGTTTCACCTTGAGCGGCTCTTGCCCGCTGCACTCCTTTACCCCCTTCCTCGCTAATTTGGTCCAAAAGTGGCCAAACAACTGACTCTGAGTAGCTACATCAGATATAACGTTCATGATAACATTCGGTCTGCATGCGACCAACGCTGTAGCTACTCCCCCTTTAAAATATAAAACTGAAGTCTCAATTTAGATAGTCCAAACTCTTTGCTAATGCCCTTGATGAACTGGATTCATATGCCCCCTTTGTTTACCTCTATTGCCTGGTCAACCTCTTTGCTTTCTCATATCTCCAGCCAATTATAGCTTCCTCACTTCATTAACCCCTTAAGGACCACAGCACTTTTCCATTTTCTGTCCGTTTGGGACCAAGGCTATTTTTACATTTCTGCAGTGTTTGTGTTTAGCTGTAATTTTCCTCTTACTCATTTACTGTACCCACACATATTATATACCGTTTTTCTCACCACTATATGGACTTTCTAAAGATACCATTATTTTCATCATATCTCATAATTTACTATAAAAAAAATTATAAAATATGAGGAAAAAATGGAAAAAAACACACTTTTTCTAACTTTGACCCCCAAAATCTGTTACATATCTACAACCACCAAAAAACACCCATGCTAAATAGTTTCTAAATTTTGTCCTGAGTTTAGAAATACCCAATATTTACATGTGCTTTGCTTTTTTTGCAAGTTATAGCGCCATAAATACAAGTAGCACTTTGCTATTTCCAAACCACTTTTTTTCAAAATTAGCGCTAGTTACATTGGGACACTGATATCTTTCAGGAATCCCTGAATATCCCTTGACATGCATATATTTTTTTTTAGAAGACATCCCAAAGTATTGATCTAGGCCAATTTTGGTATATTTCATGCCACCATTTCACTACCAAATGCGATCAAATAAAAAAAAGTGTTCACTTTTTCACAAATTGTTTCACAAACTTTAGGTTTCTCACTGAAATTATTTACAAACAACTTGTGCAATTATGGCACAAATGGTTGTAAATGCTTCTCTGGGATCCCCTTTGTTCAGAAATTCCAGACATATATGGCTTTGGCATTGCTTTTTGGTATTTAGAAGGCCGCAAAATGCCACTGCGCACCACACATGTATTATGCCCAGCATTGAAGGGGTTAATTAGGAAGCTTGTAGGGAGCTTTTAGGGTTAATTTTAGCTTTAGTATAATGTAGTAGACAACCCAAAGTATTGATCTAGGCCCATTTTGGTATATTTCATGCCACCATTTCACCGCCAAATGCTAACAAATAAAAATAAAGCGTTAAATTTTTCACAATTTTAGGTTTCTCACTGAAATTATTTACAAACAGCTTGTGCAATTATGGCATAAATGGTTGTAAAAGCTTCTCTGGGATCCCCTTTGTTCAGAAATAGCAGACATATATGGCTTTGGCTTTGCTTTTTGGTAATTAGAAGGCAGCTAAATGCCGTTGCGCACCACACGTGTATAATGCCCAGCATTGAAGGGGTTAATTAGGGATCTTGTAGGGAGCTTGCAGGGTTAATTTTAGCTTTAGTGTAGGTATCAACCTCCCACATGACACATCACACCCCCTGATCCCTCCCAAACAGCTCTCTTCCCTCCCCCACCCCACAATTGTCCCCGCCATCTTAAGTACTGGCAGTAAGTCTGCCAGTACTAAAATAAGATTTTTTGGGGGATTTAAAAAAAAAAAAAAAATGATAATTCTGCTCTGTAAAATCCCCCCTTAGCCCCCAACCTCCCTGATCCCCCCCAAACAGCTCTCTAACCCCCCTCTCTGCCTTATTATGCGCCATATTGGGTACTGGCAGCTGTCTGCCAGTACCCAGTTTGAAATCAAATATCTTTTTTATTATATTTTATTATTTTAAAAAATATATTTTCTGTAGTGTAGCTGCCCCCCTCAACCCCCAACCTCCCACCCTCCCAGATCGTTAAATAACAACTTAATTTCTAATGTTCCCACCCTCTCTCCCACCGTGTAACACTTAACTTTTGTTCCATAGTGTAGGGTTCCCACCCGCGCGCGCACCCGCTCCCGTGCACGCGCGCGCACCCGCTCCCGTGCACGCGCGCGCACCCACTCACGTGCACGCGCGCGCACTCGATCTCGCCCCCTTCCCCACCGATGGCCGCCCACCCGCCTCCCTGGATCAGCTCCCACCCACCAACGAACATGGCCATTGATGGCCGATGCAGAGAGGGCCACAGGGTGGCTCTCTCTTCATCGGTGGGCTAAAAAATGTTATAGCAGGATGCCTCAATATCGAGGCATCACTGCTATAACATGAAAGCAGTTGGAAGTGATCAGGATCGCTTCCACTGCTTTCAAAGACCAACGACGTACGGGGTACGTCCTTGGTCATTAACTGCATTTTTTTGCAGGACGTACCCCATACGTCGTTGGTCGTTAAGGGGTTAAGAATCTTCATCAAATACCACTCTTTAAACTCATAAATGCTTACTAGGTTGGCATAATTCGTATTGTTGGCTTGGCAATATCTTTGTATTAGCACTGTATTCTTTTTATTTGTCATTGTTTTTGGATGTGTCACTATTGTTACATTTGTTTATGACTTCAATAAAAATTGTTTTAAAAAAAAAAAATGTTTACGCATTTACATGCACAGTTAAAAATAAATAATATATTAAGACAAACATCTGTCCAAGTTGCATTTGTTGCATTTCCTGAGTAGAACGCCATTCAATTTAGTTCTGGTGAGTATGGTATGGGGTTAGAACCACTTGAGGTTTCACTGCTGTCTGTATCCTCATTAGAAAGATTGTTTGGCTAGAGTTTCACCTAAAAAAGTGCCTGTTCTGACTTACATACAGATTCAACTTAAGAACAAACCTACAGTCCCTATCTTGTACGTAACCCGGGGACTGCCTGTATTTAAAAAAATAACCTCATTATGGGGTAAGAAAAGCACACACACCTAGCTTTCAATCCTCAAAACTTTATTAATACTGAAGAAGGAATCTGGCATTAAAGGGACAGTAAACCACTTGGTATTACAAGACATTTCTGTTTTGTTGCTAAAAGAATAACATATCAGCCTAGTCTTAAAAAGACACAAAACACAGGCATGTATGCTCATGATTCAGACTGAGCACCAATGCTAAACAACTTCACAATTTATTTTATAACATTTGCTTCATTCTGTTAGTATCCTTTGTTGAAGGAACACAAATGCACTACTAGGAGCTAGCTGAACACATCAGGTGAGCCAAGAGGTAACCGATTTAGGATTAAAGTTTTGATTATGTGTTTAACCTCTCTGCAGGGTTTAATAGAAAATCCACAAAACAAATAAAATGTTTTAAAAGATTTGTACCTACAATAAAAAAAAAACCCATCAAAAAGAACATAATCTACACCAATTCTCCCAAAATGACAAAGCAGCCAAGATAAAAAAAAAAAAAATCTTTTTAGACAGTATAATAATTATATCAAGAAAATACATGACTCATATACAGTCTGGTATTAAGTTTAAAGGGACCGTTCACCCAATTTTTTTCTACCATTTACATTGTTCCTAATAATCCATTTTACCTGCTGTAGTAGTGTATTCAATTGTTCACAAGTAGCTCCTTTAACCTTATTTTGCCCTTTGAATTAGCTGATTTAGCTTGTTGCTTATCAAACTATGCTGACATTTTTGATACTGGAGTCTCAGCTATTGAATAGCCAAGGTAAGCACAGCCAGCAGAAGAAATGACAAGTCCCAATGGGGTGCAGGATAGTTAAGTAATAAAATGATAATGTTCCACTGTTCTCTCTATGTATTGAGCTTTAGTTTTCCAGACTAATATAAGATAAGGAAGCAAGTGTGTGTACAGTTGTACACAAAGGCATCTACTTATCAAGCTGTCAACTTACCTGCAATCGCTGCAACAATACGCTTGCCTATGATCGCCTAACATTGCTGCCATGGACCTGAATACATTCTCCAAAATTACCAAAAAAGCTGTCAAAAAGCCCACACTATACTAAACTGTTTACCCCCTAAACCGCCGCTCCCGGACCCCGCCGCAACTCTAATAAATGTATTAACCCCTAAAACCGCCGCTCACGGACCCCGCCACAACTCTAATAAATGTATTAACCCCTAAACCGCCGCTCACGGACCCCGCCACAACTCAAATAAATGTATTAACCCCTAAACCGCCGCTCACGGAGCCCGCCGCCACTAAATAAAGTGTTTAACCCCTAAACCGCCGCTCCCGGAGCATACCACCACCTACATTATACTTATTAACCCCTAATCTGCCGCCCCCTATACCGTCGCCACCTAAATTATATTTATTAACCCCTAATCTGCCCCCTACACCGCCGCCACTATATTAAATTTATTAACCCCTAAACCTAAGTCTAACCCTAACCCTAACACCCCCTAACGTAAATATAATTTAAATAAATCTATATAAATATTCCTAGCATTAAATAAATAATTCCTATTTAAAATGAAATACTATAAAATAACACCCTAACGGCTAGATTTAGAGTTGGGCGGTAGCCGTGAAAACCAGCGTTAGAGGCTCCTAACGCTGGTTTTAGGCTACCTCCGGTATTTGGAGTCACTCAAAAAAGGGTCTAACGCTCACTTTGCAGCCGCGACTTTTCCATACCGCAGATCCCCTTACGTCAATTGTGTATCCTATCTTTTCAATGGGATTTTTCTAACTCCGGTATTTAGAGTCGTGGCTGAAGTGAGCATTAGAAATCTAACGACAAAACTCCAGCCGCAGAAAAAAGTCAGTAGCTAAGAGCTTTCTGGGCTAACGCCGGTTCATAAAGCTCTTAACTACTGTACTCTAAAGTACACTAACACCCATAAACTACCTATGTACCCCTAAACCGAGGTCCCCCCACATCGCCGCCACTCTATTACATTTTTTTAACCCCTAATCTGCCGACCGCCACCTATGTTATACTTATGTACCCCTAATCTGCTGCCCCTAACACCGCCGACCCCTGTATTATATTTATTAACCCCTAATCTGCCCCCCACAACGTCGCCGCCAGCTACCTACAATAATTAACCCCTAATCTGCCGACCGCAAAGTGCCGCCACCTACATTATAGCTATGTACCCCTAATCTGCTGCCCCTAACACCGCCGACCCCTATATTATATTTATTAACCCCTAATCTGCCCCCCTCAACGTCGCCTCCACCTGCCTACACTTATTAACCCCTAATCCGCCGACCGGAGCTCACCGCTATTCTAATAAATGTATTAACCCCTAAAGCTAAGTCTAACCCTAACACTAACACCCCCCTAAGTTAAATATAATTTACATCTAACGAAATTAATTAACTCTTATTAAATAAATTATTCCTATTTAAAGCTAAATACTTACCTGTAAAATAAATCCTAATATAGCTACAATATAAATTATAATTACATTGTAGCTATTTTAGGATTAATATTTATTTTACAGGCAACTTTGTAATTATTTTAACCAGGTACAATAGCTATTAAATAGTTAAGAACTATTTAATAGCTACCTAGTTAAAATAATTACAAAATTACCTGTAAAATAAATCCTAACCTAAGTTACAATTAAACCTAACACTATACTATCCTTAAATTAATTAAATAAAATACCTACAATTACCTACAATTAAACCTAACACTACACTATCAATAAATTAATTAAATACAATACCTACAAATAAATACATTTAAATAAACTAACTAAAGTACAAAAAATAAAAAAGAACTAAGTTACAAAAAATTCAGCTCTTTTGCCTGTAAAAAAAAACATACAATACCCCCCCAACATTACAACCCACCACCCACATACCCCTAATCTAACCCAAACCCCCCTTAAATAAACCTAACACTAAGCCCCTGAAGATCATCCTACCTTGTCTTCACCTCACCAGGTATCACCGATCCATCCTGGCTCCAAAATCTTCATCCAACCCAAGCGGGGGCTGGCGATCCATCATCCGGTGGCTAAAGAGGTCCAGAAGAGGCTCCAAAGTCTTCATCCTATCCGGGAAGAAGAGGCGATCCGGACCGGCAACCATCTTGATCCAAGTGGCATCTTCTATCTTCATCCAATGACGACCGGCTCCACCCTGAAGACCTCCACCGCGGACCCATCTTCTTCCGGCGACGTCCAACTGAAGAATGACGGTTCCTTTAAGGGACGTCATCCAAGATGGTGTCCCTCGAATTCCGATTGGCTGATATGGATTAATAGGATTCTATCAGCCAATCGGAAATAAGGTAGGAATATTCTGATTGGCTGATGGAATCAGCCAATCAGAATCAAGTTCAATCCGATTGGCTGATCCAATCAGCCAATCAGATTGAGCTCGCATTCTATTGGCTGATCGGAACAGCCAATAGAATGCGAGCTCAATCTGATTGGCTGATTGGATCAGCCAATCGGATTGAACTTGATTCTGATTGGCTGATTCCATCAGCCAATCAGAATATTCCTACCTTAATTCCGATTGGCTGATAGAATCCTATCAGCCAATCGGAATTCGAGGGACGCCATCTTGGATGACGTCATTTAAAGGAACCGTCATTCTTCAGTTGGACGTCGCCGGAAGAAGATGGGTCCGCGGTGGAGGTCTTCAGGATGGAGCCGGTCGTCATCGGATGAAGATAGAAGATGCCGCTTGGATCAAGATGGTTGCCGGTCTGGATTGCCTCTTTTTCCCGGATAGGATGAAGACTTTGGAGCCTCTTCTGGACCTCTTCAGCCACCGGATGATGGATCGCCAGCCCCCGCTTGGGTTGGATGAAGATTTTGGAGCCAGGACGGATCGGTGATACCTGGTGAGGTGAAGACAAGGTAGGATGATCTTCAGGGGCTTAGTGTTAGGTTTATTTAAGGGGGGTTTGGGTTAGATTAGGGGTTTGTGGGTGGGGGGTTGTAATGTTGGGGGGGGGTATTTTATGTTTTTTTTTTACAGGCAAAAGAGCTGAACTTCTTGGGGCATGCCCCGCAAAGGGCCCTGTTCAGGGCTGGTAAGGTAAAAGAGCTTTGAACTTTAGTAATTTAGAATAGGGTAGGGCATTTTTTATTTTGGGGGTCTTTGTTATTGTATTAGGGTGCTTAGAGTAGGTTATAATTAGTTTAAAATTGTTGTAATATTTTTCTTATGTTTGTAAATATTTTTTTATTTTTTGTAACTTAGTTCTTTTTTATTTTTTGTACTTTAGTTAGTTTATTTAAATGTATTTATTTGTAGGTATTGTATTTAATTAATTTATTGATAGTGTAGTGTTAGGTTTAATTGTAGGTAATTGTAGGTATTTTATTTAATTAATTTAATGATAGTATAGTGTTAGGTTTAATTGTAACTTAGGTTAGGATTTATTTTACAGGTAATTTTGTTATTATTTTAACTAGGTAACTATTAAATAGTTCTTAACTATTTAATAGCTATTGTACCTGGTTAAAATAATTACAAAGTTACCTGTAAAATAAATATTAATCCTAAAATAGCTATAATATAAATATAATTTATAGTGTAGCTATATTAGGATTTATTTTACAGGTAAGTATTTAGCTTTAAATAGGAATAATTTATTTAATAAGAGATAATTAATTTCGTTAGATGTAAATTATACATCTATACTAGCAAAGAATTGTGAGTTTTCTAATGTTGTAAATATGATTAAAGCATAGATAATACAAATCTGCACTTCTTGAAAACTAAGGAAATATGCACTAAGACAATCTGAACTATCTTTAAAAGATTTGATTAATTATAGCAGAACATTAGAAATTGCTGACAAGCAAGCTGCAAGCATAGAAAATAGATCAGTTTATTACAAATAGAGTTAAAAAAGACAGTTCAACACAGTACAGCCCACAAGAAAGAACCAGACCTCATGTGTGTTATGCAGGAACTGTGGGGGATTCTATCCACATAATGGGACTTGTCCAGCAAGGAATAAGCAATGCAGGGCATGTGGAAAATTTAATCACTTTGCAAAGCAATGTAGAACAAAACTGTATCAAATACCTCAATCACAGACTGAGCCAGATACATCACAGCAGTGGAAAGTAAATCTAGTCAGATCTCCTAATAAAAAAGGACAATATTCAAACAATGATGACAAATATGTATTTGTAGTAAACAACATGTGTAACCTAACTCAGCCACAAGTTGATGTACTCATTAATGCCACTAAAATCACTGCATTGATTGATTCAGGATCTGCTGTTAATTTAGTGGGTGAACAAACATTGCACATGTTAAAACCACAGCTATTACAGAGTAAAATAAATATATATGCATATGGATCAACTAAACCCCTTAATTTAATTGGTAAATTTACAGCCACATGCACATTTAAACACAACAAAACAGCAACTATGTTTTATGTTGTAAAGGGTCAAAATTATTCTCTTCTGAGTTTTGAAACCTCATCCAGTTTTGGACTTATAAAGCTTATGAATGCAATTTCACCTAGGAACGACACAGGATCTGTAGCAGATTGGTTAGTACAGCAGTATTCTCATTTGTTTAATGGCATTGGTAAATTGAAAGTACAGCTGCATATTAATCCACATATAAAACCTGTAATACAACCACATAGAAGAATTCCATTTCATCTAAGGCACAAGGTCTCCCCAATAGTATCAATGCCAAAACCCAAAGACCCAAATCGTGTAAGAATTTGCATAGACATGAGGCAAGCCAACACTTCCATTATCAGGGAGCGCCACGTTACTCCAACATTAGATGATATAATTCATGATCTCAAACAGGCAAAAGTTTTCTGCAAACTTGATTTAAAATCAGGCTATCATCAACTGGAATTGGATCCAACAAGCAGATATATAACTACATTCTCAACACACACAGGATTGTGGAGATACAAGCGCCTAAGTTTGGGTGTTTCTTCTGATGCTGAAGTAATTAAAAATGCAATGCAGCAAACATTCGGCTAGATTGCGAGTTTTGCGTTATATAGTGAAAAAGCAGCATTATCCGGTTATAACGCTGCTTTTTCACTACCGCTGCTATTACGAGTCTTGCAGGTTTAGGGGCACTGCACACTATTTTGGCCTTACCGCAAATCAATTTAAGCAAATTGTGTAAAGTCTTTTCTCAATGGGACTTCCATAGCACCGGTATTACAAGCTTTTCCTGGGAGGCCAAAAAGTGAGCGGTACACCCTATCCCGTCAAGATTCGTAACGCATTCTAAAGTCAGTAGTTATGAGTTTTACACTACAAAGCTGTAGCATAAAACTCATAACTAAAGTGCTAAAAAGTACACTAACACCCATAAACTATCTATTAACCCCTAAACCGAAGCCCTCCCGCATTGCAAACATAGATTTATTTTAATTATATTTAAGTTAGTGGGTGTTAGGGTTAGGGTTAGACTTAGGTTTAATGGTTAATAACTTTAATATAGTGGCGGCGAAGTTGGGGGCGGCAGATTAGGGGTTAATAACTGTAATGAAGGTTGCAACGATGTTAGGGACAGCAGATTAGGGGTTAATAATATTTAACTAGTGTTTGCGATGCGGGAGTGCGGCGGTTTAGGGGTTAATATGTTTATTTTAGTGGCGGAGATGTCAGGAGCGGCAGATTTGGGGTTAATAAGTATAATGTAGGTGGCGGCGGCGATGTTGGGGGTGCAGATTAGGGGTTAATAAGTGTAAGATTAAGGGGGTTTAGACTTGGGGTTTATGTTAGGGTGTTAGGTATAAACATAAAATGTGTTTCCCCATAGGAATCAACGGGGCTGCGATACTGAGCTTTACGCTGCTTTATTGCAGGTGTTAGACTTTTTCTCAGCCGGCTCTCCCCATTGATGTCTATGGGACATCAATGCACAAGCACGTACAACCAGCTCACTGCTGACTTAAGCAGCACTGGTATTGGAGTGTGGTATGGAGCTCAATTTTGCTCTACACTCACTTCTTGTCTTTCAATGCGCGGGTTTAGGAAAACCTGTAATACCAGCGCTGTAGGGAAGTGAGCGGTGACAATAACTTGCAAGTTAGCAATGCACCCCTCTTACCTCAAAAGTCGGAATCTGGGCGATTATCTGGAATTCCAGGAGTTAAAAACTTCAGCAAAGATATTATTGTGTTTGGAGCTACTAAGAGGACCATGATAAAAATCTCACAGCAGTTTTTGAGCGACTTCATGCGAAAGGACTTACCTTAAATTGTAGTAAGTGGGAATTTAACAAAACTAAACTAGAATTTTATGGATTTGTCTTTTCAGCGGAAGGCATATCATCAGACCAAAAGAAAGTGGAAGCAGTTCAGAATGCAAATCCTCCTATAGACTCCAGTAAAGTCAGAAGTTTACTAGGGATGATAAATTACTGTTCTCGATTTATAGCTAATTTCTCTACTATTGCCACACCTTTAAGAGAGTTAACAAAGAAAAGTGTCCCATGGGGTTGGACTAAAACTGAACAACAAGCTTTTCAACAATTGAAGCAGAGTTTGACCAGTGACAAGACAATGTCCTATGTTAACCCTCAATGGCAAACTATTCTTTTAGTAGATGCTAACACTGTTGGTTTAGGTGCTATTCTGGTGCAAAGAGACAAAGACATGCATTATATCATTGCTTATGGTAGCCGTTCTTTAAATGATGTGGAAAAACGTTATTCTCAAATCGAACGTGAAGCTCTGGCAATAGTTTGGAGTTGTGAATACTTTCATTTATATTTATATGGTTGTCCATTCACACTGATCACAGATCATAAGCCTTTACAGTTGATCTGGAATAATCAAAAATCCAAACCGCCTGCTAGAATATAAAAATGTGGTTTACAAATCTGGAAAAGAAAACCCAGCAGACTATATATCTCGACATCCTATATCAGCAGATTCATTCACAAGTTCTCCAAGTTCCATGGATGCAGAAGTATATATCAATTTTGTTACTAATCATGCTATTCTTAAAGCATTAAGGGTAGAATAAATACAACAAACAACATTAGCTGATCCTATACTGCAAAAACGTGCTGTATTCGGTCAGAATGTAAAATGGTACACAGTTGATTCTGACCAAAATACATGGAAAAGAGTTGAAGTAATTTGCAAGATTTGGCAAAGAACTCTCAGTGAATAATGGCAATAGTATTATCTAGCAAGGTAATCAAATTGTCGTTCCAACATGTTTACAATAACAAGTACTATCCTTAGCACATGAAGGTCACCAAGGAATAGTTAAAATGAAAAGTTTATTACGAGAAAAAGTGTGGTTTCCATCAATAGATCAACAAACAGAAAAGTTGGTGAGAAATTGTATTGTGTGTCAAGCCACAACTCCAGGAGCTCACAAAGAACCTTTAAAAATGTCTACATTGCCTGAAGCACCATGGTGTAATGTGAGTATAGATTTTTATGGCCCATTACCTACTAGGGATTACTTGATGGTGGTTATAGACGAATATTCAAGATACCCGGTAGTAGAAGTTATCAGCTCAACATCTTCAGTCATGTTATTCCTGTTTTAGACAAAGATTTCTCTTTATTGGGAATTCCTAAAATTGTTAAAACAAATAATGGTCCCCCCTTTAACAGTACTCAGTTTAATACATTTGCTTCATATCTTGAATTTAAACATATAGTTGGTTTGTATGAGGGGCACTACCAAGCTGAGGGTACACTGAATTATTATGAAGGTGACTTCAATAAGTCAGTATATTATCTCGTTACCAGTATATTGTACTTGAAATATGAACTCTTATAATTGTAAGTAGCGCTGTTTAATTAAAAGTTACCTTTATAGGCATATATGTATAATAATGAACGTATCCCAATAAAGGGATATATAAAAGAGCGCTGATGTTAACAGGAAAAAAAATTATATGTTCAATGTAAAACAAGGTAATAAACTTTAAATATAGTAGATCAGGTCTACCGTATTAGTCCCGTAAAATGTCCATAAGCTGATGGTAAATTGAAGGGATAAAGATATCCTCCTTATAGGTATGGTGAGTCAGGCTGCTCCTCTTGATCCCAGAGAGTGTGGAACAACTGTTAAAATACAAAGAGTAGAAAGAGGGTGCCACAATAGCGTGATACCGTCTGGATATGCAGGTACAGATAAAAGTAAGTATTATGCTTACCAAATGGCTAGCACTTGTTAGTGGCTAGTACACTGTGGAAGCCAAGCTCCAAAGGCACTTGTCCTAGTTGCAACTTGGTGTATGCCTCCTGTTGACTGGACTTCAGGTGCTGCAAATGGTGTATTCTTTTGTGTGTTGTTCAGTTGGTATTGATAAACCACAACACAGACAACTTCAAATAAAATGGCTTTTAATACTTATGACGCGTTTCTCAACCTCAAACGGGTCGTTTCATCAGATAAAAAAGTGAATGCCACCATTAACAATTGTTGACAATTTATACACATTTGTGTGTCTAAAGAGGAAGTTGTCATCAGATGTGTAATCCAATAGAAAAACATTTGTGTGCATTCAGCTGTGGAAACCAAATCAGGCTCCCAGCTGTTACAAATTAGAAATTTAGACAGAGTAACAAGGTTAAAATAAGATATGTGTATATATGGGAATCTAAACTTTTAACCTGTTGGTTACATTGTGAAAATGAATAAATTAAACAATGTTATCACTTTGTTTTCATTAAAAATTAATACATATATAACCTCACTTAATAGTTTGTTGTAATGGACACAATCCTTTTGAATATAGAGGAAAATATGTTTAATTGTAAGAATAACAAAAAAAATGTGTATATATGGAGAATGGATAATTCATTAAATAATAAGGATCTGAAAAGGAGTCTGAACTTTTAACCTGTTGTTTGCATTGTGAATGTGAAGAATTGAAAAAGTGTTATTACTTGGTTTTCGTTGAAGATAGATACTTGTATAACCTCAATGTAGTTTGTTATAATGGATTGATAAATATATAACCTCAATATAATAGTTTTTTATAATAGACACAATCTTTTTAAATGTGATAGAGGAATATATTTGATTGTAAAAATTACATAGGGATGTGTATGTATGGAAAATTGATTATCCATTAAAGAGAGGTCTTTGTATATACATACATGCACACACACACGTATCCCCCCTTTGTATAATATCTGCATACATGCGCATGAAATGAAAGAGATTTCTAATTGGTGTGGTACCTAATTTGACTCATCTCACATTTAATGGATATAATCATATAATCACTGTCTAGATATATGGTTTTTCCCTATTGCTCCAAAGATTTCTACAGTTATCACAATATTGAATATCATTTTCAGACACAGATTATTAATTCATATTTTAACATTCATAGGCCAGATACACCCTTGGAGCAATAGGGAAAAACCATATATCTAGACAGTGATTATATGATTATATCCATTAAATGTGAGATGAGTCAAATTAGGTACCACACCAATTAGAAATCTCTTTCATTTCATTTCAAACATCAGATTTCACAAATAAAATTCCAGACACAGATCATCAATTACCATTCACAATTAACACACACTATACACAGAAAGAGAGACACCTTATTTTCTTTACCTTTTTCTTTTTAGCAAAACAATCATTTTCAAAATAAATAATTAGAAACAACAAAACTATATGCGTGTGTGGACATGCGCATGTATGCAGATATTATACAAAGGGGGGATACGTGTGTGTGTGCATGTATGTATATACAAAGACCTCTGTTTAATGGATAATCCATTTTCCATACATACACATCCCTATGTAATTTTTTCAATCAAATATATTCCTCTTTCACATTTAAAAAGATTGTGTCTATTATAAAAAACTATTATATTGAGGTTATATATTTATCAATCCATTATAACAAACTACATTGAGGTTATACAAGTATCTATCTTCAACGAAAACCAAGTAATAACACTTTTTCAATTCTTCACATTCACAATGCAAACAACAGGTTAAAAGTTCAGACTCCTATTCAGATCCTTAATATTTAATGAATTATCCATTCTCCATATATACACATTTTTTTGTTATTCTTACAATTAAACATATTTTCCTCTATATTCAAAAGGATTGTGTCCATTACAACAAACTATTAAGTGAGGTTATATATGTATTAATTTTTAATGAAAACAAAGTGATAACATTGTTTTATTTATTCATTTTCACAATGTAACCAACAGGTTAAAAGTTTAGATTCCCATATATACACATATCTTATTTTAACCTTGTTACTCTGTCTAAATTTCTAATTTGTAACAGCTGGGAGCCTGATTTGGTTTCCACAGCTGAATGCACACAAATGTTTTTCTATTGGATTACACATCTGATGACAACTTCCTCTTTAGACACACAAATGTGTATAAATTGTTAATGGTGGCATTCACTTTTTTATCTGATGAAACGACCCGTTTGAGGTTGAGAAACGCATCATAAGTATTAAAAGCCATTTTATTTGAAGTTGTCTGTGTTGTGGTTTATCAATACCAACTGAACAACACACAAAAGAATACACCATTTGCAGCACCTGAAGTCCAGTCAACAGGAGGCATACACCAAGTTGCAACTAGGACAAGTGCCTTTGGAGCTTGGCTTCCACAGTGTACTAGCCACTGACAAGTGCTAGCCTGTTTTCTTGCACTGGTCACAGCACAGTGCCACACCATTTGGTAAGCATAATACTTACTTTTATCTGTACCTGCATATCCAGACGGTATCACGCTATTGTGGCGCCCTCTTTCTACTCTTTGTATATATGTATAATAACCACATAGGATATGATGTACAAAAATAATGTATTTATTCAGCTTACCAATGTCAAATGATTTCTATACGAGTCTTGAATAGACAAACTTTAACAATTGTTAAAATATATATTGATACATAAAAAATAGTAACAAGTTGTGGCCATGACGACTTCCTGTGGGCGGAGCAACCGGGTGGCAGCAAGAAGAAAGAGCTCTGCAAAACAGCTCTTAAAAAAGCAATTAATCGCTGCCACCAGCTAACCCACACTACTTTTCTTGCTGAGCAGGCATCTTAATCTATGCAGGTACTTTTTGCAGCTGCAATCTGATCCGTGAAGGGCCCCTACATAACGCCCTTGCCCCTGACAAGAGACAGCAGTAAAACTGCCTACACCATCTTATAAACAGCAGCTGAGGCCTCCTATAATCCTGGATGCAAAGTAGGATTCAACATGCTGATGTGCAAAGATAACCTCATCCAGGAACTGACCATGCTGTTTACACCTTCACTGGACAGATTGCTTTCTGCCTGTTCAGAGTTATGCCAGGAAGTTCAGGGAGTTGTGAGAGGCACCTAACCGATAATGACCATGTGTGAAGATCACAAGGAAAATTCTATTACTGAGTACCCAATACAGCGTGGCTATGTGAAGTATGCTGAAAATCTAACTGTTCTCATATTGGACTCTCATAACGGCTGCTCAGAGGATATATCTCTTGGATCACTGAGACTCCCACCTAAGACTCCAGAAACATGCCATGAGGTCAGTTTAAACATAACAGACTTGTGCCTATTTGATTTACTGTTGTCAGCTCCAGAGCTACTAGCAGCTGGCTTCTCTCAGAGGAACCCTCAGTGTTATAAACTTACGAGACCATTCCAGTGGAGCAACACGTGGGCAGACTGTCTGGATAGAAAAGATTTAAAGCTCTGCAGGACCTTTTCAGGGACAGCTGCAATATATTTCTCATTCCACACTTGGAGCAGTTTATGTCCTGTTAACTCATTCTTTGTTTGTAGGGTTCATCCTCTCCCTGCTCGTGTAGGAGTTGGATGATATCCTTTGCAGAGATAGGGTATTAATTCACCCCCCTCATGTTTTGGACTTCCATAAGGGACTGCTTTAAAGAGATGGCAGTGCACCATCATTTTACTTATGACTTATGACAGGTTGCTTACAACCTTGATAAAAAATATGCCTGCAATCCTTTTTTTTAATTATTATTTTGAATATTCAACAGCAAGTATACAGCAATGCAGATTTTGTTCACTCCCTATCAATGCTGTCTCAGTCATCACATTGAATGAAACAATTTGCATTTTATACTCTGATACCTCATTTTGCTTTCTATGTGTATATGTAGGAAAATATGGTTTCCCTTTCTTAGAGTTAACATATTGAGGTTGCCCAGTTTCCCATGCTGAAAATTCCTGATTTGTTTCCACAGTGTAACCTAGACATTGGTATTATTGCTTATAGATTTTATTAATGATTTCTCAATCCTGCCTTTTTTTTTTTTTTTTTTTTTTTTTTTACATTGTAGGATGCAATTTGTATTTTCTATTCTGATATACTTCAGTTTACTCTATATGCAGAAGCATGCTGTATTACTTTATTAGAATTATTTGCAGTCTCATGCATCACTTGTGTTTAATATACTGGGATTGCCCAGTCTCTGTTTCCACAGTATAGCCTTGACATTAGTAGCATTACTTAAACATTCCTGCTAATTATCTTTCAGTGCTGCCTCTCTCTTCATATTGAATGATGCAAATGGTATTTCATGCCTTGGCTTACCTCATCACATATTATAAAAGCTTGCTGTTTCACTTTATTAGTTTCATCTACAACAACTTGTATGTGTGGGTATGTATGTATATGCGTATATATGTATATATATATATATATATATATATATATATGCACAACTGAATGTCACTTGGTTTCTTTACTATGTGAGCACCACATATACATATATTTCATCTTTTATAAAGCTGCATATTACCTGTTATACCTACTGCAACGAGAATTAGTATACCCTTTTGGGCATACCACCAGTGTTAATATTTGGTTTTACGTTGTGTTGTATGTTTTGTTCTGTTCTTAGTTGTTAATATAAAAAAAAAATTAAGAGGCACAGGTTTAGTATAAAATGGTAATCGACTAGTCCTTTATGTACCTCTCAATGTTCAGATCTCTTTTATACAGTCTCAATCCTTTGTATTCAGATTTGCATAGTGCATATATACCTTTGAGAAATATACCACCTTCTTCTGTAACGCTCAATGGCAACTATACCACAAATGTTAATATACAGATGTTTAGTATGTAGCATTTCTTTAATGTCTTATAACTATGCCTTGTAAATGCTGATATATCTCCTTGTACCTGTGTTTCTTTAATAAAAAAAAGAATAAAAAAAAACAAAACAAGTTGTGGCCACAACTAAAAATAACTTTGTTAAAATGTTGACCTCTTGAGGCAGTTTAATTGTTATGCTATGAAAATACTATCCTATCTAAATGTTCCTAAAATCAAAGAAGAAAGCTTCTACAATAATTCTGTGATAGATGCAATATAAGAAACAACAAATTCCGTTGTGTATACCAACTTTGTGCAGAAAATAAAAAAAACTATTAACATATGATATATGCTAGTTTTGGGTGACTGTGAATTTGTACAATTACAAAGTTAATAATAATCACTATGAAACTTATAAGTCCCAATGGGATAACAACTGTGAATATTGTATCCTTTAAGTAAGGTTTAGTAAATCCGTGTGATAGGGAGTTCCCAGTTCAACTTTGTGAAATCCTGTGCAGTTTCTATGCAGGGTGAAAAAATGGAAATCTCAAATGTGTACAAGTGGACAGGTATGATATCTCCTGCAATGTGTGAGCGTTAAGTTCTCCTAATATTATGATCCGGTTGGCAATTATCAGCTTTGAGACAGCTTAGAGAGAACTACCCAGCTTTAATACAACCAGGAATAACAAGGAAACGTTCACTGAACATCACCACCGAAAAGGCTCACAACTAGTGATGTCGCAAACATAAAATGTTCCGTTCGCGAACAGCGAACGTGAACTTCCTCAAATGTTCGCGAACGGGCGAACCGGGCGAACCGCCATAGACTTCAATAGGCAGGCGAATTTTAAAACCCACAGGAAAAGTTGTTTCAAGGAGACTAACACCTGGACTGTGGCATGCCAGAGGGGGATCCATGGCAAAACTCCCATGGAAAATTACATAGTTGATGCAGAGTCTGGTTTTAATCCATAAAGGGCATAAATCACCTAACATTCCTAAATTGTTTGGAATAACATGCTTTAAAACATCAGGTATGATGTTGTATCGATCAGGTAGTGTAAGGGTTATGCCCACTTCACAGTGACAGACCAATCTCCCCTTTTAACGCACCGCAAACAACAGCAAACAGTCCATTTGCACAACCGCAAACTCCCCATTTGCACAAGGTTGGATACCAAGCTAGCCATGTCCCATTCCTTGTCCTCACTGATGTCATTGAAGGTCTCTTCTTCCACCCAGCCACGTACAACACCAAGGGTCCCCGAAAGGTGACAACAAGCCCCCTGGGACGCCTGCTGTGTTTCGTCTTCCACCTCCTCAAAGACACCTTCCTCCTCTGACTCTTCTTCTTCAGACTCCTCTCTCTGCATTGCCTCTCCCTGCGTTATTATAAGGTGTGTTAAGTAGTACTATTCCTATCAGTTTAATCCCTGTTACGTCCCCTATCAGGGGACGTGTATATGGCATCGATTTTAGGAACCGGGAGATGGAAAAAGATGCTTGGTCGGTCCTCCTACTTCAAATTTGGGGCACTGCGCGTGTAATCTAATGTGCCACCAGATAGGAGTGGTGTGTTAAGTAGTTCTATTCTTATCAGTTTAATCCCTGTTACGTCCCCTATCAGGGGACGTGTATATGGCATCGATTTTAGGAACCGGGAGATGGAAAAAGATGCTTGGTCGGACCTCCTACTTCAAATTTGGGGCACTGCGCGTGCAATCTAATGTGCCACCAGATAGGAGTGGTGTGCTAAGTAGTACTATTCCTATCAGTTTAATCCCTGTTATGTGCCTTTTTTTTGGTTTGGTTTTTGAAGCCACAGTGCAGCACCAGAGGCCAGAAAAAATAGGCATGTACACATGCCTGAAAAACTAGGTATTGTTGCAGCCGCTGCTGTAGCAGTGGCCAGAAAAATTGATGTTTGTTTTCCAGGCAGAAAGTGCCCTAAAACATTGCGGCTTGAACCCTAGTTGGTGGCGGATAAGTCACGCAAGTCATCCGGCATTCAGAGATAAAATACAGCAGCGTGTGTACCATTTGTAGCCCAAGGCAGCTCATCTCATCAGGCCTTTTTTAGTCAAATGTATCACCCACTGTCAGTCCCTTCGGGATCCATCCCTCATTCATCTTAATAAAGGTGAGGTAATCTAGAATTTTTTGACCTAGGCGACTTCTCTTCTCAGTGACCTCTTGCTGCACTAAAGGTCCTTTCTGACAAGACACTTGAAGCGGGGCAGGCCAGAAGTTCTATCGCAAATTGGAATAGCTCAGGCCACAGGTCAAGCCTGCACACCCAGTAGTCAAGGGGTTCATCGCTCCTCAGAGTGTCGATATCTGCAGTTAAGGCGAGGTAGTCTGCTACCTGTCGGTCGAGTCATTCTCTGAGGGTACCCCGAAGGGCTATGGCGATGCATAGGACTTAAAAGCTCTGCATCTCCTCCATTAACAACACGTCTGTAAAGCATCCTGTCCTTGCCAGCGTGGTCGTGGGAGGAGGAGGATTACTTTCACCTCTTCCCCTGTTAGATTCCCGTTGTGCTGTGACATCACCCTTAAACGCTGTGTAAAGCATACTTTTATTTTATTTTGGAACTGCTGCATCCTTTCCGACTTGCGGTAATTCAGTAACATTTCAGGCACTTTATGCTTATACCGGGGGTCTAGTAGCGTGGACATCCAGTACAGGTCGTTCTCCTTTAGCCTTTTTATACGAGTGTCCCTCAACAGGCACGACAGCATGAAAGACCCCATTTGCACAAGGTTGGATGCCGAGCTACTCATGTCCTCAGTGATCTCACTGAAGGTATTTTCTTCCCCCCAGCCACGTACAACACCACGGGTACCAGATAGGTGACAACGAGCACCCTGGGATGCCTGTTGTGGTTGGTCTTCCTCCTCCTCCTCAAAGCCTCATTCCTCCTCTGACTCCTCTTCCTCACAATCCTCTTCCAGCATTGCCGCAGGTCCAGCAAGCAATGCTGATAAGGCTGTTTCTGGTGGTGATGGTGACCACAACTCTTCCTCTTCACGCTCATCTACGGCCTGATCCAGCACCCTTCGCAGGGCACGCTCCAGGAAGAAAACAAATGGTATGATGTCGCTGATGGTGCCTTCGGTGCGACTGACTAGGTTTGTCACCTCCTCAAAAGGACGCATGAGCCTACAGGCATTGCGCATGAGCGTCCAGTAACATGGCAAAAAAAATCCCAGCTCTGCAGAGGCTGTCCTAGCACCCCGGTCATACAAATAGTCGTTAATGGCTTTTTCTTGTTGGAGCAGGCGGTTGAACATTAGGAGTGTTGAATTCCAACGTGTCGGGCTGTCGCAAATCAAGCGCCTCACTGGCATGTTGTTTCGCTGCTGGATATCTGAAAAGTGCGCCATGGCCGTGTAGGAATGCCTGAAATGGCCACACACCTTCCTGGCCTGCTTCAGGATGTCCTGTAAGCCTGGGTACTTATGCACAAAGTGTTGTACGATCAGATTACACACATGTGCCATGCACGGCACATGTGTCAACTTGCCCAAATTCAATGCCGCCATAAAAATTTCTTCCATTGTCACAAACCACTTTGTCGATCTCCAGTTGGTGCGGAGTCAGCCACTGATCCACCTGTGCGTTCAGGGCAGACAGGAGTGCTGGTCCGGTGTGACTCTCTGCTTTCAGGCAAATCAACCCCAAGTTGGCGTGACACTGCCGTATCCGGGATGGGGAATAGTACCTGGGGAGCTGGGGGGGTGCCGTTGATGTGGAATAAGACGCAGCAGCAGAAGAGGACTCAGCCGAGGAGGTTATGGAAGAGGATGGAGTAGGAGGAGTAGAGGAGGTGGCAGCAGGCCTGCCTGCAAGTCGTGGCGGTGTCACCAACTCCTCTGCAGAGGCATGCATTCCATGCTTGGCAGCCGTCAGCAGGTTTACCCAATGCACAGTGTAGGTGATATACCTGCCCTGACCATGCTTTGCAGACCAGGTATCATTGGTTAGATGGACCCTTGCCCCAACACTGTGTGTCAGACATGCCATTACTTCCTTTTGCACAATCGAGTACAGGTTGGGGATTGCCTTTTGTGCAAAGAAATTTCGGCCGGGTACCTTCCACTGCGGTGTCCCAATAGCTACAAATTTTTGGAATGCCTCAGACTCCACCAGCTTGTATGGTAAAAGCTGGCGAGCTAAGAGTTCTTACGCTCAAACATGTCCTTGACAGACACCTGACTGTGGGCAGATGAGCAGGAACTGCTCAAGGCGAGACACGGAGTGGCGGATAGTTGAGAGGGGGCAAGGAGGACAGCAGTGGTTGACATGGCTGAAGATGCTGGACCAGGAGGAGGATGGCGGCTTTGAGTTTGTGTGCTGCTTGTACTCATGTGTTGATCCCATAGGCGTTTGTGATGTGCGATCATGTGCCTTCGCAAAGCAGTTGTACCTAGGTGCGTGTTGGACTTCCCATGACTCAGTTTCTTTTGGCACAGGTTGCAAATGGCATTGCTGTTGTCAGAGGCAGACACACACAAAAAATGCCACACTGCTGAGCTCTGCAATGACGGCATTCTGGTGGTGGCAACAGCATGCATTGATTGGCGTGCTGTCTGGCTAACCCCGGGTGCCGATGCATGCTGTATGACTGTGCCACTAGCTCCTTGCGACGACTTCCCCCTGCTTCCAACTCGTCTCCTACTCCTCTCTGTCTCCTCATCTGAACTTTCCCCCTGTTCTTCTCTTCTAGTGGGCACCCACGTGACATCCACGGACGCATCGTCATCATCAACTGCTTCACTTGTATCTGACAACTCAGCAAAGGAAGCAGCAGCGGGTACAACATCATCATCATCACACCGTACGTCCATGTGTGTAATGCTGCCTGACTGAGACATATCCCTGTTATCTACATCCTCTGGCAATAATGGTTGCGCATCACTCATTTCTTCCAACTGATGTGTAAATAACTCCTCTGACAGATCGAGTGAAGCGGCTGTGGTGTTAGTGTTGGTGGTGGTGGCAGGTGGGCGAGTGGTAACTTGAGAGGTGCCCGAAGCTAAGCTGGAGGAGAATGGTGCGTCAAGGTTCAGAGCGGAAGCTGTAGAAGATTGGGTGTCCTGTGTTAGCCAGTCAACTATGTCCTCAGAACTTTTCGAGTTCAGGGTACGTGGCCTCTGAACACTGGACATTATTCTAGGGCCAAAGGGAATCACAGCACCACTACCACAACGGCCCCAGTGGGGTGGCCTGCCTCTGCCTGTCATTTTTTTTTCGATTAGTGGTACTATGCGTGCAAGCTACTGTGACAACAGATATGAGTGGCACTGTGCACTGGCAGAAGTTGGCAGAGTAGACGCTGAAGGCCTGACACACACGCTTGCAGACAAATAACTGCTATTCAATCTGTTACAGTCAAAATTGTATTTTTTTTTTTTAAATGTACACTACTGTTACACCAGATATGAGTTGCACTGGTGTGACACTGTGCCCTGGCAGGCCCTGAAACGCACACGCGTGAAGGAAACTGACTGCTATTATTTCACAGTCAAAAAAGTGTTGTTTTTTTTTAAATGTACACTACTGTTACACCAGATATGAGTTGCACTGGTGAGACACTGTGCCCTGGCAGGCCCTGAAACGCACACGTGTGAAGGAAACTGACTGCTATTATTTCACAGTCAAAAAAGTGTTGTTTTTTTAAATGTACACTACTGTTACACCAGATATGAATTGCACTGGTGTGACACTGTGCCCTGGCAGGCACTGAAACGCACACATGTGAAGGAAACTGACTGCTATTATTTCACAGTCAAAAAGTGTTGTTTTTTTAAATGTACACTACTGTTACACCAGATATGAGTTGCACTGGTGTGACACTGTACCCTGGCAGGCACTGAAACGCACACATGTGAAGGAAACTGACTGCTATTATTTCACAGTCAAAAAAGTGTTGTTTTTTTTAAATGTACACTACTGTTACACCAGATATGAGTTGCACTGGTGTGACACTGTGCCCTGGCAGGCACTGAAACGCACACGTGTGAAGGAAACTGACTGCTATTATTTCACAGTCAAAAAAGTGTTGTTTTTTTTAAATGTACACTACTGTTACACCAGATATGAGTTGCACTGGTGTGACACTGTGCCCTGGCAGGCACTGAAATGCATACGTGTGAAGGAAACTGACTGCTATTATTTCACAGTCAAAAAAGTGTTGTTTTTTTAAATGTACACTACTGTTACACCAGATATGAGTTGCACTGGTGTGACACTGTGCCCTGGCAGGCATTGAAACACACTTTTGTGAAGGAAACTGACTGCTATTATTTCACAGTCAAAAAAGTATTGTTTTTTTTTAAATGTACACTACTGTTACACCAGATATAAGTTGCACTGGTGAGACACTGTGCCCTGGCAGGCACTGAAACGCACACGTGTGAAGGAACCCGACTGCTATTATTTCACAGTCAAAAAAGTGTTGTTTTTTTAAATGTACACTACTGTTACACCAGATACGAGTTGCACTGGTGTGACACTGTACCCTGGCAGGCACTGAAACGTACACGTGTGAATGAAACTGACTGCTATTATTTCACAGTCAAAAAAGTGTTGTTTTTTTAAATGTACACTACTGTTACACCAGATATGAGTTGCACTGGTGTGACACTGTGCCCTGGCAGGCACTGAAACGCACACCTGTGAAGGAAACTGCTAATATTTCACAGTCAAAAAAGTGTTTTTTTTTTTTTAAATGTACACTACTGTTACACCAGATATGAGTTGCACTGGTGTGACACTGTACCCTGGCAGGCACTGAAACGCACACGTGTGAAGGAAACTGACTGCTATTATTTCACAATCAAAAAGTGTTTTTTTTTTTAAATGTACACTACTGTTACACCAGATATGAGTTGCACTGGTGTGACACTGTACCCTGGCAGGAACTGAAATGCATACGTGTGAAGGAAACTGACTGCTATTATTTCACAGTCAAAAAAGTGTTGTTTTTTTAAATGTACACTACTGTTACAACAGATATGAGTTGCACTGGTGTGACACTGTACCCTGGCAGGCACTGAAACGCACACGTGTGAAGGAAACTGACTGCTATTATTTCACAGTTAAAAAAGTGTTGGTTTTTTTAAATGTATACTGTTACACCAGATATGAGTTGCACTGGTGTGACACTGTGCCCTGGCAGGCACTGAAACGCACACGTGTGAAGGAAACTGACTGCTATTATTTCACAGTCAAAAAAGTGTTTTTTTTTTTTTTTAATGTACACTACTGTTACACCAGATATGAGTTGCACTGGTGTGACACTGTGCCCTGGCAGGCACTGAAACGCACACGTGTGAAGGAAACTGACTGCTATTATTTCACAGTCAAAAAAGTGTTTTTTTTTTTTAATGTACACTACTGTTACACCAGATATGAGTTGCACTGGTGTGACACTGTGCCCTGGCAGGCCCTGAAACGCACACGCGTGAAGGAAACTGACTGCTATTATTTCACAGTCAAAAAAGTGTTTTTTTTTTTTTAAATGTACACTACTTTTACACCAGGGGGCCTAGTTATCAAGCCGTCAACCTCAAATACGCTGGAATTCCGCAGCGTATTTGTGGCGAGGCTGATTCGCCTTAGTTATCAAAGGCTCGAGACCGGCAAAAGTAGAATTTTGTGACGTAAACTTTGATCCGCCGGACTCAGTCCGACACAGATCGATTCTTATGTCACTCCAGATGTTCCGCACACAAGTGCGGCACATTCTCACTACTTTTGCTAGCTATCAAAAAACTAGCAGGTACGCTCGGCACTTTTACGGCCCAGCGTACCTGGTTTTCAATCCGCCACCCCTGGAGGCGGCGGATCCCATAGGAATCAATGGGAGTCTGACCATAGCGAAAGTACAAGTTCGCTGCTGACAGACATCCCATTGATTTCTATGGGAGCTGTCTGCACCTAACACCCTAACATGTACCCCGAGTCTAAACACCACTAATCTGACCCCCCCTACACCGCCGCAACTAAATAAATTTATTACCCCCTAAACCGCCGCTCCCGGAGCCCACCGCAACTATAATAAATGTATTAACCCCTAAACCGCCGCTCCCTGAACCCGCCGCAACCTATATTAAATGTATTAACCCCTATCCTGCCCCCCCTACACCGTCGCCACCTATAATAAATTTATTAACCCCTAATCTGCCCCCCCTACACCGTCGCCACCTATAATAAATTTATTAACCCCTATCTTGCCCCCCACTACGCCGCCGCCACTGTAATAAAATTACTAACCCCTAAACCTAAGTCTAACACTAACCCTAACGCCCCCCTAACTTAAATATTAATTAAATAAATCTAAATAAATTTACTCTTATTAACTAAATGAATCCTATTTAAAACTAAATAATTACCTTTAAAATAAACCCTAATATAGCTACAATATAAATAATTATTATATTCTAGCTATCTTAGGATTTATTTTTATTTTACAGGTAACTTTCAATTTATTTTAACTAGGTACAATAGCTATTAAATAGTTATTAACTATTTAATTGCTTACCTAGCTAAAATAAAGAGAAATGTACCTGTGAAATAAATCCTAACCTAAGTTACAATTACACCTAACACTACACTATACTTTAAAAAATTATTCCTATTTAAAAATAAATACTTACTGTAAAATAAACCCTAAGATAGCTACAATGTAATTAATAATTATATTATAGCTATCTTAGGATTTATATTTATTTTACAGGTAACTTTGTATTTATTTTAGCTAGTTAGAATAGTTATTAGTTATTAACTATTTAATAACTACCTAGCTAAAAGAAATACAAAATTACCTGTAAAATAAATCCTAACTTAAGTTACAATTAAACCATCCTACACTATCATTAAATTAATTAAATAAACTACCTACAAATAACTACAATTAAATACAATTACATAAACTAACTAAAGTACAAAAAATAAAAAAAGCTAAGTTACAAAAAATAAAAAAATAAGTTACAAACATGTTAAAAATATTACAACAATTTTAAGCTACTTACACCTAATCTAAGCCCCCTAATAAAATAACAAACCCCCCCAAAATAAAAAAATGCCCTACCCTATTCTAAATTAAATAAATTTCAAAGCTCTTTTACCTTACCAGCCCTTAAAAGGGCCATTTGTGGGGGCATGCCCCAAAGAAAACAGCTCTTTTGCCTGTAAAAGAAAAATACAAACCCCCCCCCCAACATTAAAACCCACCACCCACATACCCCTAATCTAACCCAAACCCCCCTTACAAAAACCTAACACTAATGCCCTGAAGATCATCCTACCTTGAGTCGTCTTCACTCAGCCGAGCCACCGATGGAACTGAAGAGGACATCCAGAGCGGAAGAAGTTAATCCTCCAAGCGGCGCTGAAGAAATCTTCCATCCGATGAAGTCATAATCCAGGCGGCGCTGAAGAAAAGTCTTCGATCCGGCCGATGTCATCTTCAAAGAGGCGCTGAAGAGGTCTTCTATCCGGGCGAAGTCATCTTCCAAGCCGGGTCTTGAATCTTCCTTCCGCCGACGCGGAACCACCTTCTTCACCGACGGACTATGACGAATGACGGCTCCTTTAAGGGACGTCATCCAAGATGGCGTCCCCTCAATTCCGATTGGCTGATAGGATTCTATCAGCCAATCGGAATTAAGGTAGGAAAAATCTGATTGGCTGATGGAATCAGCCAATCAGATTGAGCTTGCATTCTATTGGCTGTTCCGATCAGCCAATAGAATGCGAGCTCAATCTGATTGGCTGATTGGATCAGCCAATCGGATTGAACTTGAATCTGATTAAAGGTAAGTATTTAGTTTTAAATAGGATTCATTTAGTTAATAAGAGTAAATTTATTTAGATTTATTTAATTAATATTTAAGTTAGGGGGGCGTTAGGGTTAGGGTTAGACTTAGGTTTAGGGGTTAATAATTTTATTACAGTGGCGGCGGCGTAGTGGGGGGCAGGATAGGGGTTAATAAATTTATTATAGGTGGCGACGGTATAGGGGGGGCAGGATAGGGGTTACTAGGTATAATGTAGGTGGCAGCGGTGTCCGGGAGCGGCGGTTTAGGGGTTAATACATTTATAAGAGTTGCGGCAGGGTCTAGGAGCGGCGGTTTAGGGGTTAGTTACTTTATTTAGTTGCGGGGGGCTCCGGGGGCGCCGGTATAGGGGGTAGAACAGTGTAGTTTAGTGTGAGTGCTTAGTGACAGGCTAGCAATAAAGCTGGGAAAAAGCCGAAGAGCAGCGAGATCGGATGAGTGATAACTCTCACAGTCCACTGCTCATCGCCCCGCGGCTTTTTGACAGCTTTATTTGATAACTTAGGCGTATTTTTTCAGGTCCGCGGCGGCGAAGATAGGCGAGCTTAGGCGGGCGTATTGGGCCAGCGAAGGCAGAAAAGTAGACGGCTTGATAACTACCCCCCCAGATATGAGTTGCACTGGTGAGACACTGTGCCCTGGCAGGCCCTGAAACGCACACGTGTGAAGGAAACTGACTGCTATTATTTCACAGTCAAAAAAGTGTTGTTTTTTTAAATGTACACTACTGTTACACCAGATATGAGTTGCACTGGTGTGACACTGTACCCTGGCAGGCACTGAAACGCACACGTGTGAAGGAAACTGACTGCTATTATTTCACAGTCAAAAAGTGTTGTTTTTTTAAATGTACACTACTGTTACACCAGATATGAGTTGCACTGGTGTGACACTGTGCCCTGGCAGGCACTGAAACGCACACCTGTGAAGGAAACTGCTATTATTTCACAGTCAAAAAAGTGTTGTTTTTTTTTAAATGTACACTACTGTTACACCAGATATGAGTTGCACTGGTGTGACACTGTACCCTGGCAGGCACTGAAACGCACACGTGTGAAGGAAACTGACTGCTATTATTTCACAATCAAAAAGTGTTTTTTTTTTTTAAATGTACACTACTGTTACACCAGATATGAGTTGCACTGGTGTGACACTGTACCCTGGCAGGCACTGAAATGCACACGTGTGAAGGAAACTGACTGCTATTATTTCACAGTCAAAAAAGTGTTATTTTTTTTAAATGTACACTACTGTTACACCAGATATGAGTTGCACTGGTGTGACACTGTGCCCTGGCAGGCACTGAAATGCATACGTGTGAAGGAAACTGACTGCTATTATTTCACAGTCAAAAAAGTGTTGTTTTTTTAAATGTACACTACTGTTACACCAGATATGAGTTGCACTGGTGTGACACTGTACCCTGGCAGGCACTGAAACGCACACGTGTGAAGGAAACTGACTGCTATTATTTCACAGTCAAAAAAGTGTTTTTTTTTTTTAAATGTACAATACTGTTACACCAGATATGAGTTGCACTGGTGTGACACTGTGCCCTGGCAGGCACTGAAACGCACACGTGTGAAGGAAACTGACTGCTATTATTTCACAGTCAAAAAAGTGTTGTTTTTTTTAAATTTACACTACTGTTACACCAGATATGAGTTGCACTGGTGTGACACTGTGCCCTGACAGGCACTGAAACGCACAAGTGTGAAGGAAACTGACTGCTATTATTTCACAGTCAAAAAAGTGTTTTTTTTTTTTTTTTAATGTACACTACTGTTACACCAGATATGAGTTGCACTGGTGTGACACTGTGCCCTGGCAAGCACTGAAACGCACACGTGTGAAGGGAACTGACTGCTATAATTTCACAATCAAAAAAGTGTTGTTTTTTTAAATGTACACTACTGTTATACCAGATATGAGTTGCACTGGTGTGATACTGTGCCCTGGCAGGCATTGAAACGCACTCGTGTGAAGGAAACTGACTGCTATTATTTCACAGTCAAAAAAGTGTTGTTTTTTTAAATGTACACTACTGTTAAACCAGATATGAGTTGCACTGGTGTGACACTGTGCCCTGGCAGGCACTGAAATGCACACGTGTGAAGGAAACTGACTGCTATTATTTCACAGTCAAAAAAGTGTTGTTTTTTTTAAATGTACACTACTGTTACACCAGATATGAGTTGCACTGGTGTGACACTGTGCCCTGGCAGGCCCTGAAACGCACACGCGTGAAGGAAACTGACTGCTATTATTTCACAGTCAAAAAAGTGTTGTTTTTTTAAATGTACACTACTTTTACACCAGATATGAGTTGCACTGGTGAGACACTGTGCCCTGGCAGGCACTGAAAGGCACACGTGTGAAGGAAACTGACTGCTATTATTTCACAGTCAAAAAAGTGTTGTTTTTTTAAATGTACACTACTGTTACACCAGATATGAGTTGCACTGGTGTGACACTGTGCCCTGGCAGGCACTGAAACGCACACGTGTGAAGGAAACTGACTGCTATTATTTCACAGTCAAAAAAGTGTTGTTTTTTTAAATGTACACTACTGTTACACCAGATATGAGTTGCACTGGTGTGACACTGTACCCTGGCAGGCACTGAAACGCACACGTGTGAAGGAAACTGACTGCTATTATTTCACAGTCAAAAAAGTGTTATTTTTTTTATATGTACACTACTGTTACACCAGATATGAGTTGCACTGGTGTGACACTGTGCCCTGGCAGGCACTGAAAGGCACACGTGTGAAGGAAACTGACTGCTATTATTTCACAGTCAAAAAAGTGTTGTTTTTTTTAAATGTACACTACTGTTACACCAGATATGAGTTGCACTGGTGTGACACTGTGCCCTGGCAGGCACTGAAATGCATACATGTGAAGGAAACTGACTGCTATTATTTCACAGTCAAAAAAGTGTTGTTTTTTTAAATGTACACTACTGTTACACCAGATATGAGTTGCACTGGTGTGACACTGTACCCTGGCAGGCACTGAAACGCACAAGTGTGAAGGAAACTGACTGCTATTATTTCACAGTCAAAAAAAGTGTTGTTTTTTTTAAATGTACACTACTGTTATACCAGATATGAATTGCACTGGTGTGACACTGTGCCCTGGCAGGCATTGAAATGCACTTGTGTGAAGGAAACTGACTGCTATTATTTCACAGTCAAAAAAGTGTTTTTTTTTTTTTTTTAAATGTACACTACTGTTACACCAGATATGAGTTGCACTGGTGTGACACTGTGCCCTGGCAGGCCCTGAAACGCACACGCGTGAAGGAAACTGACTGCTATTATTTCACAATCAAAAAAGTGTTGTTTTTTTAAATGTACACTACTGTTATACCAGATATGAGTTGCACTGGTGTGATACTGTGCCCTGGCAGGCATTGAAACGCACTCGTGTGAAGGAAACTGACTGCTATTATTTCACAGTCAAAAAAGTGTTGTTTTTTTAAATGTACACTACTGTTAAACCAGATATGAGTTGCACTGGTGTGACACTGTGCCCTGGCAGGCACTGAAATGCACACGTGTGAAGGAAACTGACTGCTATTATTTCACAGTCAAAAAAGTGTTGTTTTTTTTAAATGTACACTACTGTTACACCAGATATGAGTTGCACTGGTGTGACACTGTGCCCTGGCAGGCCCTGAAACGCACACGCGTGAAGGAAACTGACTGCTATTATTTCACAGTCAAAAAAGTGTTGTTTTTTTAAATGTACACTACTTTTACACCAGATATGAGTTGCACTGGTGAGACACTGTGCCCTGGCAGGCCCTGAAACGCACACGTGTGAAGGAAACTGACTGCTATTATTTCACAGTCAAAAAAGTGTTGTTTTTTTAAATGTACACTACTGTTACACCAGATATGAGTTGCACTGGTGTGACACTGTGCCCTGGCAGGCACTGAAACGCACACGTGTGAAGGAAACTGACTGCTATTATTTCACAGTCAAAAAAGTGTTGTTTTTTTAAATGTACACTACTGTTACACCAGATATGAGTTGCACTGGTGTGACACTGTACCCTGGCAGGCACTGAAACGCACACGTGTGAAGGAAACTGACTGCTATTATTTCACAGTCAAAAAAGTGTTATTTTTTTATATGTACACTACTGTTACACCAGATATGAGTTGCACTGGTGTGACACTGTGCCCTGGCAGGCACTGAAAGGCACACGTGTGAAGGAAACTGACTGCTATTATTTCACAGTCAAAAAAGTGTTGTTTTTTTTAAATGTACACTACTGTTACACCAGATATGAGTTGCACTGGTGTGACACTGTGCCCTGGCAGGCACTGAAATGCATACATGTGAAGGAAACTGACTGCTATTATTTCACAGTCAAAAAAGTGTTGTTTTTTTAAATGTACACTACTGTTACACCAGATATGAGTTGCACTGGTGTGACACTGTACCCTGGCAGGCACTGAAACGCACAAGTGTGAAGGAAACTGACTGCTATTATTTCACAGTCAAAAAAAGTGTTGTTTTTTTTAAATGTACACTACTGTTATACCAGATATGAATTGCACTGGTGTGACACTGTGCCCTGGCAGGCATTGAAATGCACTTGTGTGAAGGAAACTGACTGCTATTATTTCACAGTCAAAAAAGTGTTTTTTTTTTTTTTTTAAATGTACACTACTGTTACACCAGATATGAGTTGCACTGGTGTGACACTGTGCCCTGGCAGGCCCTGAAACGCACACGCGTGAAGGAAACTGACTGCTATTATTTCACAGTCAAAAAAGTGTTGTTTTTTTTAAATGTACACTACTTTTACACCAGATATGAGTTGCACTGGTGAGACACTGTGCCCTGGCAGGCCCTGAAACGCACACGTGTGAAGGAAACTGACTGCTATTATTTCACAGTCAAAAAAGTGTTGTTTTTTTAAATGTACACTACTGTTACACCAGATATGAGTTGCACTGGTGTGACACTGTACCCTGGCAGGCACTGAAATGCACACGTGTGAAGGAAACTGACTGCTATTATTTCACAGTCAAAAAAGTGTTATTTTTTTTAAATGTACACTACTGTTACACCAGATATGAGTTGCACTGGTGTGACACTGTGCCCTGGCAGGCACTGAAAGGCACACGTGTGAAGGAAACTGACTGCTATTATTTCACAGTCAAAAAAGTGTTGTTTTTTTTAAATGTACACTACTGTTACACCAGATATGAGTTGCACTGGTGTGACACTGTACCCTGGCAGGCACTGAAACGCACACGTGTGAAGGAAACTGACTGCTATTATTTCACAATCAAAAAAGTGTTGTTTTTTTAAATGTACACTACTGTTATACCAGATATGAGTTGCACTGGTGTGATACTGTGCCCTGGCAGGCATTGAAACGCACTCGTGTGAAGGAAACTGACTGCTATTATTTCACAGTCAAAAAAGTGTTGTTTTTTTAAATGTACACTACTGTTAAACCAGATATGAGTTGCACTGGTGTGACACTGTGCCCTGGCAGGCACTGAAATGCACACGTGTGAAGGAAACTGACTGCTATTATTTCACAGTCAAAAAAGTGTTGTTTTTTTTAAATGTACACTACTGTTACACCAGATATGAGTTGCACTGGTGTGACACTGTGCCCTGGCAGGCCCTGAAACGCACACGCGTGAAGGAAACTGACTGCTATTATTTCACAGTCAAAAAAGTGTTGTTTTTTTAAATGTACACTACTTTTACACCAGATATGAGTTGCACTGGTGAGACACTGTGCCCTGGCAGGCCCTGAAACGCACACGTGTGAAGGAAACTGACTGCTATTATTTCACAGTCAAAAAAGTGTTTTTTTTTTAAATGTACACTACTGTTACACCAGATATGAGTTGCACTGGTGTGACACTGTGCCCTGGCAGGCACTGAAACGCACACGTGTGAAGGAAACTGACTGCTATTATTTCACAGTCAAAAAAGTGTTGTTTTTTTAAATGTACACTACTGTTACACCAGATATGAGTTGCACTGGTGTGACACTGTACCCTGGCAGGCACTGAAACGCACACGTGTGAAGGAAACTGACTGCTATTATTTCACAGTCAAAAAAGTGTTATTTTTTTTATATGTACACTACTGTTACACCAGATATGAGTTGCACTGGTGTGACACTGTGCCCTGGCAGGCACTGAAAGGCACACGTGTGAAGGAAACTGACTGCTATTATTTCACAGTCAAAAAAGTGTTGTTTTTTTTAAATGTACACTACTGTTACACCAGATATGAGTTGCACTGGTGTGACACTGTGCCCTGGCAGGCACTGAAATGCATACATGTGAAGGAAACTGACTGCTATTATTTCACAGTCAAAAAAGTGTTGTTTTTTTAAATGTACACTACTGTTACACCAGATATGAGTTGCACTGGTGTGACACTGTACCCTGGCAGGCACTGAAACGCACAAGTGTGAAGGAAACTGACTGCTATTATTTCACAGTCAAAAAAAGTGTTGTTTTTTTTAAATGTACACTACTGTTATACCAGATATGAATTGCACTGGTGTGACACTGTGCCCTGGCAGGCATTGAAATGCACTTGTGTGAAGGAAACTGACTGCTATTATTTCACAGTCAAAAAAGTGTTTTTTTTTTTTTTTTAAATGTACACTACTGTTACACCAGATATGAGTTGCACTGGTGTGACACTGTGCCCTGGCAGGCCCTGAAACGCACACGCGTGAAGGAAACTGACTGCTATTATTTCACAGTCAAAAAAGTGTTGTTTTTTTTTAAATGTACACTACTTTTACACCAGATATGAGTTGCACTGGTGAGACACTGTGCCCTGGCAGGCCCTGAAACGCACACGTGTGAAGGAAACTGACTGCTATTATTTCACAGTCAAAAAAGTGTTGTTTTTTTAAATGTACACTACTGTTACACCAGATATGAGTTGCACTGGTGTGACACTGTACCCTGGCAGGCACTGAAATGCACACGTGTGAAGGAAACTGACTGCTATTATTTCACAGTCAAAAAAGTGTTATTTTTTTTAAATGTACACTACTGTTACACCAGATATGAGTTGCACTGGTGTGACACTGTGCCCTGGCAGGCACTGAAAGGCACACGTGTGAAGGAAACTGACTGCTATTATTTCACAGTCAAAAAAGTGTTGTTTTTTTTAAATGTACACTACTGTTACACCAGATATGAGTTGCACTGGTGTGACACTGTACCCTGGCAGGCACTGAAACGCACACGTGTGAAGGAAACTGACTGCTATTATTTCACAGTCAAAAAAGTGTTTTTTTTTTTAAATGTACACTACTGTTACACCAGATATGAGTTGCACTGGTGTGACACTGTGCCCTGGCAGGCACTGAAACGCACACGTGTGAAGGAAACTGACTGCTATTATTTCACAGTCAAAAAAGTGTTTTTTTTTTTTTTTAATGTACACTACTGTTACACCAGATATGAGTTGCACTGGTGTGACACTGTGCCCTGGCAGGCACTGAAACGCACACGTGTGAAGGAAACTGACTGCTATTATTTCACAGTCAAAAAGTGTTGTTTTTTTTAAATGTACACTACTGTTATACCAGATATGAATTGCACTGGTGTGACACTGTGCCCTGGCAGGCATTGAAACGCACTTGTGTGAAGGAAACTGACTGCTATTATTTCACAGTCAAAAAAGTGTTGTTTTTTTAAATGTACACTACTGTTACACCAGATATGAGTTGCACTGGTGTGACACTGTGCCCTGGCAGGCCCTGAAACGCACACGTGTGAAGGAAACTGACTGCTATTATTTCACAGTCAAAAAAGTGTTGTTTTTTTTTAAATGTACACTACTTTTACACCAGATATGAGTTGCACTGGTGTGACACTGTACCCTGGCAGGCACTGAAATGCACACGTGTGAAGGAAACTGACTGCTATTATTTCACAGTCAAAAAAGTGTTATTTTTTTTATATGTACACTACTGTTACACCAGATATGAGTTGCACTGGTGTGACACTGTGCCCTGGCAGGCACTGAAAGGCACACGTGTGAAGGAAACTGACTGCTATTATTTCACAGTCAAAAAAGTGTTGTTTTTTTTAAATGTACACTACTGTTACACCAGATATGAGTTGCACTGGTGTGACACTGTGCCCTGGCAGGCACTGAAATGCATACGTGTGAAGGAAACTGACTGCTATTATTTCACAGTCAAAAAAGTGTTGTTTTTTTAAATGTACACTACTGTTACACCAGATATGAGTTGCACTGGTGTGACACTGTACCCTGGCAGTAGGGATGGGCGAATGTTTCTCAACATTCGAAAAACGGCACGAATTTTAACATATTCGTTCGTTCGAATCGAATTTCGAATGTTTACATAACATTCTAACATTCGATTTTCGAATGTTCGGTTTCGAATTTTACGATTACATTCGAAAATATTCGAATTCGAAAAATTCGAATTTAGATTGTAATAGTATTTCTAATGCTTTTTCTTTAAATGTAATATTCGAATTATGCAATATGCGAATTCGAAAAATTCGAATTTAGATTGTAATAGTATTTCTAATGCTTTTTCTTTAAATGTAATATTCGAATTAAGCAATACGTGTATTCGAATTCGAAAAATTTGAATTTAGATTGTAATAGTATTTCTAATGCTTTTTCTTTAAATGTAATATTCGAATTATGCAATACGTGTATTCGAATTCAAAAAATTCGAATTTAGATAGTAATAGTATTTCTAATGCTTTTTCTTTAAATGTAATATTCGAATTATGCAATATTCGAATTCGAAAAATTCGAATTTAGATTGTAATAGTATTTCTAATGCTTTTTCTTTAAATGTAATTTTCAAATTATGCAATACGTGTATTCGAATTCGAAAAATTCGAATTTAGATTGTAATAGTATTTCTAATGCTTTTTCTTTAAATGTAATATTCGAATTATGCAATACGTGTATTCGAATTCGAAAAATTCGAATTTAGATTGTAATAGTATTTCTAATGCTTTTAAATGTAATATTAGAATTATGCAATATTCGAATTCGAAAAATTCGAATTTATATTCAAATTCGAAAAATTCGAATTTATATTCGAATTCGAAAAAATCGAATTTATATTCGAATTCGAAAAATTCGAATTTCGAATGTAGACATTCGATACAATTATAAACATTCGAATTCGAAAGTGACATTCGAAAACTGTAAATAACATTCGATTTTCGAATTTTTAAGAATATTCGTTCTTATCGACATTCGAATTTAGAATTCGAATTTCGGTAATAACATTCGTTCTACATTCGAAATTCGAAAATTTGCACATTCGCCCATCCCTACCTGGCAGGCACTGAAACGCACAAGTGTGAAGGAAACTGACTGCTATTATTTCACAGTCAAAAAAAGTGTTGTTTTTTTTAAATGTACACTACTGTTATACCAGATATGAATTGCACTGGTGTGACACTGTGCCCTGGCAGGCATTGAAATGCACTTGTGTGAAGGAAACTGACTGCTATTATTTCACAGTCAAAAAAGTGTTGTTTTTTTTTAAATGTACACTACTGTTACACCAGATATGAGTTGCACTGGTGTGACACTGTGCCCTGGCAGGCCCTGAAACGCACACGCGTGAAGGAAACTGACTGCTATTATTTCACAGTCAAAAAGTGTTTTTTTTTAAATGTACACTACTGTTACACCAGATATGAGTTGCACTGGTGTGACACTGTACCCTGGCAGGCACTGAAATGCACACGTGTGAAGGAAACTGACTGCTATTATTTCACAGTCAAAAAAGTGTTGTTTTTTTAAATGTACACTACTGTTACACCAGATATGAGTTGCACTGGTGTGACACTGTACCCTGGCAGGCACTGAAACGCACAAGTGTGAAGGAAACTGACTGCTATTATTTCACAGTCAAAAAAAGTGTTGTTTTTTTTAAATGTACACTACTGTTATACCAGATATGAATTGCACTGGTGTGACACTGTGCCCTGGCAGGCATTGAAATGCACTTGTGTGAAGGAAACTGACTGCTATTATTTCACAGTCAAAAAAGTGTTGTTTTTTTTAAATGTACACTACTGTTACACCAGATATGAGTTGCACTGGTGTGACACTGTGCCCTGGCAGGCCCTGAAACGCACACGCGTGAAGGAAACTGACTGCTATTATTTCACAGTCAAAAAAGTGTTGTTTTTTTTAAATGTACACTACTGTTACACCAGATATGAGTTGCACTGGTGTGACACTGTGCCCTGGCAGGCACTGAAACGCACACATGTGAAGGAAACTGACTGCTATTATTTCACAATCAAAAAAGTGTTGTTTTTTTAAATGTACACTACTGTTACACCAGATATAAGTTGCACTGGTGTGACACTGTACCCTGGCAGGCACTGAAATGCACACGTGTGAAGGAAACTGACTGCTATTATTTCACAGTCAAAAAAGTGTTTTTTTTTTTAAATGTACACTACTGTTACACCAGATATGAGTTGCACTGGTGTGACACTGTGCCCTGGCAGGCACTGAAATGCACACGTGTGAAGGAAACTGACTGCTATTATTTCACAGTCAAAAAGTGTTGTTTTTTAAATGTACACTACTGTTACACCAGATATGAGTTGCACTGGTGTGACACTGTACCCTGGCAGGCACTGAAATGCACACGTGTGAAGGAAACTGACTGCTATTATTTCACAGTCAAAAAAGTGTTATTTTTTTTAAATGTACACTACTGTTACACCAGATATGAGTTGCACTGGTGTGACACTGTGCCCTGGCAGGCACTGAAAGGCACACGTGTGAAGGAAACTGACTGCTATTATTTCACAGTCAAAAAAGTGTTGTTTTTTTTAAATGTACACTACTGTTACACCAGATATGAGTTGCACTGGTGTGACACTGTACCCTGGCAGGCACTGAAACGCACACGTGTGAAGGAAACTGACTGCTATTATTTCACAGTCAAAAAAGTGTTGTTTTTTTTAAATGTACACTACTGTTACACCAGATATGAGTTGCACTGGTGTGACACTGTGCCCTGGCAGGCACTGAAACGCACACGTGTGAAGGAAACTGACTGCTATTATTTCACAGTCAAAAAGTGTTGTTTTTTTTAAATGTACACTACTGTTATACCAGATATGAATTGCACTGGTGTGACACTGTGCCCTGGCAGGCATTGAAACGCACTTGTGTGAAGGAAACTGACTGCTATTATTTCACAGTCAAAAAAGTGTTGTTTTTTTAAATGTACACTACTGTTACACAAGATATGAGTTGCACTGGTGTGACACTGTGCCCTGGCAGGCCCTGAAACGCACACGCGTGAAGGAAACTGACTGCTATTATTTCACAGTCAAAAAAGTGTTGTTTTTTTTAAAATGTACACTACTTTTACACCAGATATGAGTTGCACTGGTGTGACACTGTACCCTGGCAGGCACTGGAATGCACACGTGTGAAGGAAACTGACTGCTATTATTTCACAGTCAAAAAAGTGTTGTTTTTTTTAAATGTACACTACTGTTACACCAGATATGAGTTGCACTGGTGTGACACTGTGCCCTGGCAGGCACTGAAATGCATACGTGTGAAGGAAACTGACTGCTATTATTTCACAGTCAAAAAAGTGTTGTTTTTTTAAATGTACACTACTGTTACACCAGATATGAGTTGCACTGGTGTGACACTGTGCCCCGGCAGGCACTGAAAGGCACACGTGTGAAGGAAACTGACTGCTATTATTTCACAGTCAAAAAAGTGTTGTTTTTTTTAAATGTACACTACTGTTACACCAGATATGAGTTGCACTGGTGTGACACTGTGCCCTGGCAGGCACTGAAATGCATACGTGTGAAGGAAACTGACTGCTATTATTTCACAGTCAAAAAAGTGTTGTTTTTTTAAATGTACACTACTGTTACACCAGATATGAGTTGCACTGGTGTGACACTGTACCCTGGCAGGCACTGAAACGCACAAGTGTGAAGGAAACTGACTGCTATTATTTCACAGTCAAAAAAAGTGTTGTTTTTTTTAAATGTACACTACTGTTATACCAGATATGAATTGCACTGGTGTGACACTGTGCCCTGGCAGGCATTGAAATGCACTTGTGTGAAGGAAACTGACTGCTATTATTTCACAGTCAAAAAAGTGTTGTTTTTTTTAAATGTACACTACTGTTACACCAGATATGAGTTGCACTGGTGTGACACTGTGCCCTGGCAGGCCCTGAAACGCACACGCGTGAAGGAAACTGACTGCTATTATTTCACAGTCAAAAAGTGTTGTTTTTTTAAATGTACACTACTGTTACACCAGATATGAGTTGCACTGGTGTGACACTGTACCCTGGCAGGCACTGAAATGCACACGTGTGAAGGAAACTGACTGCTATTATTTCACAGTCAAAAAAGTGTTGTTTTTTTAAATGTACACTACTGTTACACCAGATATGAGTTGCACTGGTGTGACACTGTACCCTGGCAGGCACTGAAACGCACAAGTGTGAAGGAAACTGACTGCTATTATTTCACAGTCAAAAAAAGTGTTGTTTTTTTTAAATGTACACTACTGTTATACCAGATATGAATTGCACTGGTGTGACACTGTGCCCTGGCAGGCATTGAAATGCACTTGTGTGAAGGAAACTGACTGCTATTATTTCACAGTCAAAAAAGTGTTGTTTTTTTAAATGTACACTACTGTTACACCAGATATGAGTTGCACTGGTGTGACACTGTGCCCTGGCAGGCCCTGAAACGCACACGCGTGAAGGAAACTGACTGCTATTATTTCACAGTCAAAAAAGTGTTGTTTTTTTAAATGTACACTACTGTTACACCAGATATGAGTTGCACTGGTGTGACACTGTACCCTGGCAGGCACTGAAATGCACACGTGTGAAGGAAACTGACTGCTATTATTTCACAGTCAAAAAAGTGTTATTTTTTTTAAATGTACACTACTGTTACACCAGATATGAGTTGCACTGGTGTGACACTGTGCCCTGGCAGGCACTGAAAGGCACACGTGTGAAGGAAACTGACTGCTATTATTTCACAGTCAAAAAAGTGTTGTTTTTTTTAAATGTACACTACTGTTACACCAGATATGAGTTGCACTGGTGTGACACTGTACCCTGGCAGGCACTGAAACGCACACGTGTGAAGGAAACTGACTGCTATTATTTCACAGTCAAAAAAGTGTTGTTTTTTTTTAATGTACACTACTGTTACACCAGATATGAGTTGCACTGGTGTGACACTGTGCCCTGGCAGGCACTGAAACGCACACGTGTGAAGGAAACTGACTGCTATTATTTCACAGTCAAAAAAGTGTTTTTTTTTTTTTTTAATGTACACTACTGTTACACCAGATATGAGTTGCACTGGTGTGACACTGTGCCCTGGCAGGCACTGAAACGCACACGTGTGAAGGAAACTGACTGCTATTATTTCACAGTCAAAAAGTGTTGTTTTTTTTAAATGTACACTACTGTTATACCAGATATGAATTGCACTGGTGTGACACTGTGCCCTGGCAGGCATTGAAACGCACTTGTGTGAAGGAAACTGACTGCTATTATTTCACAGTCAAAAAAGTGTTGTTTTTTTAAATGTACACTACTGTTACACCAGATATGAGTTGCACTGGTGTGACACTGTGCCCTGGCAGGCCCTGAAACGCACACGCGTGAAGGAAACTGACTGCTATTATTTCACAGTCAAAAAAGTGTTGTTTTTTTTTAAATGTACACTACTTTTACACCAGATATGAGTTGCACTGGTGTGACACTGTACCCTGGCAGGCACTGAAATGCACACGTGTGAAGGAAACTGACTGCTATTATTTCACAGTCAAAAAAGTGTTATTTTTTTTATATGTACACTACTGTTACACCAGATATGAGTTGCACTGGTGTGACACTGTGCCCTGGCAGGCACTGAAAGGCACACGTGTGAAGGAAACTGACTGCTATTATTTCACAGTCAAAAAAGTGTTGTTTTTTTTAAATGTACACTACTGTTACACCAGATATGAGTTGCACTGGTGTGACACTGTGCCCTGGCAGGCACTGAAATGCATACGTGTGAAGGAAACTGACTGCTATTATTTAACAGTCAAAAAAGTGTTGTTTTTTTAAATGTACACTACTGTTACACCAGATATGAGTTGGACTGGTGTGACACTGTATCCTGGCAGGCACTGAAACGCACAAGTGTGAAGGAAACTGACTGCTATTATTTCACAGTCAAAAAAAGTGTTGTTTTTTTTAAATGTACACTACTGTTATACCAGATATGAATTGCACTGGTGTGACACTGTGCCCTGGCAGGCATTGAAATGCACTTGTGTGAAGGAAACTGACTGCTATTATTTCACAGTCAAAAAAGTGTTGTTTTTTTTAAATGTACACTACTGTTACACCAGATATGAGTTGCACTGGTGTGACACTGTGCCCTGGCAGGCCCTGAAATGCACACGCGTGAAGGAAACTGACTGCTATTATTTCACAGTCAAAAAGTGTTGTTTTTTTTAAATGTACACTACTGTTATACCAGATATGAATTGCACTGGTGTGACACTGTGCCCTGGCAGGCATTGAAACGCACTTGTGTGAAGGAAACTGACTGCTATTATTTCACAGTCAAAAAAGTGTTGTTTTTTTAAATGTACACTACTGTTACACCAGATATGAGTTGCACTGGTGTGACACTGTGCCCTGGCAGGCCCTGAAACGCACACGCGTGAAGGAAACTGACTGCTATTATTTCACAGTCAAAAAAGTGTTGTTTTTTTTTAAAATGTACACTACTTTTACACCAGATATGAGTTGCACTGGTGTGACACTGTACCCTGGCAGGCACTGGAATGCACATGTGTGAAGGAAACTGACTGCTATTATTTCACAGTCAAAAAAGTGTTGTTTTTTTTAAATGTACACTACTGTTACACCAGATATGAGTTGCACTGGTGTGACACTGTACCCTGGCAGGCACTGAAACGCACAAGTGTGAAGGAAACTGACTGCTATTATTTCACAGTCAAAAAAAGTGTTGTTTTTTTAAAATGTACACTACTGTTATACCAGATATGAATTGCACTGGTGTGACACTGTGCCCTGGCAGGCATTGAAATGCACTTGTGTGAAGGAAACTGACTGCTATTATTTCACAGTCAAAAAAGTGTTGTTTTTTTTAAATGTACACTACTGTTACACCAGATATGAGTTGCACTGGTGTGCCACTGTGCCCTGGCAGGCCCTGAAACGCACACGCGTGAAGGAAACTGACTGCTATTATTTCACAGTCAAAAAGTGTTGTTTTTTTAAATGTACACTACTGTTACACCAGATATGAGTTGCACTGGTGTGACACTGTACCCTGGCAGGCACTGAAATGCACACGTGTGAAGGAAACTGACTGCTATTATTTCACAGTCAAAAAAGTGTTGTTTTTTTAAATGTACACTACTGTTACACCAGATATGAGTTGCACTGGTGTGACACTGTACCCTGGCAGGCACTGAAACGCACAAGTGTGAAGGAAACTGACTGCTATTATTTCACAGTCAAAAAAAGTGTTGTTTTTTTTAAATGTACACTACTGTTATACCAGATATGAATTGCACTGGTGTGACACTGTGCCCTGGCAGGCATTGAAATGCACTTGTGTGAAGGAAACTGACTGCTATTATTTCACAGTCAAAAAAGTGTTGTTTTTTTTAAATGTACACTACTGTTACACCAGATATGAGTTGCACTGGTGTGACACTGTGCCCTGGCAGGCCCTGAAACGCACACGCGTGAAGGAAACTGACTGCTATTATTTCACAGTCAAAAAAGTGTTGTTTTTTTTTAAATGTACACTACTGTTACACCAGATATGAGTTGCACTGGTGTGACACTGTGCCCTGGCAGGCACTGAAACGCACACGTGTGAAGGAAACTGACTGCTATTATTTCACAGTCAAAAAAGTGTTGTTTTTTTAAATGTACACTACTGTTACACCAGATATGAGTTGCACTGGTGTGACACTGTACCCTGGCAGGCACTGAAATGCACACGTGTGAAGGAAACAGACTGCTATTATTTCACAGTCAAAAAAGTGTTATTTTTTTTAAATGTACACTACTGTTACACCAGATATGAGTTGCACTGGTGTGACACTGTGCCCTGGCAGGCACTGAAAGGCACACGTGTGAAGGAAACTGACTGCTATTATTTCACAGTCAAAAAAGTGTTGTTTTTTTTAAATGTACACTACTGTTACACCAGATATGAGTTGCACTGGTGTGACACTGTACCCTGGCAGGCACTGAAACGCACACGTGTGAAGGAAACTGACTGCTATTATTTCACAGTCAAAAAAGTGTTGTTTTTTTTAAATGTACACTACTGTTACACCAGATATGAGTTGCACTGGTGTGACACTGTGCCCTGGCAGGCACTGAAACGCACACGTGTGAAGGAAACTGACTGCTATTATTTCACAGTCAAAAAAGTGTTTTTTTTTTTTTTTAATGTACACTACTGTTACACCAGATATGAGTTGCACTGGTGTGACACTGTGCCCTGGCAGGCACTGAAACGCACACGTGTGAAGGAAACTGACTGCTATTATTTCACAGTCAAAAAGTGTTGTTTTTTTTAAATGTACACTACTGTTATACCAGATATGAATTGCACTGGTGTGACACTGTGCCCTGGCAGGCATTGAAACGCACTTGTGTGAAGGAAACTGACTGCTATTATTTCACAGTCAAAAAAGTGTTGTTTTTTTAAATGTACACTACTGTTACACCAGATATGAGTTGCACTGGTGTGACACTGTGCCCTGGCAGGCCCTGAAACGCACACGCGTGAAGGAAACTGACTGCTATTATTTCACAGTCAAAAAAGTGTTGTTTTTTTTTAAATGTACACTACTTTTACACCAGATATGAGTTGCACTGGTGTGACACTGTACCCTGGCAGGCACTGAAATGCACACGTGTGAAGGAAACTGACTGCTATTATTTCACAGTCAAAAAAGTGTTATTTTTTTTATATGTACACTACTGTTACACCAGATATGAGTTGCACTGGTGTGACACTGTGCCCTGGCAGGCACTGAAAGGCACACGTGTGAAGGAAACTGACTGCTATTATTTCACAGTCAAAAAAGTGTTGTTTTTTTTAAATGTACACTACTGTTACACCAGATATGAGTTGCACTGGTGTGACACTGTGCCCTGGCAGGCACTGAAATGCATACGTGTGAAGGAAACTGACTGCTATTATTTCACAGTCAAAAAAGTGTTGTTTTTTTAAATGTACACTACTGTTACACCAGATATGAGTTGCACTGGTGTGACACTGTACCCTGGCAGGCACTGAAACGCACAAGTGTGAAGGAAACTGACTGCTATTATTTCACAGTCAAAAAAAGTGTTGTTTTTTTTAAATGTACACTACTGTTATACCAGATATGAATTGCACTGGTGTGACACTGTGCCCTGGCAGGCATTGAAATGCACTTGTGTGAAGGAAACTGACTGCTATTATTTCACAGTCAAAAAAGTGTTGTTTTTTTTAAATGTACACTACTGTTACACCAGATATGAGTTGCACTGGTGTGACACTGTGCCCTGGCAGGCCCTGAAATGCACACGCGTGAAGGAAACTGACTGCTATTATTTCACAGTCAAAAAGTGTTGTTTTTTTAAATGTACACTACTGTTACACCAGATATGAGTTGCACTGGTGTGACACTGTACCCTGGCAGGCACTGAAATGCACACGTGTGAAGGAAACTGACTGCTATTATTTCACAGTCAAAAAAGTGTTGTTTTTTTTAAATGTACACTACTGTTACACCAGATATGAGTTGCACTGGTGTGACACTGTGCCCTGGCAGGCACTGAAATGCATACGTGTGAAGGAAACTGACTGCTATTATTTCACAGTCAAAAAAGTGTTGTTTTTTTAAATGTACACTACTGTTACACCAGATATGAGTTGCACTGGTGTGACACTGTACCCTGGCAGGCACTGAAACACACACGTGTGAAGGAAACTGACTGCTATTATTTCACAGTCAAAAAAGTGTTGTTTTTTTTAAATGTACACTACTGTTACACCAGATATGAGTTGCACTGGTGTGACACTGTGCCCTGGCAGGCCCTGTAACGCACACGCGTGAAGGAAACTGACTGCTATTATTTCACAGTCAAAAAGTGTTGTTTTTTTTAAATGTACACTACTGTTACACCAGATATGAGTTGCACTGGTGAGACACTGTGCCCTGGCAGGCCCTGAAACGCACACGTGTGAAGGAAACTGACTGCTATTATTTCACAGTCAAAAAAGTGTTGTTTTTTTAAATGTACACTACTGTTACACCAGATATGAGTTGCACTGGTGTGACACTGTGCCCTGGCAGGCACTGAAATGCATACGTGTGAAGGAAACTGACTGCTATTATTTCACAGTCAAAAAAGTGTTGTTTTTTTAAATGTACACTACTGTTACACCAGATATGAGTTGCACTGGTGTGACACTGTACCCTGGCAGGCACTGAAATGCACACGTGTGAAGGAAACTGACTGCTATTATTTCACAGTCAAAAAAGTGTTTTTTTTTTTTTTTAAATGTACACTACTGTTACATCAGATATGAGTTGCACTGGTGTGACACTGTGCCCTGGCAGGCACTGAAACGCACACGTGTGAAGGAAACTGACTGCTATTATTTCACAGTCAAAAAAGTGTTGTTTTTTTAAATGTACACTACTGTTACACCAGATATGAGTTGCACTGGTGTGACACTGTACCCTGACAGGCACTGAAACGCACACGTGTGAAGGAAACTGACTGCTATTATTTCACAGTCTTAGGGGCCCATTTATCAAAGGGCTTGCGGACCTGATCCGACACTGCGGATCAGGTCCGCAAGACCTCGCTAAATGCGGAGAGCAATACGCTCTCCACATTTAACATTGCACCAGCAGCTCACAAGAGCTGCTGGTGCAACGCCGCCCCCTGCTGACTCGCGGCCAATCGGCCGCCAGCAGGGAGCTGTCAATCAACCCGATCGTATTCGATCGGGTTGATTTCCGGCGGTTCCTGTCCGCCTGCTCAGAGCAGGCGGACAGGGTTATGAAGCAGAGGTCTTTAGACCGCTGCTTCATAACTTGTGTTTCTGGCAAGTCTGAAGACTCGCCAGAAACACGGCCCTTCAAGCTCCATACGGAGCTTGATAAATGGGCCTGAAAAAGTGTTGTTTTTTTAAATGTACACTACTGTTACACCAGTTATGAGTTGCACTGGTGTGACACTGTACCCTGGCAGGCACTGAAATGCACACGTGTGAAGGAAACTGACTGCTATTATTTCACAGTCAAAAAAGTGTTGTTTTTTTTAAATGTACACTACTGTTACACCAGATATGAGTTGCACTGGTGTGACACTGTGCCCTGGCAGGCACTGAAACGCACACGTGTGAAGGAAACTGACTGCTATTATTTCACAGTCAAAAAAGTGTTGTTTTTTTAAATGTACACTACTGTTACACCAGATATGAGTTGCACTGGTGTGACACTGTACCCTGGCAGGCACTGAAATGCACACGTGTGAAGGAAACTGACTGCTATTATTTCACAGTCAAAAAAGTGTTTATTTTTTTTTTAAATGTACACTACTGTTACACCAGATATGAGTTGCACTGGTGTGACACTGTGCCCTGGCAGGCACTGAAACGCACACGTGTGAAGGAAACTGACTGCTATTATTTCACAGTCAAAAAAGTGTTTTTTTTTTTAAATGTACACTACTGTTACACCAGATATGAGTTGCACTGGTGTGACACTGTGCCCTGGCAGGCACTGAAATGCATACGTGTGAAGGAAACTGACTGCTATTATTTCACAGTCAAAAAAGTGTTGTTTTTTTAAATGTACACTACTGTTACACCAGATATGAGTTGCACTGGTGTGACACTGTACCCTGGCAGGCACTGAAACATACACGTGTGAAGGAAACTGACTGCTATTATTTCACAGTCAAAAAAGTGTTGTTTTTTTTAAATGTACACTACTGTTACACCAGATATGAGTTGCACTGGTGTGACACTGTGCCCTGGCAGGCCCTGAAACACACACGCATGAAGGAAACTGACTGCTATTATTTCACAGTCAAAAAGTGTTGTTTTTTTTAAATGTACACTACTGTTACACCAGATATGAGTTGCACTGGTGAGACACTGTGCCCTGGCAGGCCCTGAAACGCACACGTGTGAAGGAAACTGACTGCTATTATTTCACAGTCAAAAAAGTGTTGTTTTTTTAAATGTACACTACTGTTACACCAGATATGAGTTGCACTGGTGTGACACTGTGCCCTGGCAGGCACTGAAACGCACACGTGTGAAGGAAACTGACTGCTATTATTTCACAGTCAAAAAAGTGTTGTTTTTTTAAATGTACACTACTGTTACACCAGATATGAGTTGCACTGGTGTGACACTGTACCCTGACAGGCACTGAAACGCACATGTGTGAAGGAAACTGACTGCTATTATTTCACAGTCAAAAAGTGTTGTTTTTTTAAATGTACACTACTGTTACACCAGTTATGAGTTGCACTGGTGTGACACTGTACCCTGGCAGGCACTGAAATGCACACGTGTGAAGGAAACTGACTGCTATTATTTCACAGTCAAAAAAGTGTTGTTTTATTTAAATGTACACTACTGTTACACCAGATATGAGTTGCACTGGTGTGACACTGTGCCCTGGCAGGCACTGAAACGCACACGTGTGAAGGAAACTGACTGCTATTATTTCACAGTCAAAAAAGTGTTGTTTTTTTAAATGTACACTACTGTTACACCAGATATGAGTTGCACTGGTGTGACACTGTACCCTGGCAGGCACTGAAATGCACACGTGTGAAGGAAACTGACTGCTATTATTTCACAGTCAAAAAAGTGTTTTTTTTTTTTTTAAATGTACACTACTGTTACACCAGATATGAGTTGCACTGGTGTGACACTGTGCCCTGGCAGGCACTGAAACGCACACGTGTGAAGGAAACTGACTGCTATTATTTCACAGTCAAAAAAAGTGTTGTTTTTTTTAAATGTACACTACTGTTACACCAGATATGAGTTGCACTGGTGTGACACTGTGCCCTGGCAGGCATTGAAACACACTCGTGTGAAGGAAACTGACTGCTATTATTTCACAGTCAAAAAAGTGTTGTTTTTTTTTAAATGTACACTACTGTTACACCAGATATGAGTTGCACTGGTGTGACACTGTGCCCTGGCAGGCACTGAAACGCACACATGTGAAGGAAACTGACTGCTATTATTTCACAGTCAAAAAAGTGTTGTTTTTTTAAATGTACACTACTGTTACACCAGATATAAGTTGCACTGGTGTGACACTGTACCCTGGCAGGCACTGAAATGCACACGTGTGAAGGAAACTGACTGCTATTATTTCACAGTCAAAAAAGTGTTTTTTTTTTTAAATGTACACTACTGTTACACCAGATATGAGTTGCACTGGTGTTACACTGTGCCCTGGCAGGCACTGAAATGCACACGTGTGAAGGAAACTGACTGCTATTATTTCACAGTCAAAAAGTGTTGTTTTTTAAATGTACACTACTGTTACACCAGATATGAGTTGCACTGGTGTGACACTGTACCCTGGCAGGCACTGAAATGCACACGTGTGAAGGAAACTGACTGCTATTATTTCACAGTCAAAAAAGTGTTATTTTTTTTAAATGTACACTACTGTTACACCAGATATGAGTTGCACTGGTGTGACACTGTGCCCTGGCAGGCACTGAAAGGCACATGTGTTAAGGAAACTGACTGCTATTATTTCACAGTCAAAAAAGTGTTGTTTTTTTTAAATGTACACTACTGTTACACCAGATATGAGTTGCACTGGTGTGACACTGTACCCTGGCAGGCACTGAAACGCACACGTGTGAAGGAAACTGACTGCTATTATTTCACAGTCAAAAAAGTGTTGTTTTTTTTAAATGTACACTACTGTTACACCAGATATGAGTTGCACTGGTGTGACACTGTGCCCTGGCAGGCACTGAAACGCACACGTGTGAAGGAAACTGACTGCTATTATTTCACAGTCAAAAAGTGTTGTTTTTTTTAAATGTACACTACTGTTATACCAGATATGAATTGCACTGGTGTGACACTGTGCCCTGGCAGGCATTGAAACGCACTTGTGTGAAGGAAACTGACTGCTATTATTTCACAGTCAAAAAAGTGTTGTTTTTTTAAATGTACACTACTGTTACACCAGATATGAGTTGCACTGGTGTGACACTGTGCCCTGGCAGGCCCTGAAACGCACACGCGTGAAGGAAACTGACTGCTATTATTTCACAGTCAAAAAAGTGTTGTTTTTTTTTTTAAATGTTCACTACTTTTACACCAGATATGAGTTGCACTGGTGTGACACTGTACCCTGGCAGGCACTGAAATGCACACGTGTGAAGGAAACTGACTGCTATTATTTCACAGTCAAAAAAGTGTTATTTTTTTTATATGTACACTACTGTTACACCAGATATGAGTTGCACTGGTGTGACACTGTGCCCTGGCAGGCACTGAAAGGCACACGTGTGAAGGAAACTGACTGCTATTATTTCACAGTCAAAAAAGTGTTGTTTTTTTTAAATGTACACTACTGTTACACCAGATATGAGTTGCACTGGTGTGACACTGTGCCCTGGCAGGCACTGAAATGCATACGTGTGAAGGAAACTGACTGCTATTATTTCACAGTCAAAAAAGTGTTGTTTTTTTAAATGTACACTACTGTTACACCAGATATGAGTTGCACTGGTGTGACACTGTGCCCTGGCAGGCACTGAAAGGCACATGTGTTAAGGAAACTGACTGCTATTATTTCACAGTCAAAAAAGTGTTGTTTTTTTTAAATGTACACTACTGTTACACCAGATATGAGTTGCACTGGTGTGACACTGTACCCTGGCAGGCACTGAAACGCACACGTGTGAAGGAAACTGACTGCTATTATTTCACAGTCAAAAAAGTGTTGTTTTTTTTAAATGTACACTACTGTTACACCAGATATGAGTTGCACTGGTGTGACACTGTGCCCTGGCAGGCACTGAAACGCACACGTGTGAAGGAAACTGACTGCTATTATTTCACAGTCAAAAAGTGTTGTTTTTTTTAAATGTACACTACTGTTATACCAGATATGAATTGCACTGGTGTGACACTGTGCCCTGGCAGGCATTGAAACGCACTTGTGTGAAGGAAACTGACTGCTATTATTTCACAGTCAAAAAAGTGTTGTTTTTTTAAATGTACACTACTGTTACACCAGATATGAGTTGCACTGGTGTGACACTGTGCCCTGGCAGGCACTGAAACGCACAAGTGTGAAGGAAACTGACTGCTATTATTTCACAGTCAAAAAAAGTGTTGTTTTTTTTAAATGTACACTACTGTTATACCAGATATGAATTGCACTGGTGTGACACTGTGCCCTGGCAGGCATTGAAATGCACTTGTGTGAAGGAAACTGACTGCTATTATTTCACAGTCAAAAAAGTGTTGTTTTTTTTAAATGTACACTACTGTTACACCAGATATGAGTTGCACTGGTGTGACACTGTGCCTTGGCAGGCCCTGAAACGCACACGCGTGAAGGAAACTGACTGCTATTATTTCACAGTCAAAAAGTGTTGTTTTTTTAAATGTACACTACTGTTACACCAGATATGAGTTGCACTGGTGTGACACTGTACCCTGGCAGGCACTGAAATGCACACGTGTGAAGGAAACTGACTGCTATTATTTCACAGTCAAAAAAGTGTTATTTTTTTTTAAATGTACACTACTGTTACACCAGATATGAGTTGCACTGGTGTGACACTGTGCCCTGACAGGCACTGAAAGGCACACGTGTGAAGGAAACTGACTGCTATTATTTCACAGTCAAAAAAGTGTTGTTTTTTTAAATGTACACTACTGTTACACCAGATATGAGTTGCACTGGTGTGACACTGTGCCCTGGCAGGCACTGAAACGCACTTGTGTGAAGGAAACTGACTGCTATTATTTCACAGTCAAAAAAGTGTTGTTTTTTTAAATGTACACTACTGTTACACCAGATATGAGTTGCACTGGTGTGACACTGTGCCCTGGCAGGCCCTGAAACGCACACGCGTGAAGGAAACTGACTGCTATTATTTCACAGTCAAAAAAGTGTTGTTTTTTTTTTTAAATGTTCACTACTTTTACACCAGATATGAGTTGCACTGGTGTGACACTGTACCCTGGCAGGCAGTGAAATGCACACGTGTGAAGGAAACTGACTGCTATTATTTCACAGTCAAAAAAGTGTTATTTTTTTTATATGTACACTACTGTTACACCAGATATGAGTTGCACTGGTGTGACACTGTGCCCTGGCAGGCACTGAAAGGCACACGTGTGAAGGAAACTGACTGCTATTATTTCACAGTCAAAAAAGTGTTTTTTTTTTTAAATGTACACTACTGTTACACCAGATATGAGTTGCACTGGTGTGACACTGTGCCCTGGCAGGCACTGAAATGCATACGTGTGAAGGAAACTGACTGCTATTATTTCACAGTCAAAAAAGTGTTGTTTTTTTAAATGTACACTACTGTTACACCAGATATGAGTTGCACTGGTGTGACACTGTACCCTGGCAGGCACTGAAACGCACAAGTGTGAAGGAAACTGACTGCTATTATTTCACAGTCAAAAAAAGTGTTGTTTTTTTTAAATGTACACTACTGTTATACCAGATATGAATTGCACTGGTGTGACACTGTGCCCTGGCAGGCAGTGAAATGCACTTGTGTGAAGGAAACTGACTGCTATTATTTCACAGTCAAAAAAGTGTTGTTTTTTTTAAATGTACACTACTGTTACACCAGATATGAGTTGCACTGGTGTGACACTGTGCCCTGGCAGGCCCTGAAACGCACACGCGTGAAGGAAACTGACTGCTATTATTTCACAGTCAAAAAGTGTTGTTTTTTTAAATGTACACTACTGTTACACCAGATATGAGTTGCACTGGTGTGACACTGTACCCTGGCAGGCACTGAAATACACACGTGTGAAGGAAACTGACTGCTATTATTTCACAGTCAAAAAAGTGTTGTTTTTTTAAATGTACACTACTGTTACACCAGATATGAGTTGCACTGGTGTGACACTGTACCCTGGCAGGCACTGAAACGCACAAGTGTGAAGGAAACTGACTGCTATTATTTCACAGTCAAAAAAGTGTTGTTTTTTTTAAATGTACACTACTGTTATACCAGATATGAATTGCACTGGTGTGACACTGTGCCCTGGCAGGCATTGAAATGCACTTGTGTGAAGGAAACTGACTGCTATTATTTCACAGTCAAAAAAGTGTTGTTTTTTTTAAATGTACACTACTGTTACACCAGATATGAGTTGCACTGGTGTGACACTGTGCCCTGGCAGGCCCTGAAACGCACACGCGTGAAGGAAACTGACTGCTATTATTTCACAGTCAAAAAAGTGTTGTTTTTTTTAAATGTACACTACTGTTACACCAGATATGAGTTGCACTGGTGTGACACTGTACCCTGGCAGGCACTGAAATGCACACGTGTGAAGGAAACTGACTGCTATTATTTCACAGTCAAAAAAGTGTTATTTTTTTTAAATGTACACTACTGTTACACCAGATATGAGTTGCACTGGTGTGACACTGTGCCCTGGCAGGCACTGAAAGGCACACGTGTGAAGGAAACTGAACTGACTGCTATTATTTCACAGTCAAAAAAGTGTTGTTTTTTTTAAATGTACACTACTGTTACACCAGATATGAGTTGCACTGGTGTGACACTGTACCCTGGCAGGCACTGAAACGCACACGTGTGAAGGAAACTGACTGCTATTATTTCACAGTCAAAAAAGTGTTGTTTTTTTTAAATGTACACTACTGTTACACCAGATATGAGTTGCACTGGTGTGACACTGTGACCCTGGCAGGCACTGAAACGCACACGTGTGAAGGAAACTGACTGCTATTATTTCACAGTCAAAAAGTGTTGTTTTTTTTAAATGTACACTACTGTTACACCAGATATGAGTTGCACTGGTGTGACACTGTGCCCTGGCAGGCACTGAAACGCACTTGTGTGAAGGAAACTGACTGCTATTATTTCACAGTCAAAAAAGTGTTGTTTTTTTAAATGTACACTACTGTTACACCAGATATGAGTGGCACTGGTGTGACACTGTGCCCTGGCAGGCACTGAAACGCACACGTGTGAAGGAAACTGACTGCTATTATTTCACAGTCAAAAAAAGTGTTGTTTTTTTTAAATGTACACTACTGTTATACCAGATATGAATTGCACTGGTGTGACACTGTGCCCTGGCAGGCATTGAAATGCACTTGTGTGAAGGAAACTGACTGCTATTATTTCACAGTCAAAAAAGTGTTGTTTTTTTTAAATGTACACTACTGTTACACCAGATATGAGTTGCACTGGTGTGACACTGTGCCTTGGCAGGCCCTGAAACGCACACGCGTGAAGGAAACTGACTGCTATTATTTCACAGTCAAAAAGTGTTGTTTTTTTAAATGTACACTACTGTTACACCAGATATGAGTTGCACTGGTGTGACACTGTACCCTGGCAGGCACTGAAATGCACACGTGTGAAGGAAACTGACTGCTATTATTTCACAGTCAAAAAAGTGTTATTTTTTTTTAAATGTACACTACTGTTACACCAGATATGAGTTGCACTGGTGTGACACTGTGCCCTGACAGGCACTGAAAGGCACACGTGTGAAGGAAACTGACTGCTATTATTTCACAGTCAAAAAAGTGTTGTTTTTTTAAATGTACACTACTGTTACACCAGATATGAGTTGCACTGGTGTGACACTGTGCCCTGGCAGGCACTGAAACGCACTTGTGTGAAGGAAACTGACTGCTATTATTTCACAGTCAAAAAAGTGTTGTTTTTTTAAATGTACACTACTGTTACACCAGATATGAGTTGCACTGGTGTGACACTGTGCCCTGGCAGGCCCTGAAACGCACACGCGTGAAGGAAACTGACTGCTATTATTTCACAGTCAAAAAAGTGTTGTTTTTTTTTTTAAATGTTCACTACTTTTACACCAGATATGAGTTGCACTGGTGTGACACTGTACCCTGGCAGGCAGTGAAATGCACACGTGTGAAGGAAACTGACTGCTATTATTTCACAGTCAAAAAAGTGTTATTTTTTTTATATGTACACTACTGTTACACCAGATATGAGTTGCACTGGTGTGACACTGTGCCCTGGCAGGCACTGAAAGGCACACGTGTGAAGGAAACTGACTGCTATTATTTCACAGTCAAAAAAGTGTTGTTTTTTTTAAATGTACACTACTGTTACACCAGATATGAGTTGCACTGGTGTGACACTGTGCCCTGGCAGGCACTGAAATGCATACGTGTGAAGGAAACTGACTGCTATTATTTCACAGTCAAAAAAGTGTTGTTTTTTTAAATGTACACTACTGTTACACCAGATATGAGTTGCACTGGTGTGACACTGAACCCTGGCAGGCACTGAAACGCACAAGTGTGAAGGAAACTGACTGCTATTATTTCACAGTCAAAAAAAGTGTTGTTTTTTTTAAATGTACACTACTGTTATACCAGATATGAATTGCACTGGTGTGACACTGTGCCCTGGCAGGCATTGAAATGCACTTGTGTGAAGGAAACTGACTGCTATTATTTCACAGTCAAAAAAGTGTTGTTTTTTTTAAATGTACACTACTGTTACACCAGATATGAGTTGCACTGGTGTGACACTGTGCCCTGGCAGGCCCTGAAACGCACACGCGTGAAGGAAACTGACTGCTATTATTTCACAGTCAAAAAGTGTTGTTTTTTTAAATGTACACTACTGTTACACCAGATATGAGTTGCACTGGTGTGACACTGTACCCTGGCAGGCACTGAAATACACACGTGTGAAGGAAACTGACTGCTATTATTTCACAGTCAAAAAAGTGTTGTTTTTTTAAATGTACACTACTGTTACACCAGATATGAGTTGCACTGGTGTGACACTGTACCCTGGCAGGCACTGAAACGCACAAGTGTGAAGGAAACTGACTGCTATTATTTCACAGTCAAAAAAAGTGTTGTTTTTTTTAAAAGTACACTACTGTTATACCAGATATGAATTGCACTGGTGTGACACTGTGCCCTGGCAGGCATTGAAATGCACTTGTGTGAAGGAAACTGACTGCTATTATTTCACAGTCAAAAAAGTGTTGTTTTTTTTAAATGTACACTACTGTTACACCAGATATGAGTTGCACTGGTGTGACACTGTGCCCTGGCAGGCCCTGAAACGCACACGCGTGAAGGAAACTGACTGCTATTATTTCACAGTCAAAAAGTGTTGTTTTTTTAAATGTACACTACTGTTACACCAGATATGAGTTGCACTGGTGTGACACTGTACCCTGGCAGGCACTGAAATGCACACGTGTGAAGGAAACTGACTGCTATTATTTCACAGTCAAAAAAGTGTTATTTTTTTTTAAATGTACACTACTGTTACACCAGATATGAGTTGCACTGGTGTGACACTGTGCCCTGACAGGCACTGAAAGGCACACGTGTGAAGGAAACTGACTGCTATTATTTCACAGTCAAAAAAGTGTTGTTTTTTTTAAATGTACACTACTGTTACACCAGATATGAGTTGCACTGGTGTGACACTGTGCCCTGGCAGGCACTGAAATGCATACGTGTGAAGGAAACTGACTGCTATTATTTCACAGTCAAAAAAGTGTTGTTTTTTTAAATGTACACTACTGTTACACCAGATATGAGTTGCACTGGTGTGACACTGTACCCTGGCAGGCACTGAAACACACACGTGTGAAGGAAACTGACTGCTATTATTTCACAGTCAAAAAAGTGTTGTTTTTTTTAAATGTACACTACTGTTACACCAGATATGAGTTGCACTGGTGTGACACTGTGCCCTGGCAGGCCCTGAAACGCACACGCATGAAGGAAACTGACTGCTATTATTTCACAGTCAAAAAGTGTTGTTTTTTTTAAATGTACACTACTGTTACACCAGATATGAGTTGCACTGGTGAGACACTGTGCCCTGGCAGGCCCTGAAACGCACACGTGTGAAGGAAACTGACTGCTATTATTTCACAGTCAAAAAAGTGTTGTTTTTTTAAATGTACACTACTGTTACACCAGATATGAGTTGCACTGGTGTGACACTGTGCCCTGGCAGGCACTGAAACGCACACGTGTGAAGGAAACTGACTGCTATTATTTCACAGTCAAAAAAGTGTTGTTTTTTTAAATGTACACTACTGTTACACCAGATATGAGTTGCACTGGTGTGACACTGTACCCTGACAGGCACTGAAACGCACACGTGTGAAGGAAACTGACTGCTATTATTTCACAGTCAAAAAGTGTTGTTTTTTTAAATGTACACTACTGTTACACCAGTTATGAGTTGCACTGGTGTGACACTGTACCCTGGCAGGCACTGAAGTGCACACGTGTGAAGGAAACTGACTGCTATTATTTCACAGTCAAAAAAGTGTTGTTTTTTTTAAATGTACACTACTGTTACACCAGATATGAGTTGCACTGGTGTGACACTGTGCCCTGGCAGGCACTGAAACGCACACGTGTGAAGGAAACTGACTGCTATTATTTCACAGTCAAAAAAGTGTTGTTTTTTTAAATGTACACTACTGTTACACCAGATATGAGTTGCACTGGTGTGACACTGTACCCTGGCAGGCACTGAAATGCACACGTGTGAAGGAAACTGACTGCTATTATTTCACAGTCAAAAAAGTGTTTTTTTTTTTTTAAATGTACACTACTGTTACACCAGATATGAGTTGCACTGGTGTGACACTGTGCCCTGGCAGGCACTGAAACGCACACGTGTGAAGGAAACTGACTGCTATTATTTCACAGTCAAAAAAAGTGTTGTTTTTTTTAAATGTACACTACTGTTACACCAGATATGAGTTGCACTGGTGTGACACTGTGCACTGGCAGGCACTGAAATGCATACGTGTGAAGGAAACTGACTGCTATTATTTCACAGTCAAAAAAGTGTTGTTTTTTTAAATGTACACTACTGTTACACCAGATATGAGTTGCACTGGTGTGACACTGTACCCTGGCAGGCACTGAAACACACACGTGTGAAGGAAACTGACTGCTATTATTTCACAGTCAAAAAAGTGTTGTTTTTTTTAAATGTACACTACTGTTACACCAGATATGAGTTGCACTGGTGTGACACTGTGCCCTGGCAGGCCCTGAAACGCACACGCGTGAAGGAAACTGACTGCTATTATTTCACAGTCAAAAAAGTGTTGTTTTTTTTTAAATGTACACTACTTTTACACCAGATATGAGTTGCACTGGTGTGACACTGTACCCTGGCAGGCACTGAAATGCACACGTGTGAAGGAAACTGACTGCTATTATTTCACAGTCAAAAAAGTGTTATTTTTTTTATATGTACACTACTGTTACACCAGATATGAGTTGCACTGGTGTGACACTGTGCCCTGGCAGGCACTGAAAGGCACACGTGTGAAGGAAACTGACTGCTATTATTTCACAGTCAAAAAAGTGTTGTTTTTTTTAAATGTACACTACTGTTACACCAGATATGAGTTGCACTGGTGTGACACTGTGCCCTGGCAGGCACTGAAATGCATACGTGTGAAGGAAACTGACTGCTATTATTTCACAGTCAAAAAAGTGTTGTTTTTTTAAATGTACACTACTGTTACACCAGATATGAGTTGCACTGGTGTGACACTGTACCCTGGCAGGCACTGAAACGCACAAGTGTGAAGGAAACTGACTGCTATAATTTCACAGTCAAAAAAAGTGTTGTTTTTTTTAAATGTACACTACTGTTATACCAGATATGAATTGCACTGGTGTGACACTGTGCCCTGGCAGGCATTGAAATGCACTTGTGTGAAGGAAACTGACTGCTATTATTTCACAGTCAAAAAAGTGTTGTTTTTTTTAAATGTACACTACTGTTACACCAGATATGAGTTGCACTGGTGTGACACTGTGCCCTGGCAGGCCCTGAAACGCACACGCGTGAAGGAAACTGACTGCTATTATTTCACAGTCAAAAAGTGTTGTTTTTTTAAATGTACAATACTGTTACACCAGATATGAGATGCACTGGTGTGACACTGTACCCTGGCAGGCACTGAAATGCACACGTGTGAAGGAAACTGACTGCTATTATTTCACAGTCAAAAAAGTGTTGTTTTTTTAAATGTACACTACTGTTACACCAGATATGAGTTGCACTGGTGCGACACTGTACCCTGGCAGGCACTGAAACGCACAAGTGTGAAGGAAACTGACTGCTATAATTTCACAGTCAAAAAAAGTGTTGTTTTTTTTAAATGTACACTACTGTTATACCAGATATGAATTGCACTGGTGTGACACTGTGCCCTGGCAGGCATTGAAATGCACTTGTGTGAAGGAAACTGACTGCTATTATTTCACAGTCAAAAAAGTGTTGTTTTTTTTAAATGTACACTACTGTTACACCAGATATGAGTTGCACTGGTGTGACACTGTGCCCTGGCAGGCCCTGAAACGCACACGCGTGAAGGAAACTGACTGCTATTATTTCACAGTCAAAAAGTGTTGTTTTTTTAAATGTACACTACTGTTACACCAGATATGAGTTGCACTGGTGTGACACTGTACCCTGGCAGGCACTGAAATGCACACGTGTGAAGGAAACTGACTGCTATTATTTCACAGTCAAAAAAGTGTTATTTTTTTTTAAATGTACACTACTGTTACACCAGATATGAGTTGCACTGGTGTGACACTGTGCCCTGACAGGCACTGAAAGGCACACGTGTGAAGGAAACTGACTGCTATTATTTCACAGTCAAAAAAGTGTTGTTTTTTTTAAATGTACACTACTGTTACACCAGATATGAGTTGCACTGGTGTGACACTGTGCCCTGGCAGGCACTGAAATGCATACGTGTGAAGGAAACTGACTGCTATTATTTCACAGTCAAAAAAGTGTTGTTTTTTTAAATGTACACTACTGTTACACCAGATATGAGTTGCACTGGTGTGACACTGTACCCTGGCAGGCACTGAAACACACACGTGTGAAGGAAACTGACTGCTATTATTTCACAGTCAAAAAAGTGTTTTTTTTTTTTAAATGTACACTACTGTTACACCAGATATGAGTTGCACTGGTGTGACACTGTGCCCTGGCAGGCACTGAAAGGCACACGTGTGAAGGAAACTGACTGCTATTATTTCACAGTCAAAAAAGTGTTGTTTTTTTTAAATGTACACTACTGTTACACCAGATATGAGTTGCACTGGTGTGACACTGTGCCCTGGCAGGCACTGAAATGCATACGTGTGAAGGAAACTGACTGCTATTATTTCACAGTCAAAAAAGTGTTGTTTTTTTAAATGTACACTACTGTTACACCAGATATGAGTTGCACTGGTGTGACACTGTACCCTGGCAGGCACTGAAACACACACGTGTGAAGGAAACTGACTGCTATTATTTCACAGTCAAAAAAGTGTTGTTTTTTTTAAATGTACACTACTGTTACACCAGATATGAGTTGCACTGGTGTGACACTGTGCCCTGGCAGGCCCTGAAACGCACACGCATGAAGGAAACTGACTGCTATTATTTCACAATCAAAAAGTGTTGTTTTTTTTAAATGTACACTACTGTTACACCAGATATGAGTTGCACTGGTGAGACACTGTGCCCTGGCAGGCCCTGAAACGCACACGTGTGAAGGAAACTGACTGCTATTATTTCACAGTCAAAAAAGTGTTGTTTTTTTAAATGTACACTACTGTTACACCAGATATGAGTTGCACTGGTGTGACACTGTGCCCTGGCAGGCACTGAAACGCACACGTGTGAAGGAAACTGACTGCTATTATTTCACAGTCAAAAAAGTGTTGTTTTTTTAAATGTACACTACTGTTACACCAGATATGAGTTGCACTGGTGTGACACTGTGCCCTGGCAGGCACTGAAACGCACACGTGTGAAGGAAACTGACTGCTATTATTTCACAGTCAAAAAAGTGTTGTTTTTTTAAATGTACACTACTGTTACACCAGATATGAGTTGCACTGGTGTGACACTGTACCCTGACAGGCACTGAAACGCACACGTGTGAAGGAAACTGACTGCTATTATTTCACAGTCAAAAAGTGTTGTTTTTTTAAATGTACACTACTGTTACACCAGTTATGAGTTGCACTGGTGTGACACTGTACCCTGGCAGGCACTGAAGTGCACACGTGTGAAGGAAACTGACTGCTATTATTTCACAGTCAAAAAAGTGTTGTTTTTTTTAAATGTACACTACTGTTACACCAGATATGAGTTGCACTGGTGTGACACTGTGCCCTGGCAGGCACTGAAACGCACACGTGTGAAGGAAACTGACTGCTATTATTTCACAGTCAAAAAAGTGTTGTTTTTTTAAATGTACACTACTGTTACACCAGATATGAGTTGCACTGGTGTGACACTGTACCCTGGCAGGCACTGAAATGCACACGTGTGAAGGAAACTGACTGCTATTATTTCACAGTCAAAAAAGTGTTTTTTTTTTTTTTAAATGTACACTACTGTTACACCAGATATGAGTTGCACTGGTGTGACACTGTGCCCTGGCAGGCACTGAAACGCACACGTGTGAAGGAAACTGACTGCTATTATTTCACAGTCAAAAAAAGTGTTGTTTTTTTTAAATGTACACTACTGTTACACCAGATATGAGTTGCACTGGTGTGACACTGTGCACTGGCAGGCACTGAAATGCATACGTGTGAAGGAAACTGACTGCTATTATTTCACAGTCAAAAAAGTGTTGTTTTTTTAAATGTACACTACTGTTACACCAGATATGAGTTGCACTGGTGTGACACTGTACCCTGGCAGGCACTGAAACACACACGTGTGAAGGAAACTGACTGCTATTATTTCACAGTCAAAAAAGTGTTGTTTTTTTTAAATGTACACTACTGTTACACCAGATATGAGTTGCACTGGTGTGACACTGTGCCCTGGCAGGCCCTGAAACGCACACGCGTGAAGGAAACTGACTGCTATTATTTCACAGTCAAAAAGTGTTGTTTTTTTTAAATGTACACTACTGTTACACCAGATATGAGTTGCACTGGTGAGACACTGTGCCCTGGCAGGCCCTGAAACGCACACGTGTTAAGGACACTGACTGCTATTATTTCACAGTCAAAAAAGTGTTGTTTTTTTAAATGTACACTACTGTTACACCAGATATGAGTTGCACTGGTGTGACACTGTGCCCTGGCAGGCACTGAAACGCACACGTGTGAAGGAAACTGACTGCTATTATTTCACAGTCAAAAAAGTGTTGTTTTTTTAAATGTACACTACTGTTACACCAGATATGAGTTGCACTGGTGTGACACTGTACCCTGACAGGCACTGAAACGCACACGTGTGAAGGAAACTGACTGCTATTATTTCACAGTCAAAAAGTGTTGTTTTTTTAAATGTACACTACTGTTACACCAGTTATGAGTTGCACTGGTGTGACACTGTACCCTGGCAGGCACTGAAATGCACACGTGTGAAGGAAACTGACTGCTATTATTTCACAGTCAAAAAAGTGTTGTTTTTTTTAAATGTACACTACTGTTACACCAGATATGAGTTGCACTGGTGTGACACTGTGCCCTGGCAAGCACTGAAACGCACACGTGTGAAGGAAACTGACTGCTATTATTTCACAGTCAAAAAAGTGTTGTTTTTTTAAATGTACACTACTGTTACACCAGATATGAGTTGCACTGGTGTGACACTGTACCCTGGCAGGCACTGAAATGCACACGTGTGAAGGAAACTGACTGCTATTATTTCACAGTCAAAAAAGTGTTTTTTTTTTTTTTTTAAATGTACACTACTGTTACACCAGATATGAGTTGCACTGGTGTGACACTGTGCCCTGGCAGGCACTGAAACGCACACGTGTGAAGGAAACTGACTGCTATTATTTCACAGTCAAAAAAAGTGTTGTTTTTTTTAAATGTACACTACTGTTACACCAGATATGAGTTGCACTGGTGTGACACTGTGCCCTGGCAGGCATTGAAACGCACTCGTGTGAAGGAAACTGACTGCTATTATTTCACAGTCAAAAAAGTGTTGTTTTTTTTTAAATGTACACTACTGTTACACCAGATATGAGTTGCACTGGTGTGACACTGTGCCCTGGCAGGCACTGAAACGCACACATGTGAAGGAAACTGACTGCTATTATTTCACAGTCAAAAAAGTGTTGTTTTTTTAAATGTACACTACTGTTACACCAGATATAAGTTGCACTGGTGTGACACTGTACCCTGGCAGGCACTGAAATGCACACGTGTGAAGGAAACTGACTGCTATTATTTCACAGTCAAAAAAGTGTTATTTTTTTTAAATGTACACTACTGTTACACCAGATATGAGTTGCACTGGTGTGACACTGTGCCCTGGCAGGCACTGAAATGCACACGTGTGAAGGAAACTGACTGCTATTATTTCACAGTCAAAAAAGTGTTGTTTTTTTTTTTTTAAATGTACACTACTGTTGCACCAGATATGAGTTGCACTGGTGTTATTGTGCCCTGGCAGGCACTGAAATGCACACGTGTGAAGGAAACTGACTGCTATTATTTCACAGTCAAAAAAGTGTTGTTTTTTTTAAATGTACACTACTGTTACAACAGATATGAGTGGTGGCACTGGGCAAGTGGGCACAGTATACGCTATGAGACTGACACACACGCTGGCAGGCAACTGCAATTAGATTACACAGGAAAACAAAACAAAAACCAGACTGATGTTCTATCCCTAAAAAGGGCTTTTTGGGGTGCTGTCCTTACAGCAGAGATCAGATTAGTCCTTCAGTACTGTAGTGGACCCTGAATACACTAGCCTAGCTATCGATTTCCCTATTTAATCAGCAGCAGCTACACTGTCCCTCCTCTCACTAAGAATGCAGCTTCCGAATGAATCTAAAATGGATGCTGTCCAGGAGGTGGGAGGGTCTGGGAGGGAGGGTCTGCTGCTGATTGGCTGGAATGTGTCTGCTAACTGTGAGGTACAGGGTCAAAGTTTACTCAATGATGACAAATAGGGTGCGGACCGAACATCGCATATGTTCGACCGCCGCAGCGAACGCAAACAAGCTATGTTCACCGGGAACTATTCGCCGGCGAACTATTCGGGACATCACTACTCACAACGGACCAGTGCTGTTAAAGGCAGTGAAGAAGCTGTGAGTATTTCCGCCACATACGGCACTGACGTCGGCCAGGGAACACAGACAGGTAAGTCTGCCTTACAGCAAAGCTGGGTAGTTCTCTCTAAGCTGTCTCGAAGCTGATAATTGCCAACTGGATCATAATATTAGGAGAACTTAACGCTCACACATTGCAGGAGATATTATACCTGTCCACTTGTACACATTTGAGATTTCCATTTTTTCACGCTGCATAGAAACTGCACAGGATTTCACAAAGTGGAACTGGGAACTCCCTATCACACGGATTTACTAAACCTTACTTAAAGGGACACTGAACCCAAATTTTTTCTTTTGTGATTCATATAGAGCATGCATTTTTAAGAAACTTTCTAATTTACTCCTATTATCAATTTTTCTTCGTTCTCTTACTTTCTTTATTTGAAAGAGAAGGCATCTAAGCTAAGGAGCCATCCAATTTGTGGTTCAGAACCATGGACAGCACTAGTTTATTAGTGCTGTCCAATCAGCAAGGACAACCCAGGTTGTTCACCAAAAATGGGCCGGCATCTAAACTTAAATGCTTGCTTTTGAAATAAAGATACCAAGAGAATGAAGAAAATTTGATAATAGGAGTAAATTAGAAAGTTGCTTAAAATTGCATGCTCTATCTGAATCATGAAATAAAAAATTTGGGTACAGTGGCTTTAAAGGATACAATATTCACATATGTTATCCCATTTGGACTTATAAGTTTCATAGTGATTATTATTCACTTTGTAATTGTACAAATTCACAGTCACCCACAACTGGCATATTTCATATGTTAATAGTTTTTTTTATTTTCTGCACAAAGTTGGTATACACCTAACAGAATTTTTTGTTTCTTATATTGCATCTAACACAGAATTATTGTAGAAGCTTTCTTCTTTGATTTTAGGGACATTTAGATAGGATAGTATTTTCATAGCATAACAATTAAACTGCCTCAAGAGGTCAACATTTTAACAAAGTTATTTTTAGTTGTGGCCACAACTTGTTACTATTTTTTATGTATCAATATATATTTTAACAAATGTTAAAGTTTGTCTATTCAAGACTCATATAGAAATCATTTGACATTGGTCAGCTGAATAAATACATTATTTTTGTACATCATATCCTATGTGGTTATTATACATATATGCCTGTAAAGGTACCTTTTAATTAAACAGTGCTACTTACAATTATAAGAGTTCATATTTTAAGTGCAATATACTGGCAACGAGATAATATACTGACTTATTGAAGTCACCTTCATAATAATTCAGTGTACCCTCAGCTTGTTAGCGCCCCTCATACAAACCAACTATAAATTCTTTTATGACTGAGTGGAGAGATCTCAGTCTGATTTGAGAGGCTAAGAGGGAGAGACTGCGTCCAGATTATTTTTTGACTTTTTGAATTTAAACATAGGCGCATTACTCAATTGTGGCCACAAGCTAATGCAGAAGCTGAAAGATTCATGCGTTCTATGGGGAAATTTCTAATGGCAACTACAGCACAAGGTAGACCATGGAAACAAAATGTATACTCTTTTCTGAGAGACTATCGATCAACTCCCCATTGTACTACTGGCAGATCACCTGCAGAGCTGTTATTCAGTTGTAAACTTCGGATTAAAATTCCGGATATAAATGATTCACTAACAGAGACACTCAACAAGGACTTGATACAAAAAGACAGTCATGCCAAAGCCAAGATGAAAGCTTATACGGATAAATACTATCATACCAAATCTGCTCTTTTTGCTGTTGGAGACAGATTCCTGTGTCGGCAAGATAGACAACACAAGTTAGATACTTTATATGATGTGAGGGGGAAGAAAACATAGCACATGATCAGTCCTTAGATACTAATCGAAAATACCCTCTCAGAGAAAACAAAAGACTTCCTGAATACCTTAAAGACTATGAAAAATAATATGTGTTTTCATGTAATGTATTATAATGTCATCATGCAACTCTTTTATGTGAAATATAGTTGGTCTTATTTCTAGATATTAAGCATCATATAGATATAGTTATTAGTGATGTCGCGAACTGTTCCCAGTAAAACAGTTCCTGGCGAACATAGCTTGTTCGCATTCGCTGCTGCGGGCGAACATATGCGATGTTCGATCCGCCCCCTATGTGTCATCATTGAGGAAACTTTGACCTTGTATCTCACAGCCTTCTGACAAAATTGAGCCAATCAGCAGCAGACACTCCCTCACAGACCCTCCCAGCTCCTTGGCAGCAGCCATTTTAGATTCATTACGATCTTGCTTTCTTAGTGAGAGGAGCTTTAGTGTTGCTGCTGCTGACATTATAGGGAAATAGATAGCTAGGCTAGTGTATTTAGTGTCCACTACAGTCCTGAATGACTCATCTAATCTCTGCTGTAAGGACAGCACCCCAAAAAGCCCTTTTTAGGGCTATAACTTCAGTTGTTTTTTTTTGTTTTTTTTTTATTTGTAATTTTATTTGCATTTGCCTGGCTTTCAGCCTGTGTGTGAGGCTCACATCATATACTGTGATTAGTGCCACCACTGATATCTGCTTAACATTAGTGTAAATTTAACCAACAAAACTTTTAAATAATTTTGCTAGTGTAATCTAATTTCATTTTCTATCAGGCCTGTGTGTTTCTGGCTTACACAGCATATACTGTGGTTAATTGCTGTCCTAGCAACCACCACTCATATCTGCTTAACATTATTTTAAATTAAAAAAAAAAACTTTTAAATCATTTTGCTAGTGTAATCTAATTTCATTTTCTATCAGGCCTGTGTGTTTCTGGCTTACACAGCATACTGTGGTTAATTGCTGTCATAGCAGCCACCACTCATATCTGCTTAACATTATTTTAAATTTTAAAAAAATACATTTAAATCATTTTGCTAGTGTAATCTAATTTCATTTTCTATCAGGCCTGTGTGTTTCTTGCTTACACAGCATACTGTGGTTAATCCTGTCCTAGCAGCCACCACTCATATCTGCTTAACATTATTTTAAATTTAAAAAAAAACCTTTTAAATCATTTTGCTAGTGTAATCTAATTTCATTTTCTATCAGGCCTGTGTGTTTCTGGCTTACACAGCATACTGTGGTTAATTGCTGTCCTAGCAGCCACCACTCATATCTGCTTAACATTATTTTAATTTTTTTTAAAAAACTTTTAAATAATTTTGCTAGTGTAATCTAATTTCATTTTCTATCAGGCCTGTGTGTTTCTGGCTTACACAGCATAGTGTGGTTAATTGCTGTCCTAGCAGCCACCACTCATATCTGCTTAACATTATTTTAAATTTTAAAAAAACCCTTTTAAATCATTTTGCTAGTGTAATCTAATTTCATTTTCTATCAGGCCTGTGTGTCCCTGGCTTACACAGCATACTGTGGTTAATTGCTGTCCTAGCACCCACCACTCATATCTGCTTAACATTATTTTAAATGTAAAAAAAAAACTTTTAAATCATTTTGCAAGTGTAATCTAATTTCATTTTCTATCAGGCCTGTGTGTTTCTGGATTACACAGCATACGGTGGTTAATTGCTGTGCTAGCAGCCGCCACTCATATCTGCTTAACATTATTTTAAGTTTAAAAAATAAATTTTTAAATCATTTTGCTAGTGTAATCTAATTTCATTTTCTATCAGGCCTGTGTATTTCTGGCTTACACAGCATACTGTGGTTAATTGCTGTGCTAGCAGCCACCACTCATATCTGCTTAACATTATTTTAAATTTAAAAATTTTTTTAAATCATTTTGCTAGTGTAATCTAATTTCATTTTCTATCAGGCCTGTGTGTCAGGCTTACACAGCATACAACATTGTTTAATTGATGTGCCAGCAGCCACCACTCATATCTGCTTAACATTATTTAAAAAAAATTATAAAAAAAATTAAATAATTTTGCTAGTGTCATTTAATTTCATTTTCCATCAGGCCTATGTGTCAGGCCCACATCATATAGTGTGATTAATAGCTCTTTTTTCCACCACTTATATCTGGTGTAACATTAGTGTAAATTTTTTTAAAAAATTATTTTTTACATCAGTCCTCTTCTAGTGTTATTTAATATTAGTTGCCAGGCCAGCCTGGCTGCCATTAGTTCCAGCCTGTGTGTCAGGCTGTCAGCATATACTGTGCCTACTTCCATCCTCAGTGCCAGTCCACCACTCCTATCTGGTGTAACATTAGTTTAAATTTTGTAAAAAAAAACTTTTACATCAGTCTTCTAGTGTTATTTAATTTTAGTTTACAGGCCAGCCTGCCACTAGTGCCAGCCTGTGTGTCAGGCTGCCAGCACATACTGTGCCTACTTCTATCCTGAGTGCCATCACTCCTATCTGTTGTAACATTAGTGTAACTTTTTTAAAAACAAACTGTTACATCAGTCTGCTATTGTTATTTAATTGCAGTTGCCTGTCTGCCAGCGTGTGTGCCAGGCCCACTTTCCAACTAGTGCCACAAATCATATTTGTTATAACAGTAGTGTAAATATTTAAAATAAAAACTTTTTTGACTGTGAATCATCAGTCTGCTAGTGCAATTGAATTGCAGTTGCCTGCCTCCCAGCGTGTGTGCCAGGCCCAGTTGCCAACTGGTGCCAGCAATCATATTTGTTATAACAGTAGTGTAAATATTTTAAAAAAATATTTTTTGACTGTGAAAGATCAGTCTGCTAGTGTAATCTAATTGCAGTTTCCTGCCTGCCAGCGTGTGTGCCAGGCCCACTAGCCAACTAGTGCCACCAATCATATTTGTTGTAACAGTATTGAAAATATTTTAAATCAAAACTTTTTTGACTGTGAATCATCAGTCTGCTAGTGCCATTGAATTGCAGTTGCCTGCCTGCCAGCATGTGTGCCAGGCCCACTTGCCAACTAGTTACACCAATCATATTTGTTCTAACAGTAGTGTAAGTATTTTAAAAAAATATTTTTTGACTGTGAAAGATCAGTCTGCTAGTGTAATCTAATTGCAGTTTCCTGCCTGCCAGCATGTGTGCCAGGCCCACTAGCCAACTAGTGCCACCAATCATATTTGTTGTAACAGTATTGAAAATATTTTAAATCAAAACTTTTTTGACTGTGAATCATCAGTCTGCTAGTGCCATTGAATTGCAGTTGCTTGCCTGCCAGCGTGTGTGCCAGGCCCACTTGCCAACTAGTTACACCAATCATATTTGTTCTAACAGTATTGTAAATATTTAAAATAAAAAATTCTTAGACTGTGAATCATCAGTCTGCTAGTGCAATTGAATTGCAGTTTCCTGCCTGCCAACGTGTGTGCCAGGCCCACTAGCCAACTAGTGCCACCAATCATATTTGTTGTAACAGTATTGAAAATATTTTAAATCAAAACTTTTTTGACTGTGAATCATCAGTCTGCTAGTGCCATTGAATTGCAGTTGCCTGCCTGTCAGTGTGTGTGCCAGGCCCACTTGCCAACTAGTTACACCAATCATATTTGTTCTAACAGTATTGTAAATATTTAAAAAAAATATTTTTTGACTGTTAAAGATCAGTCTGCTAGTGTAATCTAATTGCAGTTTCCTGCCTGCCAGCGTGTGTGCAAGGCCCACTAGCCAACTAGTGCCACCAATCATATTTGTTGTAACAGTATTGAAAATATTTTCAATCAAATTTTTTTTGACTGTGAATCATCAGTCTGCTAGTGCCATTGAATTGCAGTTGCCTGCCTGCCAGCGTGTGTGCCAGGCCCACTTGCCAACTAGTTACACCAATCATATGTGTTGTAACAGTATTGTAAATATTTAAAATAAAAAATTCTTAGACTGTGAATCATCAGTCTGCTAGTGCAATTGAATTGCAGTTTCCTGCCTGCCAGCGTGTGTGCCAGGCCCACTAGCCAACTAGTGCCACCAATCATATTTGTTGTAACAGTATTGAAAATATTTTAAATCAAAACTTTTTTGACTGTGAATCATCAGTCTGCTAGTGCCATTGAATTGCAGTTGCCTGCCTGCCAGCGTGTGTGCCAGACCCACTTGCCAACTAGTTACACCAATCATATTTGTTCTAACAGTATTGTAAATATTTAAAATAAAAAAATCTTAGACTGTGAATCATCAGTCTGCTAGTGCAATTGAATTGCAGTTTCCTGCCTGCCAGCGTGTGTGCCAAGCCCACTAGCCAACTAGTGCCACCAATCATATTTGTTGTAACAGTATTGAAAATATTTGAAATCAAAACTTTTTTGACTGTGAATCATCAGTCTGCTAGTGCCATTGAATTGCAGTTGCCTGCCTACTAGCGTGTGTGCCAGGCCCACTTGCCGTTTCCAACTAGTGCCACCAATCATATTTGTTCTAACAGTATTGTAAATTTGTTTTAAATAAAATTTTTGGACTGTGAATCATCAGTCAGCTAGTGTAATCTAATTGCAGTTGCCTTCCTCCCAGCGTGTGTGTCAGCTAGGCCCACTTGCCAACTAATGCCACCAATCATATTTGTTGTCACAGTACTTTTAATATTTAAAAAATAAACATTTTTTTTTTGGTGTCAGGCTCACAGTGTATACTGTGCCCACTTGCCCAGTGCCACCACTCATAATTTGTTTAATAGTATTGTAAGTGTACATTTTGAAAAAACATGACAGGCAGAGGCAGGCCACCCCGCAGGTGCCATCGTCGTTGTGGTGCTGTGATTCCTTTAGACCCTACAAATATGCACATTGTTCAGAGGCCAGGTGCCAGGGGGGACGTGAAAAGTTCTGAGGAGGACCTAGTTGAATGGCTAACACAGGACACCCAATCTTCTACAGCTTCCGCTCCTAGTCCTCCTAACCTTGACGCACCATCCACATCCAGCTGTGCTTTGGGCACCTCTCAAGTGACCAGTGCCACTCGCCCGCCTGTCGCCACCACCAACACTAGCACCACAGCCGATTCACTTGATCTGTCAGAGGAGTTATTGACACATCAGTTGGAAGAAATGAGTGATGCGCAACCATCATTGACAGAGGATGTAGATAACAGTGATATGTCTCAGTCAGGCAGCATTACAGACATGGAGGTAGGATGTGATGATGATGATGATGATGATGATGATGTTGTACCCGCTGCTGCTTCCTTTGTTGATGTGTCAGATACAAGTGAAGCGGTTGATGATGATGTGTCGGTGGATGTCATGTGGGTGCCTGCTAGAAGAGAAGAAGAGGGGGAAAGTTCAGATGGGGAGACAGAGAGGAGGAGGAGGAGACGAGTTGGAAGCAGGGGGAGGTCGTCGCAAGGAGCTAGTGGCAAAGTCAGACAGCATGCATCGGCACCCGGGGTCAGCCAGAAAGAACGCCGACGCCAATCAACGCATGCTGTTGCCACCACCAGAATGCCGTCATCGCAGAACTCTGCAGTGTGGCATTTTTTTTGTGTGTCTGCCTCTGACAACAGTGATGCCATTTGCAACCTGTGCCAAAAGAAACTGAGTCGTGGGAAGTCCAACACCCACCTAGGTACAACTGCTTTGCGAAGGCACATGGTCTCACATCACAAACGCCGATGGGAAGAACACATGAGTAGAAGCAGCACACAAACCCAAAGCCGCCCTCCTCCTCCTGCTCCAGCATCTTCAGCCACATCAACCACTTCTGTCCTCCTTGCCTGCCCCCTCTCAACCATCCTCCACTGAGTCTCTCTTACGTAGCAGTTCCTGGTCATCTGCCCACAGTCAGGTGTCTGTCAAGGACATGTTTGAGCGTAAGAAGCCAATTTTTCAAAGTTACCCCCTTGCCCGGCGTCTGACCGCTGGCTTGTCTGAACTCTTAGCCCGCCAGCTTTTACCATACAAGCTGGTGGAGTCTGATGCTTTCAAAAAATTTGTATCTATTGGGACACCGCAGTGGAAGGTACCCGGCAGAAATTTCTTTTCACAAAAGGCAATCCCAAACCTGTACTCTATTGTGTGAAAGGAAGTAATGGCATGTCTGGCACACAGTGTTGGGGCAAGGGTCCATATGACCACTGATAGCTGGTTTGCAAAGCATGGTCAGGGAAGGTATATCACCTACACTGCGCATTGGGTAAACCTGCTGACGTCTGACAAGCATGGAATGCGTGGCTCTGCTGAGGAGTTGGTGAAACCGCAACGACTTGCAGGCAGGCCTGCTGCTACCTCCTCTACTCCTCCTACTCCATCCTCTTCCATAACCTCTTCCTCGGCTGAGTCCTCTTCTGCTTCTGCGTCTTGCTCCAAATCAACGGCACCCCCCAGCTCCCCAGGTACTATTCAACATCCTGGATACGGCAGTGTCACGCCGTCTTGGGGTTGACTTGCCTGAAAGCAGAGAGTCACACCGCACCAGCACTCCTTTCCGCCCTGAACGCACAGGTGGATCAGTGGCTGACTCCGCACCAACTGGAGATTGGCAAGGTTGTTTCTGACAATGGAAGTAATTTGGTTGCGGCATTGAAATTGGGCAAGTTGACACATGTGCCGTGCATGGCACATGTGTGTAATCTGATTGTACAACGCTTTGTGCATAAGTACCCAGGCTTACAGGATGTCCTGAAGCAGGCCAGGAAGGTGTGTGGCCATTTCAGGCATTCCTACACGGCCATGGCGCACTTGTCCGATATCCAGCATCGAAACAACCTGCCAGTGAGATGCTTGATTTGCGACAGCCCGACACGGTGGAATTCAACACTCCTAATGTTCGACCACCTGCTCCAACAAGAAAAAGCTGTTAATGAGTATTTGTATGACCGGGGTGCTAGGACAGCCTCTGGGGAGCTGGGGATTTTTTTGCCAAATTACTGGACGCTCATGCGCAATGCCTGCAGGCTCATGCGTCCTTTTGAGGAGGTGACAAACCTTGTCAGTCGCACCGAAGGCACCATCAGTGACATCATACCATTTGTTTTCTTCCTGGAGCGTGCCATGCGAAGAGTGCTGGATCAGGCCGTAGATGAGCGTGAAGAGGAAGAGTTGTGGTGTCCATCACCACCAGAAACAAAATGAGGAAAAAAGGAAGCTGAGTCCTGAAGTCAGTGATAAGAGTTTAATTTGGAGCAGGCTTCAAAATGTCAGGTGAGCTCCTATCTTACGCGTTTCGCGCATGAGCACATGCGCTTCATCAGAGATCCGCCAGAAACAGCCTTATCAGCATCGCTTGCTGGACCTGCGGCAATGCAGGAAGAAGATTGTGAGGAAGAGGAGTCAGAGGAGGAATGTGGCTTTGAGGAGGAGGAAGACCAAGCACAACAGGCATCCCAGGGTGCTCATTGTTGTCACCTATCTGGTTCCCGTGGTGTTGTACGTGGCTGGGGGGAAGAAGATACCCTCAATGACATCAGTGAGGACGAGGAACGGGACATGATTAGCTCGGCATCCAACCTTGTTCAAATGGGGTCTTTCATGCTGTCGTGCCTGTTGAGGGACCCTCGTATAAAAAAGCTGAAGGAGAATGACCTGTACTGGGTGTCCACGCTACTAGACCCCCAGTATAAGCATAAAGTGCTTAAATGTTACCAAATTCCCACAAGTCAGAAAGGATGGAGCATTTCAAAAATAAATTAAAAACTATGCTTTACACAGCATATAAGGGTGATGTCACAGCACAACGGGAATCTAACAGGGGAAGAGATGAAAGTAATCCTCCTCCTCCTTCCACGACCACAGCGGCAAGGACAGGATGCTTTCCAGACGTGTTGTTGATGGAGGACATGCGGACCTTTTTAACTCCTATGCATCGCCAGAGCCTTTCGGGATCCAGCCTCAGAGAAAGACTCAACCAGCAGGTAGCAGACTACCTAGCATTAACTGCGGATCTCGACACTCTGAGGAGCTTGACTACTGGGTGTGCAGGCTTGACCTGTGGCCTCAGCTATCCCTATTTGCAATCGAACTTCTGGCCTGCCCCGCTTCAAATGTCCTGTCAGAAAGGACCTTCAGTGCAGCAGGAGGTTTTGTCACTGAGAAGAGAAGTCGCCTAGGTCAAAAAAGTCTTGATTATCTCACCTTTATTAAAATGAATGAGGGATGGATCCCGAAGGGACTGACATTGGGCGATACATTTGAGTAAAAAAGGCCTGATGATGAGATAAGCTGCCATGGGCTACAAATGGTACACACGCTGGCTTTTTTTTTCTTATAATGCAGGATGACTTGCGTGACTTATCCGCCAACAACTAGTGTTCAAGCCGCAAGGTTTCAGGCCACTTTCTAACTGTTTTACAAACATCAATTTTTCTGGCCGCTGCTACAGCAGCAGCTGCAACAATACCCAATTTTTAAGGCATTTGTACATGCCTAAGTTTTCTGTCCTCTGCTGCTGCACTGTGGCTACAAAACTCAAAGCAAAAAAAAAGGCACATAACAGTGATTAAACTGTTAAGAATAGTACTACTTAACACACCACTCATATCTGGTGGCACAGTACATTGCACGCGCAGTGACCCAAATTTGAAGTAGGAGGACCGACCAAGCATCTTTTTCCATCTCACGGTTCCGAAAAATTATCTCCGGGTTCCTAAAATCGATGCCATACCTGTACTCGATTGTGCAAAAGGATGGCATATGTGGTGTTTCATGCTGTTGTGCCTGTTGAGGGTAATGGGCCATCGTATAAAAAGGCTGAAGGGGAACGACCTGTACTGGGTGTCCAAGCACGTTTTTTGTTCAATATTCCCGGTTCCTCTAAATTATCTCCGGGTTCCTCAAATCAATGCCATACCTGTACTCTATTGTTCAAAAGGATGGCATATGTGGTGTTTCATGCTGTTGTGCCTGTTTTGGGTCGTGGGCCATCGTATAAAAAGGCTGAAGGAGAACGACCTGTACTGGGTGTCCAAGCATGTTTTTTGTTCAATATTCCCGGTTCCTCTAAATTATCTCCGGGTTCCTCAAATCAATGCCATACCTTTACTCTATTGTGCAAATGGATGGCATATGTGGTGTTTCATGCTGTTGTTCCTGTTGAGGGTCATGGGCCATCGTATAATAAGGCTGAAGGAGAACGACCTGTACTGTGTGTCCAAGCACATTTTTTGTTCAATATTCCCGGTTCCTCTAAATTATCTCTGAGTTCCTCAAATCAATGCCATACCTGTACTCTATTGTGCAAAAGGATGGCATATGTGGTGTTTCATGCTGTTGTGCCTGTTGAGGGTCGTGGGCCATCGTATAAAATGGCTGAAGGAGAACGACCTGTACTGCCTTGCTGCTCCTTTTAGGCTGGCCATCTCTTTGCATACAGGCCCACAGACTCTGTAACAGATCCCTATTTTAGGGAGAGGTGCAGCCATAATGCAGGGTCAGAACCTCTGTCTGCAACTGGTATACTTGATTGTGCAAAAGGAAGTAACCTTACCATGGTTCCCTGACTGCACGTCTTGTTGTTATATTTTGGTGAGGGTAATCATGCAGGCCATATAGACCTCCCCCGAGAGGTGGGAGTAACAGGGATGAAAGTGCTAAGAATAGTACTACTTTACACAACCTAGTTAGGTAGACTTCCCCGAGAGGTGGGAGTAACAGGGATGAAAGTGCTAAGAATAGTAATACTTTACACAACTTAGTTAGCCATGGGTCCCAGTCCAAGACCGCATGTCTTGTTGTTTTATTTGGTCTGGCTAATCATGCAGGCCATATAGACCTCCCACCATTAGGGGTTGTAACAGGTATTAAACTAATAAGAACAGTACTACTGAAATAAACCTAGTTAACAGGGTTCCAAGAGCGCAGGTTTTATTGTTGTACTTTGTTAGGCTAATCATGATGGCCATATAGACCTCCCCCAAGAGGTCTGGAAGTAACAGGGATGAAAGTGCTAAGAATAGTACTACTTTACACAACCTAGTTAGCCATGGGTCCAAGTCCAAGACCGCATGTCTTGTTGTTTTATTTGGTCCGGCTAATCATGCAGGACATATAGACCTCCCACCATGAAGTGTTGTAAAAGGTATTAAACTAATAAGAGCAGTACTACTGAAATAAACCTAGTTAACATGGTTCTAAGAGCGCAGGTTTTATTGTACTTTGCTAGGCTAATCATGATGGCCATGTAGACCTCCCCCGAGAGGTGGGAGTAACAGGGATGAAAGTGCTAAGAATAGTAATACTTTGGACTTCCGGTGGGCAGGCTTACAGGGCAGACGTGGTTAGATGGAGCTCCGCAAGTCGGAGGATAACTAAATACCTTTGTATACCATTACGGTGCTGCCCAGCCTCTCACAACTGATTTGCCGGGTAGGGGATTACTTGCGCCGGCCATCGACCTTAAGTGAGCAGGACATACCATCAGTCCTGGCAGCCGGGAGCCTTGAGGCGCATAGTGCTCCAGCCGCAACATCGCCATCTTTGTTTCCAGCGTGGCGGGCCACATCACATGCATCAAGCTGTTGCCGGAGTATCAGAGGGCAGGTAACAACCTAACTTCACGGAGCGGTATTGCTTGTGCCGCATCTGTGTAGCTGCTGCTTTGATATACCTGACATTTAGAGGAAAAGTAGAAGAGCGTCCCTGGGCCTGGGGGCTTCATGTGACAATTTTTTTTTTTTTCTTTCCCTGAGACCTGATCTTAGAGAGTAATTAAGTGCGGAAGGGGTGGATACTGAGCCATACAATTGGGACATATAAAGGGTGGCATTATTTTGGGTGCTGCCCCTGCTCATCATATAAGGAATTTGCACTTGCAGGAATGTTGCTGCTCTGAAACAGAGGAGGAGAGAGAGGCCCTGCTTGGTGCTGCCACGTGACTTAACGGAGGGGAAACTTAAAGGGAGATAAGACACCTTTCTTAATAAAGTATAAAGCCCTTCCCTAGCAGCCCTCATTCCTGCTGTCATACCCCTCTTTTTCATTTTTTTTTCACTTTACATGCTGCTGGGGGGCCTGCCCTGGAGCTGGCACACACGATAGAACAAGCGATTTGCTTTCCTTGACCCCACACTTCTATGGACACCACACCACTTCTCAGTCATCAAGACTAGGCTACTCTTGCTGAGATTGCTTGATTAACGGTCTGGTGGGGCCACATGAAAGATGACAAATATTTTCAAAGACTGTCCCCTACTACTTCTGCCGCCATGAGCCACAGAGTGAAAAATGCAGAGAAAAAGCAAAAACAATCTGTGGAACTACAGCATGACCAGCAGGCCATGGGGGACCCCATGAGTCAGATTCCAGATCAGGCTTCTCTTTTGCAGGAGCTTAAATCATTTTTCCTTCCTAAAATGGAATCTTTAAAATCGGGGGTGGCATCTGAGGTGCGACAATTCTCCTCCAGACTTAATACGGCAGAGTTGCGCATCTCTGATGTGGAGGATCGACAGACTAGACAGGGGATTACTCTCAAGCAACTGGTTAAACAAAACAAATTACTCCAGGATCGGGTTGACGACCTGGAGAACAGAAGCAGGCGTAATAACCTACGCATCATTGGCGTCCCAGAATCTGTCAAGGGGAAGGACCTCTTGAAGTTCACTGCTCTGAACTTCCCAAGAATGCTGGGGATCCCCTCCGACATCCTTCCCATTGATGTTGAAAGAGCCCACCGAATTGGGCCTGAACGTACACTTGAACACCTCAACTCAAGACCTAGACAGGTTATCTTTAAATGTTTAAATTTCCAGGAGAAGATCAGGATACTTTGCGCCTACAGAGCCTGCAAGGAAGTTAGCTTTGAGGGCTCCCGTCTGCTGCTTTTCCAGGACTTTTCATCAGAAGTCGCTAAGCAGAGAAAGGACTTCACCCCTCTTTGTTCACAGCTCCACGAGCGGGGCCGTCAGGTGGCCCTGCTTTATCCAGCTAAGTTACGTCTGCAGACTCCTCATGGGGTTAAATTCTTCCATACGCCTCAAGCACTCCAGAGTTATCTTGCAACGGAGGATCACCAACCCCCCACATGATTGGACCCCTGGAGGGTCAATCCAAATGACAATAACTGTCAAATAGGACATGCAAATGGAGGTCTTCTACCTCTCTATTCAAAATGTTTCACCTCCCTCCTGGCTCTCAAGGGGAGGGGGGGTGTGCTCAGTGGGGGCACTTCACTTGGGGAGAGAACGTTATGTGGGAGACTCCTGCTCCCCCTCTATGTGGACTTCCAATCCCAGATGAGTATGCTACGTAAAAAAATACAAAATGTTATTGTTAGACTTTTGTTGCTTTGTCTGTATGCAGGTTCTCCTTGTCGTTATCTGATGGGTTTCCTGGTGAGGTGGGCGCAGATTACCATTTGTCCCTCTTGGGCTGCCTACAGACGGCCCTGGAGGGGCATACTCCTAACCTTTTTTGAGGTTTTGTTGCTTGGCAATCACTTAGGGGCGCCTGACCTCCCTCTGAAACCTAAGAAACTAGGGTGGTTCTTGATTTTTAAAAGGACTGGGGTGGAAGGGGTGGTGGGGGGTCTTGCTGATTTGTTGGGTCTGTCACTGTTATTGTTATTGGTTTTATTATTGTTGGTTTCACTTACACTTGTTCTGCCTATTGTTGTATTTATTTTGCTCACCTATTTGTTCGCAGGTATTATCCAATGTTATGTTGTGGGCTCTGTGGGGGGACGGCCGTGTGCACTCCTTGGTCCCCCGTGGGCTGGCTTTGTCTGGTCCGGGGGGGGCAAAATTCAAGCTATCACAGCTATGATGCACTGTGGCATGGAGGTGCCTGCGGCCGCCCCCCTCCTGTGTCCCTGGATGTTCCTGTTGGCTTGGTTACAATATTTGATGACACTGACATATTCATACTTAATGGGGCAATGCAGATTATAGAGAAGATAAGTGAAAGTCTATGTGAGTGATCTTCCTGCGCTAAAGACCAGTATCCGTGGTTCTAAAGCTGAAACTATTGAGGTGAGTAGAAATGTAAATGAACACTCTAGAGAGTAAATTTTATATATAAACAGATATTCTTTTATTTGATATTAAAAGATAAAAAATGATAAAAAATACTCCTTGACTCTTAAAATAAATTTATGTTAAAAGCAATTGTTAAAAGATTTTGTCTTTTTTTCAGCAAAAAATAACAAAGGCAAAAAGACAAACAGTAGGTATAGTTAGTATACACAGTGGATTAAGAGACATAAGAGGTTAGTAAACAATGATATGGGGTTAAGATGTGTAAGACAGATAGAGAAGAAAAGGATATTAGCAAGATATCAACTTATTGCATAAGAAAAGCAGTTTTCTGCATATATTAGGTAGCGTATTGTACTCCAAAAGAAGCGTATTGCATATAAATAGCGTCTTGTACAGAGAAGCAAGCTATAGTAAGCTATAGTAGATAAAAACAAGCCTTAGTACGTGAAAATAAGCATATATGAGTCAGAGCATGATTAAACTAAAACGTTGTATAAAAAATGTTCTTTTCTGTGCACAGGTAAAGATTAAGGCAGGTGAAAATTTAATGCAGTCTCTTTATAGTGGGGGTACCTTGTATGATCAAATTATAGTTTGTTCAGTTTTCCAATCTTGATTTATCAAATAGGAGTTTTCCCGGATTAATTGGGTGTTTTCCAGGATTAGTGGTAAAACCAGGTTACCTTTAGATTGCTGGTTCCGAAGAAAGAGTCTGATGGTTTGCAGATATAATGTCTTGTCCTGTTTATTTCACTTAATGGTAAATCCAGGTTACCATTAAGTTGTTTAAAAAGCATACAGGCCTGGTGAAATGTAGATGTGACGCTTTGTCTAGCATCTAGAAGCAGGGTAATACCCGTCCGGTCTTTTCCTCACTAGTTTGCTGGAGGTAGTGGTCTGACGTCACAGACTATGGTGGCTCAATGTTGCCAAAAGAAGTAACGCGTTTTGGTCGTGGACCTTTCTCAAACTTCTGATTTTTTTAGTGTCCTTGTTGCTCTTTTTATAGCGGAGCTTGTATCCTAAGAAAGTGTGTAAGCACCTCCTTAAATTGCATATTAAATGACTTTATGCATAGATAGAAAAATGGCAAATTTCGGCCATATTGATTTACATATATTATATATAGTATGACACACAAACTTAGAAGAGCTAAGTGTAAGAGTATGTGTATATTTATTTAAACAGGTTTATACGCTATATTCTGTGAGGGAAAACGTTAAAAAGAGTTTTCTTTTTGCCTTAGGAGTAGCGCTGTTTTGAGAGCAATATTGCTTGTAAGCCAGAGACAATTCTTGCTTTGCACTTAAAAATAAAAGTTATATACAAAAAGATGATGAGAGAAAAAAAAAAATCATCAAAAATTCGCAATTGAAAAAGTGTATTGTAGAATAAATGGATGGAAATATAATATATCCATTAAAGTCTGTTATGGTATTATTACATATATAGGATGGTTTTGCATAATTATTTGCAGAGAGGGTACTACTATATATATATATTTTCTGGGGGTATTTTAGAGAATAAGTTGAGTGAGCCTATATGTATAATAAAAATATAGTCTAATATAATAATAGAATCTAATATAATAATAGAATAAAATTTAAAATTTATTATATATTATCTTCAATTGACAGTTAGTGTAGAACATTTTAAATCCCTAGACGTCCATCAGAGGACTTTAAGTTCAACATATGTCTTATTGGCTATAAATAAATTATAAATAAATTATTCCTGCATAAAGCTACCTAGATTAAACTCCAAATTCATGCCTTTGGGGGTTAGGGTGTCTAGGTCAAAGATCCATTTGGCCTCTAATCTCAGGAGGGCATGGGTTGGATTCCCTCCTCTCCAATTTTTTCTTAGTTTGTCTATAATCGTGTAGCTAAAATGCTTCAGATTACCATTATTGCATTTTTTAAAATGTTTGGGTACTGGGAGTTCTCTATTTCTATCATCATTCATGTGTTCAATTGATGAAATGTGTTCCCTAATACGATCCCGAGCTATTCTATACGACTCGCCCACATACTGGGCCCCACAGCTGCATTCTAATAAATATATAATATGTTTATCCGTGCACCTATAGGTCCATTTTATGTGAAATTCCTTACCTGTTGTTGTGGATCTAAAGGACTTTCTTTTTGTGGCATATTTGCAGGCCTTCTACTCACCTCAATAGTTTCAGCTTTAGAACCACTGATACTGGTCTTTAGCGCAGGAAGATCACTCACATAGACTTTCACTTATCAATATCTTCTGGGGATTTTTGATATCAACCTGTGTACTTTGAGGTGATTTTTTTCAGCGCTCTCTCTCTCTATAGTATAACTCAGTCTGCTATCCCCAGACATGGAGAGTAGCAGCAGAAACAATGAGGAAGAAAGTATTTTCGACCTTAGAAATAGTCTATATACAAATATGGCCAATGTTATACAAAACAAAAATCCTGATATTCAGATAGACACAGAAACTCTGACCAAACTACTAACAGAATTAGAATCATTACTCTTGATTGAAATGAAACACAAAATTGAATGTGCTTTTTTTGAGTCTTATATAAAAGAGAATATTGTCCCAAGGGGTTTACGTATAAAAAAAAAATGTGCATTTAAATTAGAGGATGATTCTCTAAAAGAAAAATGGAGGAACATATTAGAAAAGGCTTCTATGAAATTAATCAAACTAATTTTAAAACATAGAAACTCAATCATTAACCAAACAGAAGAAAAAATTGCTAATCTTGAAATTAAATTAAAAGACTTAAAGGAGAGTATGGAATTCAAAGAGAAAGAGAAATCTATGAAGGAGAAACTTAAAAATACAAAGGAAGACATTGTTCAGGTTAAAATTAGAAAACTCAAAAGAGACAGAGACGATTATGCTGCACACAAAACGGGAAATAATCCTGACAAATACATCACACATAGTTGGAGAGCTGAAAGGAGAAGCAACACAGATAATGTTACTAAAAAGGAGAATAGTTCATTACAAATAGAAAATTCTAATTATAAGAACCAACCCACTCCCAGAACTATAAACAATCAGAACTTTAGACCTCCCTATAAACAAAATTATAATTACAACTATAACCAGAATAGATATTCTCAGAAAAACACTAATTTTCATCCATATAGACCACAATATAACAGAGTAACACACACAGATTTTCAACAAAACGGGGACTCAAATTACCAGGGAAGAAATCAATACCACAATGATAATACATTTTCGAATCCACATTACAATCGGAATCATTTTGACCACAGAAATCAATTTCAACATAGAAACCAATTTTAGCACAGAGATCAATTTCAGCACAGGGATCAATTTCAGCATAGAAATCAATATCAGCACAGACGACATTTCGAATATGAAAATAACACTAGCTATCAGAATCATTATAAACCACATTCTAGAAGGGAAGAAAATAATAGGACAGATTATCATTATAACCCTTATCACTCCAACAGGTTACAAAGTATTAATGAAAAACCTGCCATCTCCACATCAAACAGATATTCTATCCTAGACACAGACGTAATTGAATCACAGATAACCACAAGCAAACCTATAGAAGTATCAAACACATCAAATTCTTCAAACGTTGGATCAAATAAAGTGCCTTTTTTAGACAAAGGTCACACAAGCCATCACAAAGATCCACAAACACCTACACAAGCAAATATATCTCAATCAGCAAGAGCACAAAGGAAAAGAAGAGCATCAGAAAACGAGGAAAGAGAGGGAGAGGAAAACAGACAAATAAAAAACATAAGACAAAGATAGAGAGTAAAGGAATATATAACCTTAGCAAAAACCCACTTGATGATAATGAGATCAAAATTTTGAATAAAGGATTGTCCTTCGCCCCCACACAAAGGTTGAATAAATTTAATACCTATATTGATGTGCATAAATACATAAGAAACATAACAGTAAAAAAATGGTTTCTGAAAACCTCTTTGGAAAGAGAAATCACCTCGAACCAGGATGTGGAAAAAGATAGTTTTGTACACACTAACCTAAAACAAAAATCTATGTTTTACCCAAAACATATTAAAGGGGGAGCAATAGAAACTTTTGAAAAAATGGTCTTAGACGATATTAAAAGTTTAGACGAAAATAAATTAAATAAAACACGCTCAAATATAGATAAGAATCAATATGAAGCCATAAAAAGACTAGAAAAGAACAAAAATATTATAGTCAAACCGGCAGACAAAGGTATAGTTATTTTAGATAAAGAAAAATACATGGATATGGCATATACTCTACTGAATGACACTAAGACATACAAAATTTTAAAAAGAGATGCCACCCCTATCTATAAAAAGGAATTAGAGGTACTTCTTTCAAGAGCTAATGAATCAGGCATTCTGAATGATAAGGAATATGCCTTTCTGTCTATGAAGTTTCCAAAAATCCCACTGTTCTATTGTCTACCCAAGATACATAAATGTCTCATTTCTCCTCCAGGCCGCCCAATAATATCAGGGATAGGCTCACTTACGGCCAATTTATCACAATATGTAGATCAATACCTACAAAAATATGTAGTAAGCCTGCACTCATATTTAAAAGACTCCACAGAAGTCCTGACTACACTACAAAATTTAGAATGGGAAAGCGATTATATCTTGGCCACGTGCGATGTATCGGCACTTTACACATGTATAGAACATCATAAAGGTTTAGAAGCAGTTGAATTTTATCAAAACAAAGATCACTCTCTACCCAAAGAGCAAAAAGAATTTATTACAGAAAGTATTAAATTTATCCTTAACCACAACTTCTTTGTTTTTGAAGATAAATTTTTCGTCCAGCAATGTGGTACAGCAATGGGAACCAGGTTTGCTCCCAGCTATGCCAATCTATTTATGGGTCTCTGGGAACATATTTTCCTAGACTCCATAGATCTGGGAGCAAACCTGGTTCTTTATAAAAGATATATAGATGATATTCTGATAGTGTGGAAAGGGAATATAGAAGATATAGACTGGTTTATATCTCGCATGAATAACAATATAAATAATTTAAAATTCACTTATACCAGTAGCCACTCAAACATTCAATTTCTAGATTTAGATATCAGAATAGTGGATAATAAAATCTTAACAAAGACCTATTTTAAACCCGTTGATACGAATAATTATATACATACAACCAGCTGTCATCTAGAAAGATGGAAGGATAATATTCCCAAAAGCCAATTCACTCGGATTCGAAAAAACTGCAATAACGAGGAAGATTATCTAAAACAGTCAGACATTTTAATAAATGGGTTTGAAGAGAGGGGATACAAAAAAGAAAAAATAGAAGCAGATATGTTAACCTGTAAAAATAAACCAAGGGAACAACTGCTCAATACACATAAACAAGAACAGCTGCAGATTGGAGAAATGTTTCTCCCCTTTATAACACAGTAAAATTGCAACAAAGGGATCATAGAAAGAATAATGAAGAAGCACTGGCCTATCCTAAAAAAAGACGTATACAATACACTTTTTCGATTGCGAATTTTTGATGATTTTTTTTTTCTCTCATCATCATTTTGTATATAACTTTTATTTTTAAGTGCAAAGCAAGAATTGTCTCTGGCTTACAAGCAATATTGCTCTCAAAACAGCGCTACTCCTAAGGAAAAAAGAAAACTCTTTTTAACGTTTTCCCTCACAGAATATAGAGTATAAACCTGTTTAAATAAATATACACATACTCTTACACTTAGCTCTTCTAAGTTTGTGTGTCATACTATATATAATATATGTAAATCAATATGGCCGAAATTTGCCATTTTTCTATCTATGCATAAAGTCATTTAATATGCAATTTAAGGAGGTGCTTACACACTTTCTTAGGATACAAGCTCCGCTATAAAAAGAGCAACAAGGACACTAAAAAAATCAGAAGTTTGAGAAAGGTCCACGACCGAAACGCGTTACTTCTTTTGGCAACATTGAGCCACCATAGTCTGTGACGTCAGACCACTACCTCCAGCAAACTAGTGAAGAAAAGACCGGACGGGTATTACCTTGCTTCTAGACGCTAGACAAAGCGTCACATCTACATCTCACCAGGCCTGTATGCTTTTTAAACAACTTAATGGTAACCTGGATATACCATTAAGTGAAATAAACAGGACAAGACATTATATCTGCAAACCATCAGACGCTTTCTTCGGAACCAGCAATCTAAAGGTAACCTGGTTTTACCACTAATCCGGGAAAACACCCAATTAATCCGGGAAAACTCCTATTTGATAAATCAAGATTGGAAAACTGAACAAACTATAATTTGATCATACAAGGTACCCCCACTATAAAGAGACAGCATTAAATTTTCACCTGCCTTAATCTTTACCTGTGCACAGAAAAGAACATTTTTTATACAACGTTTTAGTTTAATCATGCTCTGACTCATATATGCTTATTTTCACGTACTAAGGCTTGTTTTTATCTACTATAGCTTACTATAGCTTGCTTCTCTGTACAAGACGCTATTTATATGCAATACCCTTCTTTTGGAGTACAATACGCTACCTAATATATGCAGAAAACTGCTTTTCTTATGCAATAAGTTGATATCTTGCTAATATCCTTTTCTTCTCAATCTGTCTTACACATTTTAACCCCATATCATTGTTTACTAACCTCTTATGTCTCTTAATCCACTGTGTATACTAACTATACCGACTGTTTGTCTTTTTGCCTTTGCTATTTTTTGCTGAAAAAAAGACAAAATCTTTTAACAATTGCTTTTAACATAAATTTATTTTAAGAGTCAAGGAGTATTTTTTATCATTTTTTATCTTTTAATATCAAATAAAAGAATATCTGTTTATATATAAAATTTACTCTCTAGAGTGTTCATTTACATTTCTACTCACCTCAATAGTTTCAGCTTTAGAACCACTGATACTGGTCTTTAGCGCAGGAAGATCACTCACATAGATGACGCAGATTGTATCATTGTATGAGTATTTATGTTCTACATAATGGACGACTCTTTTCTCTCAAGGGATCCCCTCACCAGTATAATGGTTAATGGTCTATGCTTGTTATTTACATTGCTCAGTATGTTCTCTCAGATCTCATATTTTTGTAGTTTTCTTTTTAATATTGATGCCTTTTTTTTTTTTTTTTCTCTTTCTCCTCCCCCCATCTCTCGCTACTCCCGGGTTGCCCTGGGTGTACTCTGTGCTCTGGTGATTTGCGATGTCATTAAAATTTGTCTCATGGAACGTGGGGGGTATTAACTCCCCCATAAAACGCAAGGCTATACTTACCCATCTGAGGCGACAGGGGACAGACGTAGCGCTTATACAGGAAACACACCTGACAGATGTGGAACACCTTAAGCTTAGGTCAGATTGGGTGGGTCATGTGGAATTTGTGTCCCATTCTAGCCTTAGTAGGGGCCTGGCCATTGTTTTTGGTAAACGCTTAGATACTCAGGTTAATCTGGTACAGACTGATGTAGAAGGGAGATTTATATTGGTGCAAGCACAAATTAATTCACTTGACTACACATTATGTAACATTTATGCCCCTAATCATAGATCCCAGGATTTCTGGGAGGCCTTAACGAAATTTTTGCTCCCCCATATGGGCGAGAACCTTATAGTCGGAGGTGACTTTAATATCGCTCCATCTCACACGTTGGACAGACTGTGGCTAGAAAACCCGACTAGAGGGGACCCCAAGATCAATTATAAGGCTAGATTTGAAGCTAAAATCTTTAACATGCTTGAATCATCCTTAGATGTATGTGATATTTGGAGGTTGCTGCACCCAGAGGGCCGGGATTTTACTTGTCTTTCTAGAGCTAAATCCACTCTGTCTAGAATTGACCTTTTTTTAATTCCTAACTCCCTGACTAACAAAGTCCAGATGTGTTGCATACGAGATATAGTTATATCGGACCATGCCCCAATCGAATTGGTGCTGGGGACTAGGGGACCGTGCCCTAATAGAAACACCTTGAGATTTCCCTCCTACCTAGCATCCTCCACAAACTTTATTAAATTTTTAACACAGTCCTGGACAGACTATTATTCGGATAACATAGCCCACTTGGACAACCCCCAACTATTTTGGGAAGCGGCTAAGACGGTACTTTCTGGTGCCATCATTTCCTATACCTCTAATCCCAGACATAGAACACGACAGAGACATAATGATCTTAGTAAGAAACTGAGTAAGGCATATCTGGCGTTCTGTCAGTCTAAGACGCAAGACTCCTATGAGGCCTATGTGGCGGTAAAGTCAGAGTTTGATGCATTTATGGGGCAGCAGGCTGCATCGGGGTTGCTGCGTACGGCTAGTAAATATTACCGTTTTGGGGCTCGGTCGGGTAAGCTTTTGGCGGCTCTCACAAAACCAAAGACTACCAGGTCTAATGTGGTGGCATTGCGATTTCAGGGCAAAACATTCCGGACGCCTGACGGCATAGTTGGGTGTTTTGCAGACTATTACTCCCAATTGTACCTCAGACAACAACCAGGCCCCCCTGAGCTGCAGAGCTCTTTTTTGGCAGTCCATTAAACTCCCCCAGTTGACGAGGGAACAAACGGACCTTCTGAATGCTTGCATAGTTCCGGATGAAGTCACGTTTACTCTAAAGTCCTTGGCATTGGGTAAGGCGGCGGGTCCAGATGGTCTGCCATCTGAATTCTATCGGATTCTGCATGCGCAGATTACACCGACTTTGACTAAACTATATAATACTTACTTTTTGGAAGATGTGTTGCCTTCGCAACATTTTGCCGCTGCCCACATCACCCTTATTCCTAAGGCTGGGAAAGATCCTTCCATGCCAGAGTCATACCGCCCCATCTCTTTACTAAACACCGACTATAAAATATTCACGAAAATTCTGGCCACTAGACTGAAGACCATATTGCCATCCCTGCTACACCCTGACCAAACAGGCTTTGTGTTTAAGCGTACCTCTGTTGTCAATTTACGCAGGGTTCTACATGCGATCAATCACTACTGGACAAAAGAGACAGAGGGTGGGGTGACGGACAGACCGGAGGCCTTCCTGCTCTCCCTCGATGCAGAAAAGGCTTTCGACAGAGTGGACTGGACACATTTAACCAACACCATGACTAAGTTTAAATTTGACGGCCCCTTTCTCAATATTATCCACAAGATTTATGACTCCCCAACTGCTAGAATACTGACTAACGGCTTGTTTTCCCCTGACTTTGCTCTACAGAGAGGGACCAGACAGGGCTGCCCCCTCTCCCCCCTACTGTTCGACCTGACATTGGAACCTTTGGCGCTCAAGCTAAAGCAAATCTTTCCTGGAATGAGGATACGGGGTGTCCCCACACATCTGGCATTATATGCCGACGATATGCTTTTGTTCGTGGAGTCGCCGGCTCTATACATATCCCCCATATTACAAGCTATCTTGGAATTCGGCAGCTTTTTGGGGTATAAAATCAACACATCCAAATCAGAAATATTGTGGCTGCATAGACATCCTGACTCCCCCCACACATACCCATTTAAGGTGATGGTCAACTCTCTCACATACCTGGGCATTCAACTTCACAATAATCCTCAAAGGATTTATGACCTTAATATATCAGACAGGTGCAAAACATTGTCCATTCAGCTCCGGGGCTGGACTGATCTTCCTCTGGGGCTGTCTGGACGGATTAACCTGGTAAAAATGTCGATTTTGCCTAGGATAATGTACCCTCTATTGATGCTACCCTTCCTTGTGACAAAAAAGGATCTGGCCATGCTTAACAGGGCAATGATCAATTTTATTTGGAGAGGGAGGAAGTCGTGCATAGCTGTCCACAAACTTAGTCAGCCCTATCTTAGTGGGGGATTGGGTCTTCCCAATCTAAAACTATATAATTGGGCCGCTCTAGCAAGACTTGTTACAGACTGGCAGCTTAACACTGCTCATTTTTATGAGTCACACTTGGAAGAGGCAGGATGTGCCCCCTCGGCCTTATCCTACTTGCCCTATGTTAGACTAAAGGACGCACCGGCACAAATTCGCAATAATTTCTTGTACAGGGACCCCCTGAGAGCGTGGAGTTTGCTTAACAAATATATGGGTGTCTACTACCCATCTCCTAGGTTTATCCCCCTTATTGGTAATCAAGAATTCCCTGGCTCCACCATTGCAACGACAGGTTCTGAGGCCTTTCAGGCATCAGAAGGTTGTGCTGGCAGCTATATTAAGAGGGGAGTGGCAATGCCTAGGCGACTATATGGAATCTCGAGACGGGACTGGTAATTGTGAAGAGATGCTCTTCTAGATCGGGTGGGGAGGGGGGGCCGGGGGATGGGGTGGTGGGGGAGGAGGGAGAGATCCCCCCTTTTTTCTTTTTTTTTTTTTATTATTTTTTTTTTATTTTTTATTTTTTTATTATTATTATTACTGTTATAAGGTGGTTAGTGTTTTGGAGTTTGGGGGGAGGGTTCAGGGACTAGTTGGGGATGAAAATGTAAAATGAGAGGGCTCAACATATGTAGATACCAAAAATGTCAATTGTCATTAGCATCCGGATTATCTTAATTGTCATGTATTGATCTACTGAATCTCTGTTATGTCCTGAATAATATCGTCCCTCAGGGGATGGTATACCTACTGTATCTATGGATGTAACCTTCATGATACTGTGTGGAATTGTTGATAATTGTACTCATGTGTTGGCTCTCAATAAAAAGAATTTAAAAAAAAATAAAAAAATAGTAATACTTCACACAACCTAGTTAGCCATGGGTCCCAGTCCAAGACTGCATGTCTTGTTGTTTTATTTGGTCCGGCTAATCATGCAGGCCATATAGACCTCCCACCATGAGGGGTTGTAACAGGTATTAAACTAATAAGAACAGCACTACTGAAATAAACCTAGTTAACATGGTTCCAAGAGCGCAAGTTTTATTGCTGTACTTTGTTAGGCTAATCATTATGGCCATGTAGACCTTCCCCGAGAGGTGGGAGTAAAAGGGATGAAAGTGCAAAGAATAGTACTACTTTACACAACCTAGTTAGCCATGGGTCCCAGTCCAAGACCACATGTATTGTTGTTTTATTTGGTCCGGCTAATCATGCAGGCCATATAGACCTCCCACCATTAGGGGTTGTAACAGGTATTAAACTAATAAGAACAGTACTACTGAAATAAACTAAGTTAACAGGGTTCCAAGAGCGCAGGTTTTATTGTTGTACTTTGTTAGGCTAATCATGATGGCCATGTAGACCTCCCCCGAGAGGTGGGAGTAACAGGGATGAAAGTGCTAAGAATAGTACTACTTTACACAACCTAGTTACCATGGGTTCCAGTCCAAGACCGCATGTATTGTTGTTTTATATGGTCCGGCTAATCATGCAGGCCATATAGACCTCCCACCATTAGGCGTTGTAACAGGTATTAAACTAATAAGAACAGTACTACTGAAATAAACCTAGTTAACAGGGTTCCAAGAGCGCAGGTTTTATTGTTGTACTTTGTTAGGCTAATCATGAAGGCCATGTAGACCTCCCCCGAGAGGTGGGAGTAACAGGGATGAAAGTGCTAAGAATAGTACTACTTTACACAACCTAGTTAGCCATGGGTCCCAGTCCAAGACCGCATGTCTTGTTGTTTTATTTGGTCCGGCTAATCATGCAGGCCATATAGACCTCCCACCATGAGGGGTTGTAACAGGTATTAAACTAATAAGAACAGTACTACTGAAATAAACCTAGTTAACATGGTTCCATGAGCGCAGGTTTCATTGTTGTACTTTGTTAGGCTAATCATGATGGCCATGTAGACCTCCCCCGAGAGGTGGGAGTAACAGGGATGAAAGTGCTAAGAATAGTACTACTTTACACAACCTAGTTACCATGGGTCCCAGTCCAAGACCGCATGTCTTGTTGTTTTATTTGGTCCGGCTAATAATGCAGGCCATATAGACCTCCCACCATTAGGGGTTGTAACAGGTATTAAACTAATAAGAACAGTACTACTGAAATAAACCTAGTTAACAGGGTTCCAAGAGCGCAGGTTTTATTGTTGTACTTTGTTAGGCTAATCATGATGGCCATATAGACCTCCCCCGAGAGGTCTGGAAGTAACAGGGATGAAAGTGCTAAGAATAGTACTACTTTACACAACCTAGTTAGCCATGTGTCCCAGTCTAAGACCACATGTCTTGTTGTTTTATTTGGTCCGGCTAATCATGCAGGACATATAGACCTCCCACCATGAGGGGTTGTAACAGGTATTAAACTAATAAGAACAGTACTACTGAAATAAACCTAGTTAACAGGGTTCCAAGAGCACAGGTTTTATTGTTGTACTTTGTTAGGCTAATCATGATGGTTATATAGACCTCCCCCGAGAGGTCTGGAAGTAACAGGGATGAAAGTGCTAAGAATAGTACTACTTTACACAACCTAATTAGCCATGGGTCCCAGTCCAAGACCGCATGTCTTGCTGTTTTATTTGGTCCGGCTAATCATGCAGGCCATATAGACCTCCCACATGAGGGGTTGTAACAGGTTTTAAACTAATAAGAACAGTACTACTGAAATAAACCTAGTTAACAGGGTTCCAAGAGCGCAGCTTTTATTGTTGTACTTTGTTAGGCTAATCATGATGGCCATGTAGACCTCCCCCGAGAGGTGGGAGTAACAGGGATGAAAGTGCTAAGAATAGTACTACTTTACACAACCTAGTTAGCCATGGGTCCCAGTCCAAGACCGCATGTCTTGTTGTTTTATTTGGTCCGGCTAATCATGCAGGCCATATAGACCTCCCACCATTAGGGGTTGTAACAGGTATTAAACTAATAAGAACAGTACTACTGAAATAAACCTAGTTAACAGGGTTCCAAGAGAGCAGGTTTTATTGGTGTACTTTGTTAGGCTAATCATGATGGCCATGTAGACCTTCCCCGAGAGGTGGGAGTAACAGGGATGAAAGTGCTAAGAATAGTACTACTTTACGCAACCTATTTAGCTATGGGTCCCAGTCCAAGACCGCATGTCTTGTTGTTTTATTTGGTCCGGCTAATAATGCAGGCCATATAGACCTCCCACCATTAGGGGTTGTAACAGGTATTAAACTAATAAGAACAGTACTACTGAAATAAACCTAGTTAACAGGGTTCCAAGAGCGCAGGTTTTATTGTTGTACTTTGTTAGGCTAATCATGATGGCCATATAGACCTCCCCCGAGAGGTCTGGAAGTAACAGGGATGAAAGTGCTAAGAATAGTACTACTTTACACAACCTAGTTAGCCATGGGTCCCAGTCTAAGACCGCATGTCTTGTTGTTTTATTTGGTCCGGCTAATCATGCAGGACATATAGACCTCCCACCATGAGGGGTTGTAACAGGTATTAAACTAATAAGAACAGTACTACTGAAATAAACCTAGTTAACAGGGTTCCAAGAGCGCAGGTTTTATTGTTGTACTTTGTTAGGCTAATCATGATGGTTATATAGACCTCCCCCGAGAGGTCTGGAAGTAACAGGGATGAAAGTGCTAAGAATAGTACTACTTTACACAACCTAATTAGCCATGGGTCCCAGTCCAAGACCGCATGTCTTGTTGTTTTATTTGGTCCGGCTAATCATGCAGGCCATATAGACCTCCCACCATTAGGCGTTGTAACAGGTATTAAACTAATAAGAACAGTACTACTGAAATAAACCTAGTTAACAGGGTTCCAAGAGCGCAGGTTTTATTGTTGTACTTTGTTAGGCTAATCATGAAGGCCATGTAGACCTCCCCCGAGAGGTGGGAGTAACAGGGATGAAAGTGCTAAGAATAGTACTACTTTACACAACCTAGTTAGCCATGGGTCCCAGTCCAAGACCGCATGTCTTGTTGTTTTATTTGGTCCGGCTAATCATGCAGGCCATATAGACCTCCCACCATGAGGGGTTGTAACAGGTATTAAACTAATAAGAACAGTACTACTGAAATAAACCTAGTTAACATGGTTCCATGAGCGCAGGTTTTATTGTTGTACTTTGTTAGGCTAATCATGATGGCCATGTAGACCTCCCCCGAGAGGTCTGGAAGTAACAGGGATGAAAGTGCTAAGAATAGTACTACTTTACACAACCTAGTTAGCCATGTGTCCCAGTCTAAGACCACATGTCTTGTTGTTTTATTTGGTCCGGCTAATCATGCAGGACATATAGACCTCCCACCATGAGGGGTTGTAACAGGTATTAAACTAATAAGAACAGTACTACTGAAATAAACCTAGTTAACAGGGTTCCAAGAGCACAGGTTTTATTGTTGTACTTTGTTAGGCTAATCATGATGGTTATATAGACCTCCCCCGAGAGGTCTGGAAGTAACAGGGATGAAAGTGCTAAGAATAATACTACTTTACACAACCTAATTAGCCATGGGTCCCAGTCCAAGACCGCATGTCTTGTTGTTTTATTTGGTCCGGCTAATCATGCAGGCCATATAGACCTCCCACATGAGGGGTTGTAACAGGTATTAAACTAATAAGAACAGTACTACTGAAATAAACCTAGTTAACAGGGTTCCAAGAGCGCAGGTTTTATTGTTGTACTTTGTTAGGCTAATCATGATGGCCATGTAGACCTCCCCCGAGAGGTGGGAGTAACAGGGATGAAAGTGCTAAGAATAGTACTACTTTACACAACCTAGTTAGCCATGGGTCCCAGTCCAAGACCGCATGTCTTGTTGTTTTATTTGGTCCGGCTAATCATGCAGGCCATATAGACCTCCCACCATTAGGGGTTGTAACAGGTATTAAACTAATAAGAACAGTACTACTGAAATAAACCTAGTTAACAGGGTTCCAAGAGAGCAGGTTTTATTGGTGTACTTTGTTAGGCTAATCATGATGGCCATGTAGACCTTCCCCGAGAGGTGGGAGTAACAGGGATGAAAGTGCTAAGAATAGTACTACTTTACGCAACCAATTTAGCTATGGGTCCCAGTCCAAGACCGCTTGTCTTGTTGTTTTATTTGGTCCGGCTAATAATGCAGGCCATATAGACCTCCCACCATTAGGGGTTGTAACAGGTATTAAACTAATAAGAACAGTGCTACTGAAATAAACCTAGTTAACAGGGTTCCAAGAGCGCAGGTTTTATTGTTGTACTTTGTTAGGCTAATCATGATGGCCATATAGACCTCCCCCGAGAGGTCTGGAAGTAACAGGGATGAAAGTGCTAAGAATAGTACTACTTTACACAACCTAGTTAGCCATGGGTCCCAGTCTAAGACCGCATGTCTTGTTGTTTTATTTGGTCCGGCTAATCATGCAGGACATATAGACCTCCCACCATGAGGGGTTGTAACAGGTATTAAACTAATAAGAACAGTACTACTGAAATAAACCTAGTTAACAGGGTTCCAAGAGCGCAGGTTTTATTGTTGTACTTTGTTAGGCTAATCATGATGGTTATATAGACCTCCCCCGAGAGGTCTGGAAGTAACAGGGATGAAAGTGCTAAGAATAGTACTATTTTACACAACCTAATTAGCCATGGGTCCCAGTCCAAGACCGCATGTCTTGTTGTTTTATTTGGTCCGGCTAATCATGCAGGCCATATAGACCTCCCACCATGAGGGGTTGTAACAGGTATTAAACTAATAAGAACAGTACTACTGAAATAAACCTAGTTAACAGGGTTCCAAGAGCGCAGGTTTTATTGTTGTACTTTGTTAGGCTAATCATGATGGCCATGTAGACCTCCCCCGAGAGGTGGGAGTAACAGGGATGAAAGTGCTAAGAATAGTACTACTTTACACAACCTAGTAAGCCATGGGTCCCAGTCCAAGAACGTATGTCTTGTTGTTTTATTTGGTCCGGCTAATCATGCAGGCCATATAGACCTCCCACCATTAGGGGGTGTAACAGGTATTAAACTAATAAGAACAGTACTACTGAAATAAACCTAGTTAACAGGGTTCCAAGAGAGCAGGTTTTATTGGTGTACTTTGTTAGGCTAATCATGATGGCCATGTAGACCTTCCCCGAGAGGTGGGAGTAACAGGGATGAAAGTGCTAAGAATAGTACTACTTTACGCAACCTATTTAGCTATGGGTCCCAGTCCAAGACCGCATGTCTTGTTGTTTTATTTGGTCCGGCTAATCATGCAGGCCATATAGACCTCCCACCATTAGGGGTTGTAACAGGTATTAAACTAATAAGAACAGTACTACTGAAATAAACTAAGTTAACAGGGTTCCAAGAGCGCAGGTTTTATTGTTGTACGTTGTTAGGCTAATCATGATGGCCATATAGACCTCCCCAGAGAGGTCTGGAAGTAACAGGGATGAAAGTGCTAAGAATAGTACTACTTTACACAACCTAGTTAGCCATGGGTCTCAGTCCAAGACCGCATGTCTTGTTGTTTTATTTGATCCGGCTAATCATGCAGGCCATATAGACCTCCCACCATTAGGGGTTGTAACAGGTATTAAACTAATAAGAACAGTACTACTGAAATAAACCTAGTTAACATGGTTCCAAGAGCGCAGGTTTTATTGTTGTACTTTGTTAGGCTAATCATGATGGCCATGTAGACCTCCCCCGAGAGGTGGGAGTAACAGGGATGAAAGTGCTAAGAAAAGTAATACTTTATACAACCTAGTTAGCCATGGGTCCCAGTCCAAGACCGCATGTCTTGTTGTTTTATTTGGTCCGGCTAATCATGCAGGCCATATAGACCTCCCACCATTAGCAGTTGTAACAGGTATTAAACTAATAAGAACAGTACTACTGAAATAAACCTAGTTAACAGGGTTCCAAGAGCGCAGGTTTTATTGTTGTACTTTGTTAGGCTAATCATGATGGCCATATAGGCCTCCCCCGAGAGGTCTGGAAGTAACAGGGATGAAAGTGCTAAGAATAGTACTACTTTACACAACCTAATTAGCCATGGGTCCCAGTCTAAGACCGCATGTCTTGTTGTTTTATTTGGTCCGGCTAATCATGCAGGACATATAGACCTCCCACCATGAGGGGTTGTAACAGGTATTAAACTAATAAGAACAGTACTACTGAAATAAACCTAGTTAACAGGGTTCCAAGAGCGCAGGTTTTATTGTTGTACTTTGTTAGGCTAATCATGATGGTTATATAGACCTCCCCCGAGAGGTCTGGAAGTAACAGGGATGAAAGTGCTAAGAATAGTACTACTTTACACAACCTAATTAGCCATGGGTCCCAGTCCAAGACCGCATGTCTTGTTGTTTTATTTGGTCCGGCTAATCATGCAGGCCATATAGACCTCCCACCATGAGGGGTTGTAACAGGTATTAAACTAATAATAACAGTACTACTGAAATAAACCTAGTTAACAGGGTTCCAAGAGCGCAGGTTTTATTGTTGTACTTTGTTAGGCTAATCATGATGGCCATGTAGACCTCCCCCGAGAGGTGGGAGTAACAGGGATGAAAGTGCTAAGAATAGTACTACTTTACACAACCTAGTAAGCCATGGGTCCCAGTCCAGGAACCTATGTCTTGTTGTTTTATTTGGTCCGGCTAATCATGCAGGCCATATAGACCTCCCACCATTAGGGGTTGTAACAGGTATTAAACTAATAAGAACAGTACTACTGAAATAAACCTAGTTAACAGGGTTCCAAGAGAGCAGGTTTTATTGGTGTACTTTGTTAGGCTAATCATGATGGCCATGTAGACCTTCCCCGAGAGGTGGGAGTAACAGGGATGAAAGTGCTAAGAATAGTACTACTTTACGCAACCTATTTAGCTATGGGTCCCAGTCCAAGACCGCATGTCTTGTTGTTTTATTTGGTCCGGCTAATCATGCAGGCCATATAGACCTCCCACCATTAGGGGTTGTAACAGGTATTAAACTAATAAGAACAGTACTACTGAAATAAACTAAGTTAACAGGGTTCCAAGAGCGCAGGTTTTATTGTTGTACTTTGTTAGGCTAATCATGATGGCCATGTAGACCTCCCCCGAGAGGTGGGAGTAACAGGGATGAAAGTGCTAAGAATAGTACTACTTTACACAACCTAGTTACCATGGGTTCCAGTCCAAGACCGCATGTATTGTTGTTTTATATGGTCCGGCTAATCATGCAGGCCATATAGACCTCCCACCATTAGGCGTTGTAACAGGTATTAAACTAATAAGAACAGTACTACTGAAATAAACCTAGTTAACAGGGTTCCAAGAGCGCAGGTTTTATTGTTGTACTTTGTTAGGCTAATCATGAAGGCCATGTAGACCTCCCCCGAGAGGTGGGAGTAACAGGGATGAAAGTGCTAAGAATAGTACTACTTTACACAACCTAGTTAGCCATGGGTCCCAGTCCAAGACCGCATGTCTTGTTGTTTTATTTGGTCCGGCTAATCATGCAGGCCATATAGACCTCCCACCATGAGGGGTTGTAACAGGTATTAAACTAATAAGAACAGTACTACTGAAATAAACCTAGTTAACATGGTTCCATGAGCGCAGGTTTTATTGTTGTACTTTGTTAGGCTAATCATGATGGCCATGTAGACCTCCCCCGAGAGGTGGGAGTAACAGGGATGAAAGTGCTAAGAATAGTACTACTTTACACAACCTAGTTACCATGGGTCCCAGTCCAAGACCGCATGTCTTGTTGTTTTATTTGGTCCGGCTAATAATGCAGGCCATATAGACCTCCCACCATTAGGGGTTGTAACAGGTATTAAACTAATAAGAACAGTACTACTGAAATAAACCTAGTTAACAGGGTTCCAAGAGCGCAGGTTTTATTGTTGTACTTTGTTAGGCTAATCATGATGGCCATATAGACCTCCCCCGAGAGGTCTGGAAGTAACAGGGATGAAAGTGCTAAGAATAGTACTACTTTACACAACCTAGTTAGCCATGTGTCCCAGTCTAAGACCACATGTCTTGTTGTTTTATTTGGTCCGGCTAATCATGCAGGACATATAGACCTCCCACCATGAGGGGTTGTAACAGGTATTAAACTAATAAGAACAGTACTACTGAAATAAACCTAGTTAACAGGGTTCCAAGAGCACAGGTTTTATTGTTGTACTTTGTTAGGCTAATCATGATGGTTATATAGACCTCCCCCGAGAGGTCTGGAAGTAACAGGGATGAAAGTGCTAAGAATAGTACTACTTTACACAACCTAATTAGCCATGGGTCCCAGTCCAAGACCGCATGTCTTGCTGTTTTATTTGGTCCGGCTAATCATGCAGGCCATATAGACCTCCCACATGAGGGGTTGTAACAGGTTTTAAACTAATAAGAACAGTACTACTGAAATAAACCTAGTTAACAGGGTTCCAAGAGCGCAGCTTTTATTGTTGTACTTTGTTAGGCTAATCATGATGGCCATGTAGACCTCCCCCGAGAGGTGGGAGTAACAGGGATGAAAGTGCTAAGAATAGTACTACTTTACACAACCTAGTTAGCCATGGGTCCCAGTCCAAGACCGCATGTCTTGTTGTTTTATTTGGTCCGGCTAATCATGCAGGCCATATAGACCTCCCACCATTAGGGGTTGTAACAGGTATTAAACTAATAAGAACAGTACTACTGAAATAAACCTAGTTAACAGGGTTCCAAGAGAGCAGGTTTTATTGGTGTACTTTGTTAGGCTAATCATGATGGCCATGTAGACCTTCCCCGAGAGGTGGGAGTAACAGGGATGAAAGTGCTAAGAATAGTACTACTTTACGCAACCTATTTAGCTATGGGTCCCAGTCCAAGACCGCATGTCTTGTTGTTTTATTTGGTCCGGCTAATAATGCAGGCCATATAGACCTCCCACCATTAGGGGTTGTAACAGGTATTAAACTAATAAGAACAGTACTACTGAAATAAACCTAGTTAACAGGGTTCCAAGAGCGCAGGTTTTATTGTTGTACTTTGTTAGGCTAATCATGATGGCCATATAGACCTCCCCCGAGAGGTCTGGAAGTAACAGGGATGAAAGTGCTAAGAATAGTACTACTTTACACAACCTAGTTAGCCATGGGTCCCAGTCTAAGACCGCATGTCTTGTTGTTTTATTTGGTCCGGCTAATCATGCAGGACATATAGACCTCCCACCATGAGGGGTTGTAACAGGTATTAAACTAATAAGAACAGTACTACTGAAATAAACCTAGTTAACAGGGTTCCAAGAGCGCAGGTTTTATTGTTGTACTTTGTTAGGCTAATCATGATGGTTATATAGACCTCCCCCGAGAGGTCTGGAAGTAACAGGGATGAAAGTGCTAAGAATAGTACTACTTTACACAACCTAATTAGCCATGGGTCCCAGTCCAAGACCGCATGTCTTGTTGTTTTATTTGGTCCGGCTAATCATGCAGGCCATATAGACCTCCCACCATTAGGCGTTGTAACAGGTATTAAACTAATAAGAACAGTACTACTGAAATAAACCTAGTTAACAGGGTTCCAAGAGCGCAGGTTTTATTGTTGTACTTTGTTAGGCTAATCATGAAGGCCATGTAGACCTCCCCCGAGAGGTGGGAGTAACAGGGATGAAAGTGCTAAGAATAGTACTACTTTACACAACCTAGTTAGCCATGGGTCCCAGTCCAAGACCGCATGTCTTGTTGTTTTATTTGGTCCGGCTAATCATGCAGGCCATATAGACCTCCCACCATGAGGGGTTGTAACAGGTATTAAACTAATAAGAACAGTACTACTGAAATAAACCTAGTTAACATGGTTCCATGAGCGCAGGTTTTATTGTTGTACTTTGTTAGGCTAATCATGATGGCCATGTAGACCTCCCCCGAGAGGTCTGGAAGTAACAGGGATGAAAGTGCTAAGAATAGTACTACTTTACACAACCTAGTTAGCCATGTGTCCCAGTCTAAGACCACATGTCTTGTTGTTTTATTTGGTCCGGCTAATCATGCAGGACATATAGACCTCCCACCATGAGGGGTTGTAACAGGTATTAAACTAATAAGAACAGTACTACTGAAATAAACCTAGTTAACAGGGTTCCAAGAGCACAGGTTTTATTGTTGTACTTTGTTAGGCTAATCATGATGGTTATATAGACCTCCCCCGAGAGGTCTGGAAGTAACAGGGATGAAAGTGCTAAGAATAATACTACTTTACACAACCTAATTAGCCATGGGTCCCAGTCCAAGACCGCATGTCTTGTTGTTTTATTTGGTCCGGCTAATCATGCAGGCCATATAGACCTCCCACATGAGGGGTTGTAACAGGTATTAAACTAATAAGAACAGTACTACTGAAATAAACCTAGTTAACAGGGTTCCAAGAGCGCAGGTTTTATTGTTGTACTTTGTTAGGCTAATCATGATGGCCATGTAGACCTCCCCCGAGAGGTGGGAGTAACAGGGATGAAAGTGCTAAGAATAGTACTACTTTACACAACCTAGTTAGCCATGGGTCCCAGTCCAAGACCGCATGTCTTGTTGTTTTATTTGGTCCGGCTAATCATGCAGGCCATATAGACCTCCCACCATTAGGGGTTGTAACAGGTATTAAACTAATAAGAACAGTACTACTGAAATAAACCTAGTTAACAGGGTTCCAAGAGAGCAGGTTTTATTGGTGTACTTTGTTAGGCTAATCATGATGGCCATGTAGACCTTCCCCGAGAGGTGGGAGTAACAGGGATGAAAGTGCTAAGAATAGTACTACTTTACGCAACCTATTTAGCTATGGGTCCCAGTCCAAGACCGCTTGTCTTGTTGTTTTATTTGGTCCGGCTAATAATGCAGGCCATATAGACCTCCCACCATTAGGGGTTGTAACAGGTATTAAACTAATAAGAACAGTACTACTGAAATAAACCTAGTTAACAGGGTTCCAAGAGCGCAGGTTTTATTGTTGTACTTTGTTAGGCTAATCATGATGGCCATATAGACCTCCCCCGAGAGGTCTGGAAGTAACAGGGATGAAAGTGCTAAGAATAGTACTACTTTACACAACCTAGTTAGCCATGGGTCCCAGTCTAAGACCGCATGTCTTGTTGTTTTATTTGGTCCGGCTAATCATGCAGGACATATAGACCTCCCACCATGAGGGGTTGTAACAGGTATTAAACTAATAAGAACAGTACTACTGAAATAAACCTAGTTAACAGGGTTCCAAGAGCGCAGGTTTTATTGTTGTACTTTGTTAGGCTAATCATGATGGTTATATAGACCTCCCCCGAGAGGTCTGGAAGTAACAGGGATGAAAGTGCTAAGAATAGTACTATTTTACACAACCTAATTAGCCATGGGTCCCAGTCCAAGACCGCATGTCTTGTTGTTTTATTTGGTCCGGCTAATCATGCAGGCCATATAGACCTCCCACCATGAGGGGTTGTAACAGGTATTAAACTAATAAGAACAGTACTACTGAAATAAACCTAGTTAACAGGGTTCCAAGAGCGCAGGTTTTATTGTTGTACTTTGTTAGGCTAATCATGATGGCCATGTAGACCTCCCCCGAGAGGTGGGAGTAACAGGGATGAAAGTGCTAAGAATAGTACTACTTTACACAACCTAGTAAGCCATGGGTCCCAGTCCAAGAACGTATGTCTTGTTGTTTTATTTGGTCCGGCTAATCATGCAGGCCATATAGACCTCCCACCATTAGGGGGTGTAACAGGTATTAAACTAATAAGAACAGTACTACTGAAATAAACCTAGTTAACAGGGTTCCAAGAGAGCAGGTTTTATTGGTGTACTTTGTTAGGCTAATCATGATGGCCATGTAGACCTTCCCCGAGAGGTGGGAGTAACAGGGATGAAAGTGCTAAGAATAGTACTACTTTACGCAACCTATTTAGCTATGGGTCCCAGTCCAAGACCGCATGTCTTGTTGTTTTATTTGGTCCGGCTAATCATGCAGGCCATATAGACCTCCCACCATTAGGGGTTGTAACAGGTATTAAACTAATAAGAACAGTACTACTGAAATAAACTAAGTTAACAGGGTTCCAAGAGCGCAGGTTTTATTGTTGTACGTTGTTAGGCTAATCATGATGGCCATATAGACCTCCCCAGAGAGGTCTGGAAGTAACAGGGATGAAAGTGCTAAGAATAGTACTACTTTACACAACCTAGTTAGCCATGGGTCTCAGTCCAAGACCGCATGTCTTGTTGTTTTATTTGATCCGGCTAATCATGCAGGCCATATAGACCTCCCACCATTAGGGGTTGTAACAGGTATTAAACTAATAAGAACAGTACTACTGAAATAAACCTAGTTAACATGGTTCCAAGAGCGCAGGTTTTATTGTTGTACTTTGTTAGGCTAATCATGATGGCCATGTAGACCTCCCCCGAGAGGTGGGAGTAACAGGGATGAAAGTGCTAAGAAAAGTAATACTTTATACAACCTAGTTAGCCATGGGTCCCAGTCCAAGACCGCATGTCTTGTTGTTTTATTTGGTCCGGCTAATCATGCAGGCCATATAGACCTCCCACCATTAGCAGTTGTAACAGGTATTAAACTAATAAGAACAGTACTACTGAAATAAACCTAGTTAACAGGGTTCCAAGAGCGCAGGTTTTATTGTTGTACTTTGTTAGGCTAATCATGATGGCCATATAGGCCTCCCCCGAGAGGTCTGGAAGTAACAGGGATGAAAGTGCTAAGAATAGTACTACTTTACACAACCTAATTAGCCATGGGTCCCAGTCTAAGACCGCATGTCTTGTTGTTTTATTTGGTCCGGCTAATCATGCAGGACATATAGACCTCCCACCATGAGGGGTTGTAACAGGTATTAAACTAATAAGAACAGTACTACTGAAATAAACCTAGTTAACAGGGTTCCAAGAGCGCAGGTTTTATTGTTGTACTTTGTTAGGCTAATCATGATGGTTATATAGACCTCCCCCGAGAGGTCTGGAAGTAACAGGGATGAAAGTGCTAAGAATAGTACTACTTTACACAACCTAATTAGCCATGGGTCCCAGTCCAAGACCGCATGTCTTGTTGTTTTATTTGGTCCGGCTAATCATGCAGGCCATATAGACCTCCCACCATGAGGGGTTGTAACAGGTATTAAACTAATAATAACAGTACTACTGAAATAAACCTAGTTAACAGGGTTCCAAGAGCGCAGGTTTTATTGTTGTACTTTGTTAGGCTAATCATGATGGCCATGTAGACCTCCCCCGAGAGGTGGGAGTAACAGGGATGAAAGTGCTAAGAATAGTACTACTTTACACAACCTAGTAAGCCATGGGTCCCAGTCCAAGAACGTATGTCTTGTTGTTTTATTTGGTCCGGCTAATCATGCAGGCCATATAGACCTCCCACCATTAGGGGTTGTAACAGGTATTAAACTAATAAGAACAGTACTACTGAAATAAACCTAGTTAACAGGGTTCCAAGAGAGCAGGTTTTATTGGTGTACTTTGTTAGGCTAATCATGATGGCCATGTAGACCTTCCCCGAGAGGTGGGAGTAACAGGGATGAAAGTGCTAAGAATAGTACTACTTTACGCAACCTATTTAGCTATGGGTCCCAGTCCAAGACCGCATGTCTTGTTGTTTTATTTGGTCCGGCTAATCATGCAGGCCATATAGACCTCCCACCATTAGGGGTTGTAACAGGTATTAAACTAATAAGAACAGTACTACTGAAATAAACCTAGTTAACAGGGTTCCAAGAGAGCAGGTTTTATTGTTGTACTTTGTTAGGCTAATCATGATGGTTATATAGACCTCCCCCGAGAGGTCTGGAAGTAACAGGGATGAAAGTGCTAAGAATAGTACTACTTTACACAACCTAATTAGCCATGGGTCCCAGTCCAAGACCGCATGTCTTGTTGTTTTATTTGGTCCGGCTAATCATGCAGGCCATATAGACCTCCCACCATGAGGGGTTGTAACAGGTATTAAACTAATAATAACAGTACTACTGAAATAAACCTAGTTAACAGGGTTCCAAGAGCGCAGGTTTTATTGTTGTACTTTGTTAGGCTAATCATGATGGCCATGTAGACCTCCCCCGAGAGGTGGGAGTAACAGGGATGAAAGTGCTAATAATAGTACTACTTTACACAACCTAGTAAGCCATGGGTCCCAGTCCAAGAACGTATGTCTTGTTGTTTTATTTGGTCCGGCTAATCATGCAGGCCATATAGACCTCCCACCATTAGGGGTTGTAACAGGTATTAAACTAATAAGAACAGTACTACTGAAATAAACCTAGTTAACAGGGTTCCAAGAGAGCAGGTTTTATTGGTGTACTTTGTTAGGCTAATCATGATGGCCATGTAGACCTTCCCCGAGAGGTGGGAGTAACAGGGATGAAAGTGCTAAGAATAGTACTACTTTACGCAACCTATTTAGCTATGGGTCCCAGTCCAAGACCGCATGTCTTGTTGTTTTATTTGGTCCGGCTAATCATGCAGGCCATATAGACCTCCCACCATTAGGGGTTGTAACAGGTATTAAACTAATAAGAACAGTACTACTGAAATAAACTAAGTTAACAGGGTTCCAAGAGCGCAGGTTTTATTGTTGTACTTTGTTAGGCTAATCATGATGGCCATATAGACCTCCCCAGAGAGGTCTGGAAGTAACAGGGATGAAAGTGCTAAGAATAGTACTACTTTACACAACCTAGATAGCCATGGGTCTCAGTCCAAGACCGCATGTCTTGTTGTTTTATTTGATCCGGCTAATCATGCAGGCCATATAGACCTCCCACCATTAGGGGTTGTAACAGGTATTAAACTAATAAGAACAGTACTACTGAAATAAACCTAGTTAACATGGTTCCAAGAGCGCAGGTTTTATTGTTGTACTTTGTTAGGCTAATCATGATGGCCATGTAGACCTCCCCCGAGAGGTGGGAGTAACAGGGATGAAAGTGCTAAGAAAAGTAATACTTTATACAACCTAGTTAGCCATGGGTCCCAGTCCAAGACCGCATGTCTTGTTTTATTTGGTCCGGCTAATCATGCAGGCCATATAGACCTCCCACCATTAGCAGTTGTAACAGGTATTAAACTAATAAGAACAGTACTACTGAAATAAACCTAGTTAACAGGGTTCCAAGAGCGCAGGTTTTATTGTTGTACTTTGTTAGGCTAATCATGATGGCCATATAGACCTCCCCCAAGAGTTCTGGAAGTAACAGGGATGAAAGTGCTAATAATAGTACTACTTTACACAACCTAGTTAGCCATTTGTCCAAGTCCAAGACCGCATGTATTGTTGTTTTATTTGGACCGGCTAATCATGCAGGCCATATATACCTCCCACCATTAGGGGTTGTAACAGGTATTAAACTAATAAGAACAGTACTACTTAACACAACCTAGTAACCATGGGTCCCAGACCACATGTCTTGTGGTTATATTTGGTGAGGGTAATCAGGCAGGCCGTATAGACCTCCCCCGATAGGGGGAGTTACAGGGATTAAAGTGCTAAGAATAGTACAACTTAACACAACCTAGTTAACATGGGTCCCAGACCGCATTTCTTGTTGTTTTATTTGGTCCGGCTAATCATGCAGGCCATATAGACCTCCCACCATTAGCAGTTGTAACAGGTATTAAACTAATAAGAACAGTACTACTGAAATAAACCTAGTTAACAGGGTTCCAAGAGCGCAGGTTTTATTGTTGTACTTTGTTAGGCTAATCATGATGGCCATATAGACCTACCCCGAGAGGTCTGGAAGTAACAGGGATGAAAGTGCTAAGAATAGTACTACTTTACACAACCTAGTTAGCCATGGGTCCCAGTCTAAGACCGCATGTCTTGTTGTTTTATTTGGTCCGGCTAATCATGCAGTACATATAGACCTCCCACCATGAGGGGTTGTAACAGGTATTAAACTAATAAGAACAGTACTACTGAAATAAACCTAGTTAACAGGGTTCCAAGAGCGCAGGTTTTATTGTTGTACTTTGTTAGGCTAATCATGATGGTTATATAGACCTCCCCCGAGAGGTCTGGAAGTAACAGGGATGAAAGTGCTAAGAATAGTACTACTTTACACAACCTAATTAGCCATGGGTCCCAGTCCAAGACCGCATGTCTTGTTGTTTTATTTGGTCCGGCTAATCATGCAGGCCATATAGACCTCCCACCATTAGGGGTTGTAACAGGTATTAAACTAATAAGAACAGTACTACTGAAATAAACTAAGTTAACAGGGTTCCAAGAGCGCAGGTTTTATTGTTGTACTTTGTTAGGCTAATCATGATGGCCATATAGACCTCCCCAGAGAGGTCTGGAAGTAACAGGGATGAAAGTGCTAAGAATAGTACTACTTTACACAACCTAGTTAGCCATGGGTCTCAGTCCAAGACCGCATGTCTTGTTGTTTTATTTGATCCGGCTAATCATGCAGGCCATATAGACCTCCCACCATTAGGGGTTGTAACAGGTATTAAACTAATAAGAACAGTACTACTGAAATAAACCTAGTTAACATGGTTCCAAGAGCGCAGGTTTTATTGTTGTACTTTGTTAGGCTAATCATGATGGCAATGTCGACCTCCCCCGAGAGGTGGGAGTAACAGGGATGAAAGTGCTAAGAAAAGTAATACTTTATACAACCTAGTTAGCCATGGGTCCCAGTCCAAGACCGCATGTCTTGTTGTTTTATTTGGTCCGGCTAATCATGCAGGCCATATAGACCTCCCACCATTAGCAGTTGTAACAGGTATTAAACTAATAAGAACAGTACTACTGAAATAAACCTAGTTAACAGGGTTCCAAGAGCGCAGGTTTTATTGTTGTACTTTGTTAGGCTAATCATGATGGCCATATAGACCTCCCCCAAGAGTTCTGGAAGTAACAGGGATGAAAGTGCTAATAATAGTACTACTTTACACAACCTAGTTAGCCATTTGTCCAAGTCCAAGACCGCATGTATTGTTGTTTTATTTGGACCGGCTAATCATGCAGGCCATATATACCTCCCACCATTAGGGGTTGTAACAGGTATTAAACTAATAAGAACAGTACTACTTAACACAACCTAGTAACCATGGGTCCCAGACCACATGTCTTGTGGTTATATTTGGTGAGGGTAATCAGGCAGGCCGTATAGACCTCCCCCGATAGGGGGAGTTACAGGGATTAAAGTGCTAAGAATAGTACAACTTAACACAACCTAGTTAACATGGGTCCCAGACCGCATGTCTTGTTGTTTTATTTGGTCCGGCTAATCATGCAGGCCATATAGACCTCCCACCATTAGCAGTTGTAACAGGTATTAAACTAATAAGAACAGTACTACTGAAATAAACCTAGTTAACAGGGTTCCAAGAGCGCAGGTTTTATTGTTGTACTTTGTTAGGCTAATCATGATGGCCATATTGACCTCCCCCGAGAGGTCTGGAAGTAACAGGGATGAAAGTGCTAAGAATAGTACTACTTTACACAACCTAGTTAGCCATGGGTCCCAGTCTAAGACCGCATGTCTTGTTGTTTTATTTGGTCCGGCTAATCATGCAGGACATATAGACCTCCCACCATGAGGGGTTGTAACAGGTATTAAACTAATAAGAACAGTACTACTGAAATAAACCTAGTTAACAGGGTTCCAAGAGCGCAGGTTTTATTGTTGTACTTTGTTAGGCTAATCATGATGGTTATATAGACCTCCCCCGAGAGGTCTGGAAGTAAAAGGGATGAAAGTGCTAAGAATAGTACTACTTTACACAACCTAATTAGCCATGGGTCCCAGTCCAAGACCGCATGTCTTGTTGTTTTATTTGGTCCGGCTAATCATGCAGGCCATATAGACCTCCCACCATGAGGGGTTGTAACAGGTATTAAACTAATAAGAACAGTACTACTGAAATAAACCTAGTTAACAGGGTTCCAAGAGCGCAGGTTTTATTGTTGTACTTTGTTAGGCTAATCATGATGGCCATGTAGACCTCCCCCGAGAGGTGGGAGTAACAGGGATGAAAGTGCTAAGAATAGTACTACTTTACACAACCTAGTAAGCCATGGGTCCCAGTCCAAGAACGTATGTCTTGTTGTTTTATTTGGTCCGGCTAATCATGCAGGCCATATAGACCTCCCACCATTAGGGGTTGTAACAGGTATTAAACTAATAAGAACAGTACTACTGAAATAAACCTAGTTAACAGGGTTCCAAGAGAGCAGGTTTTATTGGTGTACTTTGTTAGGCTAATCATGATGGCCATGCAGACCTTCCCCGAGAGGTGGGAGTAACAGGGATGAAAGTGCTAAGAATAGTACTACTTTACGCAACCTATTTAGCTATGGGTCCCAGTCCAAGACCGCATGTCTTGTTGTTTTATTTGGTCCGGCTAATCATGCAGGCCATATAGACCTCCCACCATTAGGGGTTGTAACAGGTATTAAACTAATAAGAACAGTACTACTGAAATAAACTAAGTTAACAGGGTTCCAAGAGCGCAGGTTTTATTGTTGTACTTTGTTAGGCTAATCATGATGGCCATATAGACCTCCCCAGAGAGGTCTGGAAGTAACAGGGATGAAAGTGCTAAGAATAGTACTACTTTACACAACCTAGTTAGCCATGGGTCTCAGTCCAAGACCGCATGTCTTGTTGTTTTATTTGATCCGGCTAATCATGCAGGCCATATAGACCTCCCATCATTAGGGGTTGTAACAGGTATTAAACTAATAAGAACAGTACTACTGAAATAAACCTAGTTAACATGGTTCCAAGAGCGCAGGTTTTATTGTTGTACTTTGTTAGGCTAATCATGATGGCCATGTAGACCTCCCCCGAGAGGTGGGAGTAACAGGGATGAAAGTGCTAAGAAAAGTAATACTTTATACAACCTAGTTAGCCATGGGTCCCAGTCCAAGACCGCATGTCTTGTTGTTTTATTTGGTCCGGCTAATCATGCAGGCCATATAGACCTCCCACCATTAGCAGTTGTAACAGGTATTAAACTAATAAGAACAGTACTACTGAAATAAACCTAGTTAACAGGGTTCCAAGAGCGCAGGTTTTATTGTTGTACTTTGTTAGGCTAATCATGATGGCCATATAGACCTCCCCCGAGAGGTCTGGAAGTAACAGGGATGAAAGTGCTAAGAATAGTACTACTTTACACAACCTAGTTAGCCATGGGTCCCAGTCTAAGACCGCATGTCTTGTTGTTTTATTTGGTCCGGCTAATCATGCAGGACATATAGACCTCCCACCATGAGGGGTTGTAACAGGTATTAAACTAATAAGAACAGTACTACTGAAATAAACCTAGTTAACAGGGTTCCAAGAGCGCAGGTTTTATTGTTGTACTTTGTTAGGCTAATCATGATGGTTATATAGACCTCCCCCGAGAGGTCTGGAAGTAACAGGGATGAAAGTGCTAAGAATAGTACTACTTTACACAACCTAATTAGCCATGGGTCCCAGTCCAAGACCGCATGTCTTGTTGTTTTATTTGGTCCGGCTAATCATGCAGGCCATATAGACCTCCCACCATGAGGGGTTGTAACAGGTATTAAACTAATAAGAACAGTACTACTGAAATAAACCTAGTTAACAGGGTTCCAAGAGCGCAGGTTTTATTGTTGTACTTTGTTAGGCTAATCATGATGGCCATGTAGACCTCCCCCGAGAGGTGGGAGTAACAGGGATGAAAGTGCTAAGAATAGTACTACTTTACACAACCTAGTAAGCCATGGGTCCCAGTCCAAGAACGTATGTCTTGTTGTTTTATTTGGTCCGGCTAATCATGCAGGCCATATAGACCTCCCACCATTAGGGGTTGTAACAGGTATTAAACTAATAAGAACAGTACTACTGAAATAAACCTAGTTAACAGGGTTCCAAGAGAGCAGGTTTTATTGGTGTACTTTGTTAGGCTAATCATGATGGCCATGTAGACCTTCCCCGAGAGGTGGGAGTAACAGGGATGAAAGTGCTAAGAATAGTACTACTTTACGCAACCTATTTAGCTATGGGTCCCAGTCCAAGACCGCATGTCTTGTTGTTTTATTTGGTCCGGCTAATCATGCAGGCCATATAGACCTCCCACCATTAGGGGTTGTAACAGGTATTAAACTAATAAGAACAGTACTACTGAAATAAACTAAGTTAACAGGGTTCCTAGAGCGCAGGTTTTATTGTTGTACTTTGTTAGGCTAATCATGATGGCCATATAGACCTCCCCAGAGAGGTCTGGAAGTAACAGGGATGAAAGTGCTAAGAATAGTACTACTTTACACAACCTAGTTAGCCATGGGTCTCAGTCCAAGACCGCATGTCTTGTTGTTTTATTTGATCCGGCTAATCATGCAGGCCATATAGACCTCCCACCATTAGGGGTTGTAACAGGTATTAAACTAATAAGAACAGTACTACTGAAATAAACCTAGTTAACATGGTTCCAAGAGCGCAGGTTTTATTGTTGTACTTTGTTAGGCTAATCATGATGGCCATGTAGACCTCCCCCGAGAGGTGGGAGTAACAGGGATGAAAGTGCTAAGAAAAGTAATACTTTATACAACCTAGTTAGCCATGGGTCCCAGTCCAAGACCGCATGTCTTGTTGTTTTATTTGGTCCGGCTAATCATGCAGGCCATATAGACCTCCCACCATTAGCAGTTGTAACAGGTATTAAACTAATAAGAACAGTACTACTGAAATAAACCTAGTTAACAGGGTTCCAAGAGCGCAGGTTTTATTGTTGTACTTTGTTAGGCTAATCATGATGGCCATATAGACCTCCCCCGAGAGGTCTGGAAGTAACAGGGATGAAAGTGCTAAGAATAGTACTACTTTACACAACCTAGTTAGCCATGGGTCCCAGTCTAAGACCGCATGTCTTGTTGTTTTATTTGGTCCGGCTAATCATGCAGGACATATAGACCTCCCACCATGAGGGGTTGTAACAGGTATTAAACTAATAAGAACAGTACTACTGAAATAAACCTAGTTAACAGGGTTCCAAGAGCGCAGGTTTTATTGTTGTACTTTGTTAGGCTAATCATGATGGTTATATAGACCTCCCCCGAGAGGTCTGGAAGTAACAGGGATGAAAGTGCTAAGAATAGTACTACTTTACACAACCTAATTAGCCATGGGTCCCAGTCCAAGACCGCATGTCTTGTTGTTTTATTTGGTCCGGCTAATCATGCAGGCCATATAGACCTCCCACCATGAGGGGTTGTAACAGGTATTAAACTAATAAGAACAGTACTACTGAAATAAACCTAGTTAACAGGGTTCCAAGAGCGCAGGTTTTATTGTTGTACTTTGTTAGGCTAATCATGTTGGCCATGTAGACCTCCCCCGAGAGGTGGGAGTAACAGGGATGAAAGTGCTAAGAATAGTACTACTTTACACAACCTAGTAAGCCATGGGTCCCAGTCCAAGAACGTATGTCTTGTTGTTTTATTTGGTCCGGCTAATCATGCAGGCCATATAGACCTCCCACCATTAGGGGTTGTAACAGGTATTAAACTAATAAGAACAGTACTACTGAAATAAACCTAGTTAACAGGGTTCCAAGAGAGCAGGTTTTATTGGTGTACTTTGTTAGGCTAATCATGATGGCCATGTAGACCTTCCCCGAGAGGTGGGAGTAACAGGGATGAAAGTGCTAAGAATAGTACTACTTTACGCAACCTATTTAGCTATGGGTCCCAGTCCAAGACCGCATGTCTTGTTGTTTTATTTGGTCCGGCTAATCATGCAGGCCATATAGACCTCCCACCATTAGCAGTTGTAACAGGTATTAAACTAATAAGAACAGTACTACTGAAATAAACTAAGTTAACAGGGTTCCAAGAGCGCAGGTTTTATTGTTGTACTTTGTTAGGCTAATCATGATGGCCATATAGACCTCCCCCAAGAGTTCTGGAAGTAACAGGGATGAAAGTGCTAATAATAGTACTACTTTACACAACCTAGTTAGCCATTTGTCCAAGTCCAAGACCGCATTTATTGTTGTTTTATTTGGACCGGCTAATCATGCAGGCCATATATACCTCCCACCATTAGGGGTTGTAACAGGTATTAAACTAATAAGAACAGTACTACTTAACACAACCTAGTAACCATGGGTCCCAGACCACATGTCTTGTGGTTATATTTGGTGAGGGTAATCAGGCAGGCCGTATAGACCTCCCCCGATAGGGGGAGTTACAGGGATTAAAGTGCTAAGAATAGTACAACTTAACACAACCTAGTTAACATGGGTCCAAGACCGCATGTCTTGTTGTTATATTTGGTGAGGGTAATCAGGCAGGCCATATAAACCCTCCCCGATATTGGGAGTAACACGTATTAAAGTGCTAAGAATAGTACTACTTAATACAATCTAGTTACCATGGGTCCCAGACCGCATGTTTTGTTGTTATACTTTGTCAGGGTAATCATGCAGGCCATATAGACCTTCCCCGATAGGGGGAGTAACAGGGATTAAAGTGCTAAGAATAGTACTACTTAACACAACCTCGTTACCATGGGTCCCAGACCGCATGTCTTATTGTTATATTTTGGTAGGGTAATCATGCAGGCCATATAGACCTCAACCAATAGGGGGAGTTACAGGGATTAAAGTGCTAAGAATAGTACTACTTAACACAACCTAGTTACCATGGGTCCCAGACCGCATGTTTTGTTGTTATACTTTGTCAGGGTAATCATGCAGGCCATATAGACCTCCCTTGATAGGGGGAGTAACAGGGATTAAAGTGCTAAGAATAGTACTACTTAACACAACCTAGTTACCATGGGTCCTTGACCGCATGTCTTATTGTTATATTTTGGTAAAGTAATCATGCAGGCCATATAGACCTCCCCCGATAGGGGGAGTTACAGGGATTAAAGTGCTAAGAATAGTACTACTTAACACAACCTAGTTACCATGGGTCCCAGACTGTATGTCTTATTGTTATATTTTGGTAAGGTAATCATGCAGGCCATATAGACCTCCCCCGATAGGGGGAGTTACAGGGATTAAAGTGCTAAAAACAGTACTACTTAACACAACCTAGTTACCATGGGTCCCACACTGCATGTTTTGTTGTTATACTTTGTCAGGGTAATCATGCAGGCCATATAGACCTCCCCCGATAGGGGGAGTAACAGGGATTAAACTGCTAAGAGCAGTACTACTTAACACAACCAAGTCACCATGGGTCCCAGCCCGCATGTCTTGTTGTTATATTTGGTGAGGGTAATCAGGCAGGCCATATAGACCCTCCCCGATAGGGGGAGTAACACGTATTAAAGTGCTAAGAATAGTACTACTTAATACAATCTAGTTACCATGGGTCCCAGACCGCATGTTTTGTTGTTATACTTTGTCAGGGTAATCATGCAGGCCATATAGACCTTCCCCGATAGGGGGAGTAACAGGGATTAAAGTGCTAAGAATAGTACTACTTAACACAACCTCGTTACCATGGGTCCCAGACCGCATGTCTTATTGTTATATTTTGGTAGGGTAATCATGCAGGCCATATAGACCTCAACCAATAGGGGGAGTTACAGGGATTAAAGTGCTAAGAATAGTACTACTTAACACAACCTAGTTACCATGGGTCCCAGACCGCATGTTTTGTTGTTATACTTTGTCAGGGTAATCATGCAGGCCATATAGACCTCCCTTGATAGGGGGAGTAACAGGGATTAAAGTGCTAAGAATAGTACTACTTAACACAACCTAGTTACCATGGGTCCCAGACCGCATGTCTTATTGTTATATTTTGGTAAAGTAATCATGCAGGCCATATAGACCTCCCCCGATAGGGGGAGTTACAGGGATTAAAGTGCTAAGAATAGTACTACTTAACACAACCTAGTTACCATGGGTCCCAGACTGTATGTCTTATTGTTATATTTTGGTAAGGTAATCATGCAGGCCATATAGACCTCCCCCGACAGGGGGAGTTACAGGGACTAAAGTGCTAAAAACAGTACTACTTAACACAACCTAGTTACCATGGGTCCCTCACTGCATGTTTTGTTGTTATACTTTGTCAGGGTAATCATGCAGGCCATATAGACCTCCCCCGAGAGGGGGAGTAACAGGGATTAAACTGCTAAGAGCAGTACTACTTAACACAACCAAGTCACCATGGGTCCCAGCCCGCATGTCTTGTTGTTATACTTTGTCAGGGTAATCATGCAGGCCATATAGACCTCCCCTGATAGGGGGAGTTACAGGGATTAAAGTGCTAAGAATAGTATTACTTAACACAACCTAGTTACCATGGGTCCCAGACCGCATGTTTTGTTGTTATACTTTGTCAGGGTAATCATGCAGGCCATATAGACCTCCCCCGATAGGGGGAGTAACAGGGATTAAAGTGCTAAAAATAGTACTACTTAAAGTGAAGGTAAAGTTTTTGGTTTTTGCAGCCTGTGTTCTATTCCTCATCTAATATATAGTATGATCGCAACTTTTTTTTTTTTTTTTTTTATATATATTATAGTTATAAATACACTTTATATTTACATTCCCGGCCGTCCCTAGCTCCGCCCTCCATGTATTTCCGGATAATGCCTTTATTACTTCAAATGCGCGTTCCCGATTGCCGGAACATTTGCGCCTGCGTGACCCAAAAAATGTTATGCCTAAAGCGCAGGCGTCAATCGTTGCAACATTGTATTCAATGACTAGCTATCAATGATAGTATTCATTGCCGGCGACGCTGAAATTTTATGCTGGTTTGGTATCCTATATACGAGCGTAACCTAGAAGTTACGCTCGTATATTTCTGCCGTCGCCGTAGTTTTTTGGGCCATAGGCAGGTATACCAAACCAGCGCAGTTTGGTATCCAATATACAGCGTAAGGATTTAGGTGGCGAAAATGGAGAAATCTTACTCCATTTTCACCTTGCCACAAAAAGCAGCCATAGTAAGCCTTACGCTGTCTATTGGAGTCTCGTAACTCCCTAAACTAGCTACAAAATAAACCTAACACCTAATGCATGCACCTGTCAACCGCGATCCCCCGCCGCAATCCCTAATAAAGTATTTAACCCCTAAATCGCCACTCCCGGACCCCGCCGCCATCTACATTAACTACCCCTAATGTGATCCCCCTACACCGTCGCCAACAATATTAAACTACCCCCTAAAGTGAGCCCCTTACACCGCCGACATCTACCTTACCTACCCACTAGAGTGAGCCCCTTACACCGCCGCCATACAGCTTACCTACCCCCTAATGTGAGCTCCTACCCCGCCGCCATCTATTTTAAAATTATTAACCCCTAATTTAATCCCCCTACCCCACCGCCACCTATATTAAATTAATTAATCCCTAATCTAATCCCCCTACCACGCCGCCACCTATATTAAATTATTTAACCCCTAAAATACTAAACTTCCCTACCACTAAACCCAAGTCTAACCCTACAAATAGCCCTGAAAAGGGCTTTTTGCGTGGCATTACCCCAAAGTAAACTGCTCTATTGCCAGCCCTTAAAAGGGCTTTTTGCGGGCCATTGCCCTAAAGTAATCAGCTCTTTTACCAGCCCTTAAAAGGGCTTTTGGTGGGGCTTTGTCACAAAGTAAACTGCTCTTTTGCATCTAATCTAAATCCCCCTACACCGGCCCTACCTATAATAAATGTATTACCCCCAATCTAATCCCCCTACACCGGCCCTACCTATAATAAATGTATTAACCCCTAATTTAATCCCCCTACAAAGGCGCCAGCTATATTAACTATATTAACCCTAATTATATTAGGGTTTATATAGTTATTATATTATATATATATTAACTATATTAACCCTAATTATATTAGGGTTAATATAGTTAATATCGTTATTATATTATCTAAATATTAAGTATAATAACACTATCTAACTCTAACATCCCTAACTAAACTCTTATTAAAATAAATATAATATTAATATTATTAATGAAAATATTCCTATTTAAATCTAAATACTTACCTATAAAATAAACCCTAAGATAGCTACAATGTAATTAATAATTACATTGTAGCTATTTTAGGGTTTATATTTATTTTACAGGTAACTTGGTATTTATTTTAACTAGGTACAATAGCTATTAAATAGTTAATAACTATTTAATAGCTACCTAGTTAAAATAATTACCAATTTACCAGTAAAATAAATCCTAAGCTAAGTTACAAATACACCTACACTATCAATAAATTAAATAAACTACAAATATCTAAACTAAAATACAATAAAATAATCTAAAATAAATTACAAAAAAAACCAAACACTAATTTACAAAAAATAAAAAAAAATATTACAAGATTTTTAAGCTAATTACACTTATTCTAAGCCCCCTAATAAAATAATAAAGCCCCCCAAAATAAAAAAATTTCCCTGCCCTATTCCTAATTAAAAAAGTTCAAAGCTCTTTTACCTTACCAGCCCTTAAAAGGGCTTTTTGCGGGGCATGCCCCAAAGAAAACTGCTCTTTTGCCTGTAAAGATAAACACAATACCACCCCCCAACATTACAACCCACCACCCACATACCCCTATTCTAAACCCACCCAAACCCCCCTTAAATAAACCTAACACTACCCCCCTGAAGATCTCCCTACCTTGTATTCACCCAGCCAAGCAGAACTCTTTATCCGATCCGGGCGATGTCTTCAATCAAGCTGCAGAATGTCTTCTTCCATCCGGCGATGTCTTCAAGCAAGCGGCAGAGAGTCTTCTTCCATCCGGTGATGTCTTCAAGCAAAGCGGCATCTTCAATCTTCTTTCTTCGCTCCTCCGCCACGGAGCATCCATCCGGCACGACGACTTCCCGACGAATGAGGTACCTTTAAATGACGTCATCAAAGATGGCGTCCGTCGAATTCCGATTGGCTGATAGGATTCTATCAGCCAATCGGAATTAAGGTAGAAAAATCTGATTGGTTGATTGAATCAGCCAATCAGATTCAAGTTCAATCCGATTGGCTGAAACAATCAGCCAATCGGATTGAACTTGAATCTGATTGGCTAATTCAATCAACCAATTAGATTTTTCTACCTTAATTCAGGGGTTAAACACTTTATTGGGGATCGCGGACCGCGGTTGACAGGTAGATAGACATTGGTGTTCGGAATTGTTTGCGCATGCGCTACATGTGAACGAGCATGGATTGTCAATGACGATTTGTTAGGGAATGCATGCGCAGTTTGATCGCGTTACGTGTGCAAAAAGGGGCTGGACGCCACGGGGTATGAGCTAGAATTTGTTAAGGGCAATGTCAATAAAATTAGATACGAGAGACAAGATGGCGGGCGGAGGAAGAAAGTAAGCGAAGTAGGTTTATAAATCCTTCGATTATGGTTTTAGTCTTAAATTATAAAAAAATGATGAATTAAACTAACGTTTATTTTAGGTAATTAACAAGATGAGGAAGAGTGGTGAACGTGACTTGACATTCACTTTAACACAACCTAGTTACCATGGGTCCCAGACCGCATGTTTTATTATTATACTTTTTCAGGGTAATTATATATCAAATCTATCTATTTATCTTCTATCGATTCTATCTAACTATCAATCTATGTATATCTATCTATCAAATCTATCTATCTCGTGGCCGGACTGTTTTGAGACAGCCACTTGTGTTTAGGCCAAATTTGAAGTAGGAGGACAGACCAATCATCTTCTTCCATCTCCCTGTTCCAAAAATGCAGGCCATATAGACCTCCCCCGATAGGGGGAGTAACAGGTAGTAGTAAACTGCTAAGAATAGTACTACTTAACACACCACGGGTCCCAAACCGCATGTCTTATTGTTATACTCTGTCAGGGAATTTATATATCTTTCAAATCTATCTATTTATCTATCAAATCTATCTAACTATCAATCGTATCTATCAAATGTATATTGCATCTATTGATCGATGTAATTTGTATCTATAAAATGTATATTGCATCTTTTGATCTATGTAATTTGTATCTATCAAATGTATATTGCATCTTTTAAACTATAAAATTTGTATCTATGAAATGGATATTGCATCTATTGATCTATGTAATTTGTATCTATCAAATGTATCTTGCATCTATTGATCTATGTAATTTGTATCAATCATATGTATATTGCATCTATTGAGCTATGTAATCTATGTATCTATCTATCAAATCTATCTATCTCGTGGTTGTGCAAATGGACTGTTTGCAGTTGTTTGCGGTGCGTTACATTTGGAGTTTGGTCTGTCACTGTGAAGCGGGTATAACCCTTACACTACCTGATCGATACAACATCATAACTGATGTTTTAAAGCACGTTATTGCAAACAATTTATTAATGTTAGGTGATTTAGGCCCTTTATAGGTTAAAAGCAGACTCTGCATCAAATATGTAATTTTCCATGGGAGTTTTGCCATGGATCCCCTTCCAGCATGCCACAGTCAAGGTGTTAGTACCCTTGAAACAACTTTTCCATCACTATTGTGGCCAGAAAGAGTCCTTGTGGGTTTTAAAGTTCGCCTGCCTATTGAAGTCAATGGCGGTTCGCGCGGTTCGTGAACAGTAGCGGAAGTTCAAGTCCGCTGTTCGCAAACCGAAATTTTTAAGTTTGCGACATCACTAATAGTTATATTTATGTTTAGATTAATTGTTATGTTTCTAATCTAAAGTAAGGGAGAGATATGGTGTCTGTTGTGATATTATAATATATAATGCTTTCTTCCTAGTTTGTGTTCTGACTTGTAAATGTATATAATTGCTGCAAAGAAGCAGGGACGGGAACAGTGTTGTTAGAGTTTTGTCAGTAAAGCTGTGCGGTGCTAACGAGCAGTTTTCAGTCACCGCTCACTTACAGACAGCGCTGGTATTACAGGTTTTTTCCAACGCGGTGTTAGCCGCAGAAAAGTGAGCGGAGAGCAAAATTTAGCTGCACATCTCACTGTAATACCAGCGCTGCTTACGGTAGCAGTGAGCTGGCTAAATGTGCTCGTGCACAATTTCCCCATAGGAATCAATGGGGCAGAGCAGGCTGAAAAAAACCTAACACCTGCAAAAAAGCAGCGTTTAGCTTCTAACGCAGCCCCATTGATTCCTATGGGGAAATACATTTTATGTCTACATCTAACACCCTAACATGAACCCCGAGTCTAAACACCCCTAATATTACACTTATTAACCCCTAATCTGCTGCCCCCGACATCACCAACACTTACATTATATTATTAACCCCTAATCTGCCGCTGCGGTCACACAGCCGCAACCTATATTATACCTATGAACCCCTAATCTGCCGCCCCTAACATTGCTGACACCTACATTATATTTATTAACACCTAATCTGCCACCCCCAATGTCGCCGCAACTACAATAAAGTTATTAACCACTAAACCTAAGCCTAAGTCTAACCCTAACCCCCCTAACTTAAATATAATTTAAATAAATCTTAATAAAATTTCTACAATTAAATAAATTATTCCTATTTAAAACTAAATACTTACCAATAAAACAAACACTAAGCTAGCTACAATATAACTAATAGTTACATTGTATCTAGCTTAGGGTTTATTTTTATTTTACAGGCAACATTGTATTTATTTTAAGTAGGTACAATAGCTATTAAATAGTTATTAACTATTTAATAGCTACCTAGTTAAAATACAAGACACATTTACCTGTAAAAAAAAAAACCTAACCTAAGTTACAATTACACCTAACACTACACTATGATTAAATTAATTCCCTAAATTAAATAAAATTAATTATAATTAAATAAAATAAACTAAAGTACAAAAAATCAAACACTAAATTACAGAAAATAATAAAATAATTACAAGTTTTTTAAACTAATTACACATAATCTAATCCCCCTAATAAAATAAAAAAGCCCCCCAAAATAAAAAAAGCCCTACCCTATACTAAATTACAAATAGCCCTTAAAAGGGCTTTTTGCAGGGCATTGCCCCAAAGTAATCAGCTCTTTTACCTGTAAAAAAAAGTACAATACCCCCCCAACATTACAACCCCCCACCCACACACCCAACCCTACTCTAAAACCCACCCAATCCCCCCTTAATAAAACCTAACACTAACCCCTTGAAGATCACCCTACCTTGAGAAGTCTTCACCCAACCGGGCCAAAGTCCTCAACAAAGCCAGGTGAAGTGGTCCTCCAGATGGGCAGAAGTCTTCATCAAAGCCGGGCAGAAGATGCCCTCCAGCCAGACAGAAGTCTTCATCCAGGCGGCATCTTCCATCTTCATCCATCCGGTACGGAGTGGGTCCATCTTCAAGCCAACTGACACGGAGCATCCTCTTCATCCGACGAATGAAGGTTCCTTTAAATGACGTCATCAAAGATGGCATCCCTTGAATGTCGATTGGCTGATAGAATTCTATCAGCCAATCGGAATTAAGGTAGGAAAAATCCTATTGGCTGATGCAATCAGCCAATAGGATTGAAGTTCAATCCTATTGGCTGATCCAATCACACTCCTTCACACTCAAATGTTGTTTACAAATTGCTTGATTACCTTTATTTCAATATTTAGTTGCTTTTCCTGTTGAAGTTGTCAATTAAAATACTGTCTACAGATAAGCTAAAGTATGTAACAATAAGTATCAGAAGAAATTAACATCCTAGTTGGTGATTGGTGACTGCACATAGATGCCTTGTGTTATTGGCTCACCCACGTGCATTGCTATTTCTTGAACAAAAAATATCTAAAAAATTAAGCAAATTAGATAATAGAAGTAAATTAGAATCACCTAGATTACAAGTTTTGAGTGCTATAGGGAAATTAAAGAACGCAACAAAAGTTGCATTATTTAACCCCCTATAGCGCTGCCATTACAAGTTTAAAAAAAAACGGCTTGTGCAGGCGATATGGCTGCGTTGAGCTACATACCGCACACAAAAGCAGCAGTGTTTTTTGTCGTGTTCGTGCATGCTTTCCCCATAGACATCAATGGGGAGAGCCGGCTAAAAAAAAGTCTAACACCTGCGATCGTGGAAACAAAAGCTCCGTAACGCTGCCCCATTGATGTCTATGGGGAAAAAAAAATATTGTGTAAACCCAACACCCTAACATAAACCATGAGTCTAAACTTCCCTAATCTGCTGCCCCCGACATCGCTGACGCCTGCCTACAGTTATTAACCCCTAATCTGTTACTCCCGATATCGCCGCCACCTAAATAAAGTTATTAACCCCTATTCCGCCACACCCCAACATCACCGCAACTTTATACAGTTATTAACCCCTAAACCTCTGGCCTCACATAACTACCACTAAAAAAAACTATTAACTACTAAACCGCCAGCCCCCCCCCACATCACAACAACGTAAACTAAACTATTAACCCCTACACCTACCCCTATACTTAACCCTAACCCTACCCCTAAACCTAACCCTAACACCCCCTAACTTTAACATAATTAAAATAGATCTAAATTAAATTTTCAATCATTAACTAAATAATACCAATTTAAAACGAAATACCTGTAAAATAAAACCTAAGCTAGCTACAATATAACTAATAGTTATATTGTAGCTAGCTTAGTTTTTATTTTTATTTGACAGGTAAGTTTGCATTTATTTTAATTAGGTAGACTAGTTAGTAAATAGTTATTATCTATTTACTAACTACCTAGTTAAAATAAATACAAACTTACCTGTCAAATGAAACCTAACCTGTCTTACTTTAAAACCTAACATTACAAAAACAAAACAAAACACTAAAATCACAAAAAAAAAAAAAAAAAAACAATTACAAAAAAAAAAATGAAATTACCCCAAAAAATAAAGATTATTCCTATTCTAATAACCTTTTAGAAAAAAAAACTACCCGAAAATAAAAAAGTCTAATCTAGAATAAACTATTAAGGGCTTTTGGGGGGGCCCTTAAAGGGCCTTTTGTAGGGCATTGCCCTGAGATAAACAGCTCTTTTGCTCCAAAAAAAATACAAACGCCCCCTAACACTATACAAAACCCCACCCCCACAAACTAACAAGGGCCCTTAAAAGGGCCTTTTGGGGGGCCCTTAAAAGGGCCTTTTGTAGGGCATTGCCCTAAGTTAAACAGCTCTTTTGCTAAAAAAAAAACACCCCCTAAAAATATACATTACACAAAATAACAAACAAATTATCAAAAATAAAAAAATATTCCTAATCTATTACCACAAAATAAAAAAAAATAATCTAGAATAAACTACCAAAAGGGTCTTTTGTAGCATATTGCCCTAAAGATATCAGCTCTTTTATTGAAAAAAATATTACAAAGACCCACTAACATTACAAACCCCCACCCCTCCAAACCCACAAAATAAAAAACTATCTAATAAACCTAAGCTACCCATTGCCCTGAAAAGAGCATTTTTATGGGCATTGCCCCTAAAAAGGGCATTTAGCTCTTTTACTGCCCAGACAATAAACTAAAAAATAAACCCATCCAAAAAAACCTTAAAAAAGCCTAACACTAACCCCAAGACGATCCACTTACAGTTTTTGAAGTCCTACTTGAATGATCTTCATCCTGGAGTTGAAGTCCTGATCCAGGCAGTGAAAATTCTTCATCCAGATGCCTCTTCAATCCTCATCCCAGCAGTGAAGTCCTGATCCAAGCAGTGAGAAGTCTTTATCCAGGCAGCCTCTTCAATCTTCATCCAGATGGCATCGTCTATCTTGATCCCAGAGGCTCGGAGCGAGTCCATCCTTAAGACATCCGGTGCGGAGCATCCTATTCATACGGTCGCCTCCATATAACGAATCTTCAATGCAAGGGACACGATTTAAGATAGCATCCCTTGCATTCCTGATTCATCATCCAATAGAATTAGAGCTGCTTAAATTCTTTTGGATGCTCCACGCCGGATGTCTTCAGGATGGACCTGCTCTGTGCCACCGGGATCAAGATAGAAGATGCCGCCTGGATGAAGATTGAAGAGGGCACCTGGATGAAGACTTCTCGCCTCTTGGATCAGGACTTTGCCGCCAGGATGAAGATTGAAGAGGCCGTCTGGATGAAGATTGAAGAGGCCACCTGGATGAAGACTTTTTGCCACCTGGATCAGGACTTCAACTCCGGGATGAAGATCATTCAAGCGGGACTTCAAAAACTGTAAGTGGATTGTCTTGGTTTTAGTGTTAGGCTTTTTAAAGGGTTTTTTGGATGGGTTTATTTTTTAGTTTAGGGTTTGGGCAGTAAAAGAGCTGAATGCTCTTATAAGGGCAATGCCCATACAAATACCCTTTTCAGGGTAATGGGTAGCTTAGGTTTTTTTAGAAATAGTTTTTTTATTTTGGTTGGGTGGTGGGTTTTTACTGTTGGGGTTGTGTTTTTTACAGGTATAAGAGCTGATATCTTTGGGGCAATGCCCCACAAAAGGCCATTTTAAGGGCCATTGGTAGTTTATTTTAGGCTAGGGTTTTTTTTTATTTTGGGTGGGCTTTTTTATTTTGATAGGGCTATTAGATTAGGTGTAATTATTTTTTATTTTGGATAATTTCGTTTGTTATTTTCTGTAATTTAGTGTTTGTTATTTTTTGTAACTTAGTATTTTTTTATTTTTTTTTATAGATACTTTGTAATTTTTAGAGTAGTGTTAGGATTTTTTAATTTGTAGTTTAGTTTAATTGGTAGTTAGTTTAATTTTAGTTTAATAATTATATTAGTTTAATTGTTAGTTTAAATTTAGTTTTTTTTTAATTTGACAGGTAAATTTTAATTTAATTTAAGCTAGGAAAATTGTAATTTGAATATAAAGTTAGGGGGTTGTTAGGTTTAGGGGTAAATAGTTAAATTTAATTAATTTCAATGTGGGGGGCTTTTGGTTTAGGGGTTAATAGTTTAGTTTAGTATATTTCATTATAGGGGCTTGCGGTTTAGGGGTTAATAGGTTTAGTATAGTGGCGGCGGTGTAGTGCTTAATAAATATAGTATAGTGAAGGCGATGTGGGCAGATGGCAGATAAGGGGTTAATAATATTTAATAGTGTTTGCGATGTGGGGGGTGGTGGTTTAGGGGTTAGTATGTTTTTTATAGTGGAGAGGATGTCAGGGAGTGGCAGAATAGGGGTTAATATTTTTTAAGTGGCGGTGATATCCGGAGCGGCAGATTAGGGGTTAATAATTTTATTATAGTGTTTGCGATGCAGGAGGGCCTTGGTTTAGGGGTTAATAGGTAGTTTATGGGTGTTAGTGTACTTTCTAACACTTTAGTTATGAGTTTTATGCTATAGCTTTGTAGCGTAAAACTCATAACTACTGATTTAAGATGGCTTTATGGATCTTGTCATTTTAGGCTGTAATGCTCGCTTTTTAGAAAGAATGGAAAACTCGTAATACCCGCGCTATGGAAATCCCATGAAAATTGTCATTTATAGGAGTGCAGTACTGATATTGCGTTACAGGCTAAAAGGCTTGCGGTACACCTTTACCAACAAGACTTGTAATGGCTGCGGTAGGGAGAATGATGCATTATGGTGAGTCCTGGGATTATCAGGATGACACCTATGGAATAGGGACATCAATCTGGGTACATGAAGGTTAGAGGTAGGTTCCCAAGAGTCGTCCTCCTGAGTAAAGCCCTTCCAATGGACCAAATACTGCAAATGTCCTCTATGAAGTCTGTAATCCAACAAAGTCTCAACTTCGTATTTATCGGTGTCCAGAGTGGATGAAGCAGGAGGTAAAACAAGATTTGAGTCTCTCATCAGTTTAGCCAGTTTCAATAGGGATACATGAAATGTCAGATGGATTTTCATGGATGGAGGCAACGATTTGGTGACAGCATTCTCATTGATTAATCCCGTGATGGTGAAGGGACCAATAAATATTCCACCAAGTTTCTTGCTGGGTACATGTAATTTCAGGTTTTTGGTGGAAAGCCAAACCTGGTCCCCTACATTATAGGTTGGTACTGGGTGTCTACGTAGATTGTAGCATTTCTATTGGGAAGCTTGTGCAGCTGTGATGTTCTGACAAAGATAATCGAAGATTTCAAGTAAATAATTATAATATTCATCCACAAGAGGTGATGGTGACGGAGTGGAATCAGTTAACAGTATCTTCGGATGGAAACCGTAGTTGGCAAAGAATGGGGACAGTTTTGTAGATGAGTTGACAGAATTATTGTAAGCAAATTCTGCTAATGGGAGGTATTGAGCCCAGTCATGTTGGTGATGAGAACAATAACAACGAAGGTATTGTTCCAACCATTGGTCTAATTTTTCCGCTTGGCCATTAGTTTGTGGGTGAAAAGATGTTGTGTATCTGTGGTCGATTTGAAGTTTCTCACACAACTTCCTCCAGAAATTCGATGTGAATTGCATTCCATGATCAGTGATCAGTATTGGTGGGAATCCCATGGAGTCTGACTACATGTTTCATGAAGAGATCTGCAGTTTCTGTGGATGTGGGTAATTTGTGATACGGAATAAAATGTGCCATCTTAGTGAAAAAGTCAATCACAACTAAAATGGTAGTTTGATCATCTGAGCTTGGGACTTCTATGATAAAATCCATGCCAACATGTTGTAAAGGCTTTTCTGGAGTCGTAATCGGCATAAGTAGGCCATAAGGTCATTGTCTCTCGGGTTTGGAGGTGGCACATACAGCGTAAGAAGATATATAATCCGAGATGATTTTCCTCATTGTCGGCCACCAGAATTGTCTAGTGACTGTCTCTAAAGTTTTAGTAACTCCAAGATGTCCTGAAGTAGGTGAATCATGAAAAGTTTGAAGCAGAGGAATAAGTAACTCATGTGGTAAATACATTTGTTCATTATGATAAAGAAGACCATCTGGTTTCAATCTTAATTCTGAGTGGGGAATTTCTTTGTCATTTAACAATGAGAGACGTATAGCTTCTTTGATACCTTGTTTTGTAGTCACACAGAGGAATCGTTCAGTTGGAATAATACTTGTGGGACTTGTACAAGTAGGTGGCTTGAGTTCTTTTCTTGACAAGGCATCTGAATTTCCATTCTTGTTAGTTGGTCTGTAGAAAATATATAAATTACATTGGGAGAAGTACAGACTCCAATGAACCTGTCTGGCAGAAAGGGCTTTATTCTTTGCCAATAATTCAAGATTTTTATGGTCTGTGTATATTATTATCGGAATAGATGCTCCTTCTAAGAGGTGTCTCCAATGTTCCAATGATTTCCAAATGGCTAAATGTTCTTTGTCCCCGATGGGGTAATTTATCCAGCAGGACTCATAACTTTGGAGAAATAAGAGACTGGGTGTATTGGAGATTCGGTAGATTCCCTTTGTGAGAGAATGGCTCCTATTGCGAAATCTGAGGAATCCAATTCTAGTATATACTGTAATTTTGGATCTGGGTAACGCAATATGGGTGCAGTAGTGAATCTTTGTTTGAGATGATCAAATGCTTCTGATGCTGTAGATGACCATTGGAATGGAGTAGATGAACTGGTCAGACGAGTTAGAGGTTTTGCAATTTTTTAATAGCTTTTTAAACATTTTCTGTAGTAATTTGCAAAACCAAGAAATCGTTGCAGTTCTTTCTTGGTTGTAGGTTGTTTCAAATTTTTACTGTTTGGACCTTGTTTTCCTCCATCTTTATTCCAACTTTTCTTGTGATAACCAAGAAAAGTTATTTCTTTGCTATGGAAAATAATTTTTTCTGGCTTGGCGTATAGTTGGTGTACTCTAAGTCTTGATAATACTTTCCTGACACCCTTAACGTGTTGTTCCAATGTATTTGAATATATAAGAATGTCATCAAGGTAGATAACAATACATACGTCAAGGAGGTCTCTGAAAACATCATTAATGAAATGTTGGAAAGTGTCTGGGGCGTTGCAAAGGCCAAAAGGCATAACCGTATACTCAAATAGTTCATATCTGGTCCTAAATGCTGTCAGCCACTCATCTCCCTCTCTGATACAAATTAAGTTGTATGCCCCTCGTAAGTTGAGTTTTGTGAATACTTTTGCTTGTTGTAAGCGTTCTATAAGTGCAGGTATTAATGGGAGAGGGTACCTATTCTTGATGGTCCTTTTATTCAATTCTCGATAATCAATGAGTGGCCTCAGGGAGAAATCTTTGTTTCTTACAAAAAACATACCCGCACCTGCAGGTGATGTGGAAGGTCTAATGAACCCTTTTTCCAGGTTTTCATTGAGATATTGCTTCAGGTGTTCTAATTAGAATTGACTAAGAGGGTATAGATATCCGTAGGGTAAAGATGATCAGGGTTGGAGTTCAATTGGGCAATCATATTTGCGATGTGGCTGTAAATTTTCTGTCTTCTTTTTACAAAAAACATCTAAAAAATCTATATATTTGGTAGGAAGATTTAATTCTGTGTCAGGAATCTGTATGAGAAGGTTATGTGGGTAACAAGTTTGTTGGCAATAGTTTGAACCTAGAGTGACCTGTACATTTTTCCAATCTGATTATGGTTGATGAAGTTGTAACCAGTTTAACCCTAAAACAATGGGGAAGAGGGGTGAAGGTAGTACGTCAAAAACTAGGTACTCAGAATGACCACATGATGTAGATACTAGTAGTGGTATTGTGTTATGTGTTATGGGACCCGTTGTGATTGTAGTACCATCAATAACTCAAATCAAAACAGTTTTTTGCTTAACCACAAGTGGAATTTTATTATTTACAACCAAAGTGCAATCTATATTATTTCCTGAAGATCCGGAATCAAGGATGAAAGTTGACAGTAATTAGCTTTCAGGGCATTAGTTACTGCTGAGTGTATGGTTAAAAACTTTCTTTTCTTGGATTTTAGCAATAGAGGACAGTACTTTACAGTATGACTGGGGTTAGCACAGTACATACAGAGTTGTTGAGACCTGCGACGGTTCCTCTCTTCAATAGATAAAGTTCCTTGAATAATACCGATCTCCATTGCTTCTGGGAGGTTTTTGTTGCTGCTTGAAGTAGATGGATCAGAAAATTGGTGTTGTGCACCCTAGGAACATATTCAGCTGAATTATGTTCAAACTTCCTTTATCTGAGTCGTATATCAATTTGGACGATCATTCTCATTAAGGCCTCAAGTGTCTTAGGGGGTTTAGTGTGAGCTAGCTCATCCTTTATAGGCTCTGATAATCCTAGCCTGAATTGTTTTTTTAAAGCAATAGTGTTCCACTGAGAGTCAGTAGCATATTGTTTAAATTCTGTGATGTAATCCTCCACATTCCTTTTTCCTTGCTTCAGGCTGCGCATATTCGTTTCAGCTGTATTTTGGATGTTTATATCCTGATAGAGTTCATTGTTAGTTTTAAAGAAATCTTCTAATGAAGTCAGGATGGGGTCGTCCGATTCGTAGAACTAGTCTTCCCATGCCCTGGGTTCTCCTCTTAAAAAAGAGATGACAGTTAAAACCCTTACTTTTTCTGTGTTGTAGGCTATTTAAGTCAAATACGGCTAGATTTGGAGTTTGGCGGTAAAAGGGCTGTTAACGCTCCGCGGGTTTTTTTCTGGCCGCACCATAAATTTAACTCTGGTATCGAGAGTTCAAACAAATGCTGCGTTAGGCTCCAAAAAAGGAGCGTAGAGCATTTTTACCGCAAATGCAACTCTCGATACCAGAGTTGCTTACGGACGCGGCCGGCCTCAAAAACGTGCTCGTGCACGATTCTCCCATAGGAAACAATGGGGCTGTTTGAGCTGAAAAAAAACCTAACACCTGCAAAAAAGCAGCGTTCAGCTCCTAACGCAGCCCCATTGTTTCCTATGGGGAAACACTTCCTACGTCTGCACCTAACACTCTAACATGTACCCCGAGTCTAAACACCCCTAGCCTTACACTTATTAACCCCTAATCTGCCGCCCCCGCTATCGCTGACCCTGCATTACACTTTTAACCCCTAATCTGCCGCTCCGTAAACCGCCGCCACCTACGTTATCCCTATGTACCCCTAATCTGCTGCCCTAACATCGCCGACCCCTATGTTATATTTATTAACCCCTAATCTGCCCCCACAACGTCGCCGACACCTACCTACACTTATTAACCCCTAATCTGCCGACCGGACCTGAGCGCTACTATAATAAAGTTATTAACCCCTAATCCGCCTCACTAACCCTATCATAAATAGTATTAACCCCTAATCTGCCCTCCCTAACATCGCCGACACCTACCTTCAATTATTAACCCCTAATCTGCCGACCGGAGCTCACCGCTATTCTAATAAATGTATTAACCCCTAAAGCTAAGTCTAACCCTAACACTAACACCCCCCTAAGTTAAATATAATTTTTATCTAACGAAATAAATTAACTCTTATTAAATAAATGATTCCTATTTAAAGCTAAATACTTACCTGTAAAATAAATCCTAATATAGCTACAATATAAATTACATTTATATTATAGCTATTTTAGGATTAATATTTATTTTACAGGTAACTTTGTATTTATTTTAACCAGGTACAATAGCTATTAAATAGTTAAGAACTATTTAATAGTTACCTAGTTAAAATAATTACAAATTTACCTGTAAAATAAATCCTAACCTAAGTTATAATTAAACCTAACACTACCCTATCAATAAAATAATTAAATAAACTACCTACAATTACCTACAATTAACCTAACACTACACTATCAATAAATTAATTAAACACAATTGCTACAAATAAATACAATTAAATAAACTATCTAAAGTACAAAAAATAAAAAAGAACTAAGTTACAGAAAATAAAAAAATATTTACAAACATAAGAAAAATATTACAACAATTTTAAACTAATTACACCTACTCTAAGCCCCCTAATAAAATAACAAAGACCCCCAAAATAAAAAATTCCCTACCCTATTCTAAAATACAAAAATTACAAGCTCTTTTACCTTACCAGCCCTGAACAGGGCCCTTTGCGGGGCATGCCCCAAGAATTTCAGCTCTTTTGCCTGTAAAAAAAAACATACAATACCCCCCCCCCCAACATTACAACCCACCACCCACATACCCCTAATCTAACCCAAACCCCCCTTAAATAAACCTAACACTAAGCCCCTGATGATCTTCCTACCTTGTCTTCACCATGCCAGGTTCACCGATCCGTCCTGGCTCCAAGATCTTCATCCAACCCAAGCGGGGGTTGGCGATCCATAATCCGGTGCTCCAAAGTCTTCCTCCTATCCGGCAAGAAGAGGACATCCGGACCGGCAAACATCTTCTCCAAGCGGCATCTTCTATGTTCTTCCATCCGATGACGACCGGCTCCATCTTGAAGACCTCCAGCGCGGATCCATCCTCTTCTTCCGACGACTAGACGACGAATGACGGTTCCTTTAAGGGACGTCATCCAAGATGGCGTCCCTCGAATTCCGATTGGCTGATAGGATTCTATCAGCCAATCGGAATTAAGGTAGGAATTTTCTGATTGGCTGATGGAATCAGCCAATCAGAATCAAGTTCAATCCGATTGGCTGATCCAATCAGCCAATCAGATTGAGCTCGCATTGTATTGGCTGATCGGAACAGCCAATAGAATGCGAGCTCAATCTGATTGGCTGATTGGATCAGCCAATCGGATTGAACTTGATTCTGATTGGCTGATTCCATCAGCCAATCAGAAAATTCCTACCTTAATTCCGATTGGCTGATAGAATCCTATCAGCCAATCGGAATTCGAGGGACGCCATCTTGGATGACGTCCCTTAAAGGAACCGTCATTCGTCGTCTAGTCGTCGGAAGAAGAGGATGGATCCGCGCTGGAGGTCTTCAAGATGGAGCCGGTCGTCATCGGATGGAAGAACATAGAAGATGCCGCTTGGAGAAGATGTTTGCCGGTCCGGATGTCCTCTTCTTGCCGGATAGGAGGAAGACTTTGGAGCACCGGATTATGGATCGCCAACCCCCGCTTGGGTTGGATGAAGATCTTGGAGCCAGGACGGATCGGTGAACCTGGCATGGTGAAGACAAGGTAGGAAGATCATCAGGGGCTTAGTGTTAGGTTTATTTAAGGGGGGTTTGGGTTAGATTAGGGGTATGTGGGTGGTGGGTTGTAATGTTGGGGGGGGGGGGTATTGTATGTTTTCTTTTACAGGCAAAAGAGCTGAACTTCTTGGGGCATGCCCCGCAAAGGGCCCTGTTCAGGGCTGGTAAGGTAAAAGAGCTTGTAACTTTTTAAATTTAGAATAGGGTAGGGAATTTTTTATTTTGGGGGTCTTTGTTATTTTATTAGGGGGCTTAGAGTAGGTGTAATTAGTTTAAAATTGTTGTAATATTTTTCTTATGTTTGTAAATATTTTTTTATTTTCTGTAACTTAGTTCTTTTTTATTTTTTGTACTTTAGATAGTTTATTTAATTGTATTTATTTGTAGCAATTGTGTTTAATTAATTTATTGATAGTGTAGTGTTAGGTTAATTGTAGGTAATTGTAGGTAGTTTATTTAATTATTTTATTGATAGGGTAGTGTTAGGTTTAATTATATCTTAGGTTAGGATTTATTTTACAGGTAAATTTGTAATTATTTTAACTAGGTAACTATTAAATAGTTCTTAACTATTTAATAGCTATTGTACCTGGTTAAAATAAATACAAAGTTACCTGTAAAATAAATATTAATCCTAAAATAGCTATAATATAAATGTAATTTATATTGTAGCTATATTAGGATTTATTTTACAGGTAAGTATTTAGCTTTAAATAGGAATCATTTATTTAATAAGAGTTAATTTATTTCGTTAGATAAAAATTATATTTAACTTAGGGGGGTGTTAGTGTTAGGGTTAGACTTAGCTTTAGGGGTTAATACATTTATTAGAATAGCGGTGAGCTCCGGTCGGCAGATTAGGGGTTAATAATTGAAGGTAGGTGTCGGCGATGTTAGGGAGGGCAGATTAGGGGTTAATACTATTTATGATAGGGTTAGTGAGGCGGATTAGGGGTTAATAACTTTATTATAGTAGCGCTCAGGTCCGCTCGGCAGATTAGGGGTTAATAAGTGTAGGTAGGTGTCGGCGACGTTGTGGGGGGCAGATTAGGGGTTAATAAATATAACATAGGGGTCGGCGATGTTAGGGGCAGAAGATTAGGGGTACATAGGGATAACGTAGGTGGCGGCGATTTGCGGTCGGAAGATTAGGGGTTAATTATTTTAAGTAGCTTGCGGCGACGTTGTGTGGGGCAAGTTAGGGGTTAATAAATATAATATAGGGGTCGGCGGGGTTAGGGGCAGCAGATTAGGGGTACATAAGTATAACGTAGGTGGCGGTCGGCAGATTAGGGGTTAAAAATTTTAATCGAGTGGCGGCGATGTGGGGGGACCTCGGTTTAGGGGTACATAGGTAGTTTATGGGTGTTAGTGTAGTTTAGGGTACAGTAGTTAAGAGCTTTATGAACCGGCGTTAGCCAGAAAGCTCTTAACTCCTGCTTTTTTCAGGCGGCTGGAATCTTGTCGTTAGAGCTCTAACGCTCACTGCAGAAACGACTCTAAATACCAGCGTTAGAAAGATCCCATTGAAAAGATAGGCTACGCAAATGGCGTAGGGGGATCTGCGGTATGGAAAAGTCGCGGCTGCAAAGTGAGCGTTAGACCCTTTAATCACTGACTCCAAATACCAGCGGGCGGCCAAAACCAGCGTTAGGAGCCTCTAACGCTGGTTTTGACGGCTACCGCCGAACTCTAAATCTAGGCCTTAGTAAGTTACAGGCATTCTTGAATTGCCTGTACATTTTCCTGTCTCCAGAAAAGGTATCAGGTAGTGAGACTACAGACTCATGAATAGGTTCAATTATGCTGGGTTTATGAGCTATTGAATCCTTTATGATGGTATGTAATGTTTGATTTTCCATTTGCAATTACCTAAGTCCTTGACCTATTTGGTTGACTCTTTGGGATCAATTATATACAAATTCGGGTATCTCTGCTTGATCCATATTCCTTTTGGGGCTTAGTATTATGTGACGTTGTATTCCAGTGGTTAAGTAAAAGATCACAACTGCAATAGCTACAGTCTCCTTTAAGTATATAAGTGTTTGTATCACCTTTGAAGTTAATTACTATGTGACAGGAAGTAAACTAATCATATGGTGATTAAGGTGTTAATTTAAATCTAGCTGTGAATCAGTTAACTCACAGGAGCTGACCTTACAAATTTAACAAGCTGCTTACATCAGCTGATTCAAAGTTCAAGCAGTAGCTTAATGTAACAGCTTGCTTGTTCCCGTTTAGGGATCAGAGACCTGTGACGTTAGGAGTGACGTCATATGGGGCAGAGCCAAGTTCCATGCCGGGAGAAACTGTTTGGCTATTTCCTACGGTAAGTGCTCGATTCAACGGCAGATTACCTGGTCACTGAGGAAAGAGTATTAACTCCTTGTGCGAATACACTTGACAGTCGGCTGTGGTTCACGTGGCTTGATCTGGTAGCAGGCGTCTCAGTACATGGAGAGATAGCAATTTAGAGAGAGTTACGTGCAACGAGATATTGTAGAGAATCCACTTGAGAAAGTTACTGCAGGTGGGGTTGGTGATAAACTCACACTGAGATTGAGGAAAACAGAAGGTAAATGAAGTTCCTTTGGAGAGCGCTCAGTACATCGACTTGCTGAGTACAACAATAAAAAATACTAAGCACCTGGTTCTGTAGGCATGGAGCATTTAAAGGTAAAGTGGGTTGGGCTATACACACAAGGGTTGAGCTATGAATCCTGACAATGAGTTTCAAAGACTTTCAAATAGTTTTGGACCACTTTTCTTTCACCAACTGCTCCAGGTCTCTAAGATTGGAAGGGTTCCTTTTCCCAACTGTTGATTTGAGATCTCTCTACCTGTGCTCTATGGGATTGAGATCTGGACTCATTGTTGGCCAGTTTAGTACTCTCCAGTGATTTGTCTTAAACCATTTCTGGGTGCTTTTTGACTTGTGCTTTGGGTCATTGTCCTGCTGTAAGACCCTTGACCTCTGACAGAGACCCAACTTTCTGACACTGGGCCCTACATTGCACCACAGAATTCTTTGGTAGTCTTCAGATTTCATAATGCCATGCACACATTCAAGACATCCAATGTCTGAAGCAGCAAAGTAACCCCAAATCATCAGTGAACCTCCACCATGTTTGACTGTAGGGACTGTTTTTTTTTTTTTAAAGCCTCATTTCTTTTTTTGAAAACAGTAGAATGATGGGCTTTACCATAAAGCTGTAATTTTTTTATTGTCTGTCTATAGCACATACTTCCAAGAGGATTTTGGCTTCCTCAGATACATTTTGGTAAACTCCAATCTGGATTTTTTATGTTGCTGTGTCAGCAGTGGGGTCCTTCTGGGCCTCTTACTATAGCATTCCTTTTCATTCAGATGGCAACTTAAAGTGCAAGCTGACACATTTTATCCTTGTGCCTGAATGTCAGCTTTGAATTTATCTTGACGCTTATCTAGGTTCTTTATCCAACATTCGAACAATCCGTTGCAACATTCGAACAATCCTAAATTAGGTAAATATGTATTAAAGGAAGCTGGCCACTGATACAGCTGGTCTTTTTTTATATATATTTCTTCTTTTTCTTCTTGGAATGTGAGTACAATAAGGTTTTCTACTACCAAAGATTATTTTGGAGCTTTAAAAATTATTATTATTATTAGAATTGACGTTTAATATTAAGTAGAGTATTGAATGACCATTTGTTCGGTATTCAGCAACAAAGAATCATATATTGTTATGGCAGACAAGAACAGTAGTCCAATCAAATCAAAGTGTAAGTTTAATTAGTTTGAAATATTTACGTCCCCTACAGTAGTTGTTAATAGTTGTTAGTAAAACCCTTTTTGTGATGTGTTTCTGCAAGTTACTCCTGAACCTAAAACCCTTCATCATAATATCATGACCACTTGTTATGGTGTTGATCTTTTTGAGAAAAACTAAATTTAGTTTCAGCTTTATTTTGTCCCTTAATGTACTTAAATATTTCTTTTATATCTCTTATCTGTCTTCCTCCATCTAAGCTTCACATATTTTAGTCATAAATTCCTTATTTGCAAAATTAATTTTTTTAGACCATTTACCATTTCAGTAGCCCTTCTTTAAACAGGTTCCTGTTTATATCCTTCTGGAGATATGGGCCCCTAGTTATCAAGCCATCAACTTCAAATACGCTGGAATTCCGCAGCGTATTTGTGGCGAGGCTGATTCGCCTTAGTTATCAAGCCCTGCTGCCCGGCAAAAGTAGAATTTTGTGATGTAAGCTTCGATCCGCCGGGCAAAGTCCGACACAGATCGATTCTTACGTCACTCCAGATGTTCCGCACACAAGTTCAGCACAATCTGACTACTTTTGCTAGTTATCAAATGACTAGCAGGTACGCTCGGCACTTTTCCAGCCCAGCGTACCTGGTTTTCAATCCGCCGCTCTGGAGGAGGCGGATCCCATAGGAATCAATGGGAGTCTGACCATAGCGAAAGTTCATGTTCGCTGCTGCCCGACATCCCATTGATTCCTATGGGAGCTGTCTACACCTAACACCCAAACATGTACCCCGAGTCTAAACACCCCTAATCTGTCCCCCCTACACCGCCACAACTAAATAAATGTATTACCCCCTAAACCGCCACTCTAATAAACTTATTAACCCCTAAACCGCCGCTCCTAGACCCCGCCGCAAATATAATAAATGTATTAACCCCTAAACCACCGCTCCCGGAGCCCACCGCCACCTACATTATACCTAGTAACCCCTATCCTGCCCCCCCTATACCGCCGCCACCTATAATAAATTTATTAACCCCTATCCTGCTGATCCCAGACCCCGCTGCTACTAAATGAATTGTTTAACCCCTAAACCGCCGCTCCCGAACCCCGTCTCCACCTATATTAAACTTATTAACCCCTAATCTGCCCCCCCCGTACACTGCCGCAACTAAATAAATGTATTACCCCCTAAACCGCCACTCCCGGAGCCCACCGCCACTCTAATAAACTTATTAACCCCTAAACCACCGCTTCTAGACCCCGCCGCAACTATAATAAATGTATTAACCGCTAAACCGCCACTCCCGGAGCCCACCGCCTCCTACATTATACCTAGTAACCCCTATCCTGCCCCCCCCTATACCGCCGCCACCTATAATAAATTTATTAACCCCTATCCTGCCGATCCCGGACCCAGCCGCAACTAAATAAATTGTTTAACCCCTAAACCGTCGCTCCCGGACCCCGCCGCCACCTATATTAAACTTATTAACCCCTAAGCTGCCCCCCCTACACTGTTGCCACCTATAATAAATTTATTAACCCCTATCCGGCCCCCCTACACCGTCGCCACCTATAATAAATTTATTAACCCCTATCCTGCCCCCCCTACACCGTCGCTACCTAGAATAAAATTATTAACCCCTAAACCTAAGTCTAACCCTAACCCTAACACCCCCCTAAGTTAAATATTAATTAAATACATCTAAATAAATATTATTCTTATTAACTAAATTAATCCTATTTAAAACTAAATAATTACCTATAAAATAAACCCTAATATAGCTACAATATAACGAATAATTATATTGTAGCTATTTTAGGATTTATTTTTATTTTACAGGCAAATTTCAATTTATTTTAACTAGGTACAATAGCTTACCTAGCTAAAATAAAGAGAAATAAAGAGAAATTTACCTGTAAAATAAAAACTAACCTAAGTTACAATTACACCTAACACTACACTATACTTTAATAAATTATTCCTATTTAAAACTAAATACTTACCTGTAAAATAAACCCTAAGATAGCTACAATGTAATTAATAATTACATTGTAGCTATTTTAGGAATTATATTTATTTTACAGGTAACTTTGTATTTATTTTAGCTAGTTAGAATAGTTGTTAAATAGTTATTAACTATTTAATAACTACCTAGCTAAAAGAAATACAAAATTACCTGTAAAATAAATCCTAACCTAAGTTACAATTAAACCTAACACTACACTATCATTAAATAAATTAAATAAATTAGCTACAAATAACTACAATTAAATACAAATAAATAAACTAACTAAAGTACAAAAAAAAAAACTAAGTTACAAAAAATAAAAAATAAAAAGTTACAAACATTTCAAAAATATTATAACAATTTTAAACTACTTACACCTAATCTAAGCCCCCTAATAAAATAACAAAGCCCCCCAAAATAAAAAAATGCCCTACCCTATTCTACATTAAAAAGTTACCAGCTCTATTACCTTACCAGCCCTTATTAATTACATTGTAGCTATCTTAGGGTTTATTTTACAGGTAAGTATTTAGTTTTAAATAGGAATAATTTAGTTAATGATAGTGTAGTGTTAGGTGTAATGGTAACTTAGGTTAGGATTTATTTTACAGGTAAATTTCTCTTTATTTTAACTAGGTAGCTATTAAATAGTTAATAACTATTTAATAGCTATTGTACCTAGTTAAAATAAATAGAAATTTCCCTGTAAAATAAAAATAAATCCTAAGATAGCTACAATATAATTATTATTTATATTGTAGCTATATTAGGGTTTGTTTTAAAGGTAAGTATTTAGTTTTAAATAGGATTAATTTAGTTAATAAGAGTTATAATATTTAGATGTATTTAATTAATATTTATGTTAGGGGGTGTTAGGGTTAGGGTTAGACTTAGGTTTAGGGGTTAATCATTTTATTTTAGTGGTGGCGGTGTAAGGGGGGGCAGGATAGGGGTTAATAAGTTTAATATAGGTGGTGGTGGGGTCCGGGAGTGGCGGTTTAGGGGTTAAACAATTTATTTAGTTTCGGCTGGGTCCGGGATCGGCAGGATAGGGGTTAAAAAATGTATTATAGGTGGCGATGGTATAGGGGGGCAGATTAGGGATTAATAAGTTTAATATAGGTGGCGGCGGGGTCCGGGAGCGGCGGTTTAGGGGTTAAACAATGTATTTAGTTGCGGCGGGGTCCCTGATCGGCAGGATAGGGGTTACAAAATGTATTATAGGTGGAGACAGTATAGGGGGGGCAGGATAGGGGTTACTAGGTATAATGTAGGTGGCGGTGGGCTCCGGGAGCGGCGGTTTAGGGGTTAATACATTTATTATAGTTGCGACAGGGTCTAGGAGCGGCGGTTTAGGGGTTAATAACTTTATTTAGTTGCGGGGGGCTCCGGGGGCGCCAGTATAGGGGGTAGAACAGTATAGTATAGTGTGAGTGCTTAGTGATAGCTTATCAATAAAGCTGTAGAAAAGCCGAAGAGCAGCGAGATCGGATAAGTGATAACTATCACAGTCCGCTGCTCATCGCCCCATACTTGGTGCGCGGCTTTTTGACAGCTTTTTTGATAACTTTGGCGAGATTTTTCAGGTCTGCGGCGGCGATGGTAGGCGAGCTTAGGCGGGCGTATTGGGCCGGCAGACAGGTTGATAACTAGAGGCCATGGCATCCAGACATGTTCTCATGTTAAAGCCTTACAAATGATATGTAAAGTGGCATAAGAACTTTACATTTTCCTCTTCTAATACTTATATAGATAGACAACCAAGCATTCCACTGGCCTTACCTACCATACTACTGCAATGTTTACCAAGTTCCTTTTATAGAAGTCAATGGCTGTTTAATCTTCTCTTATTAAAATCCCTTGGATTTTTCTTTTCTAAATGGATACATTTTGCAAATTATAATTGTGTACATTAGATCCCAGTCATTTCTCAAATTCTTGATTATTTTTTTTTTAATATAATTATTTTTATTATGTTTTTCAAGAAAATACCTCAAAATATACATCAGAAATATACCTAAAGAAAATAGTTAGTAAATTTTTACTTCATTGCAGAATATCATATCTTGTAAATGTAGAGACAAACTTTGTTTAAGAAACAAATAATTATAGAACGTCTAAAAGAAAGAGGAGAAAAGCAAGATTGGAAACACTACCAACAACTCCTCTTGATGTTAAGTATATACCAAAATGGGAGACCTATGTTGTTGTGAGTGAGGTGTCAATTACAAAGTATCTTATAGTATGAATTTTCAAAATTAAATAATGGGGTTATTTAATTAAATTGTATTGTGTGTGTGGTCTTTGTTAAAAAAATAAAAGCAACATTGAGTACAATATATTTTTATAAAGATAAAACATGTTCAACTTCATAGGTCCATTGTTGGAAATAAGGTACTTGCAATTTATTTTATAGTCTAGGGATCAATCTCTTTTTGCAATTAATCAGACATTGGAAGAGTTGTTTACGGTATAGGCATCAAATTGTAGGGAAGTTATTAAGGAGCATTATGACTGGATCAAGTGTGATATCTATCCCAAATGTACAATCAGTATAGATATTTATTTGATCCCAAAAGTACTGCAATGCTGGGCATGACCTCCAAATATGGTATAAGTTTCACATCTCCCCGCATTGTCGCCAACATTGTGGAGAAGCTCCAGGAAACATGTTATACAGTCTACAAGATGAGATATACCACCTAAATTAAATTTCATAATTTAACTCCATTATTGTACATGAGATGAGGGATTTATTGATAATATTGAAGATAGTACTCCATTGTGAGTCAGACAATGTAATTTTAAGTTATTTTTCACATCTAGTCCCATGAGAGGGTTTATGACAGGAGAAGGATCTTCTTAGTATTTTATATATAAGAGAAATGTGTTTTTTAAGATATGGAAGAAGAGTTACAAATCTGTTTAAAAATCATAAGAGACCTTAAAAATTTGGTTTTATGTAGACTATTAAAGATGGCATGATGTGCTTGAAAATAAATTAGCTACTTGTCAAAGGGTGGTCGAAATTCTGTTTTATGTTCTTTTTGGGATTTAAATAGGTGATTATGTAGGAATTGATAGATTGGAATATGTGAGGGTTTATTCTCTATTAGAGAAACAGTGATGATAAAAAAGAGGATTGTTAAATAGGGAGGTAAGAGTTGAAACAGGGCTAGATATTCCCTTTATTGAATGTATCAATTTATCCCAGACCCCCAAGATGCTAGACACACAACAGTTAGTATTTGCGCTTAAGGCCTAAACTTCTTAGAAAGTCAGCAGAGTTTACTTATTAATAGTACTTTAAGGATAGAGTACTCCCACTGCACCCAGGGTTTTGAAGGGCTGCTATGATTGCAACCTGCAATTCAAGATAATTGTATAAAAGGTTAGGGACACCCAATCCACGGTCTTCTTTCCTAAGGTAAAGTACTTGAAGTACTTGAATTCAATAAAGAAATGTGGGTATAAGCATCATTTTAATGGTATTAATATGTCCCATCCAGGAAAAGTGGCCTTGGTTGTGCTATATGTGCAAGAGTCTTTTAGTTTCTGTCTGTAGGGAGGCATAATTTTAATTAAACAGTTCAGAGGGATTAGAAGGTATATTTAAACCTAGATAGACGATAAAGTTAAAAAATGATAAGGCAGTTTTGGATTAATTCAATATTAGAAAGTGATATATTGAGTGGCATGATGACCAATGTATCTATGTTGATTGAACAATTTAAAACATGTTTTTATTCATGATGTAGTGTGCATAAAGGGAGTATAAACTTTCTATGACACCGGACAGTGAAAAAATTTAATTAACAAATTAAAAAGAATTCTGTGTTAAATGGACTATAGTGATCCCTTCTATATCAGGGCTAGTTCATACTAGGATAGCCAGTATTTCTACTGTAAGAGCAAAAAAGAGAGGTGATAGGGGGCAGCCTTGTCATGCACCATTTCTTATTGATAATTTTTGGGATATAGATCTATTTACCCAGACCTTAGCTGAGGGATTTATATACAAAGCCTAGATCAGAGTGAAAAACTGGGTAGAAATTTAAAAACTTGGACCCTTGATCTATAGATTGGAAAAGGGATGATAGTTGGGGAGCCAAATGTGTTTTAAAAAGTTGAGGCTATCTGGGCCATGGGATTTGCCATAAGGAAATGATTTGATAGCTTCCAAAACTTCTTGGATATTAGGGGTCAGATTAATGGAGCAATATTTAATGCTCCCACTCATGCACCAACTCCGCTAGAAGTAAGGTTTTTGTGTTTATCGAGTAGTGCTCGTATTACGAGTTTAAAATAAGGAGTTTTTGCTTGCACATTAACCAGATGCGTGTTAACATCAGAACTTTGAATATCATTCACACATTAACGTATTCCCCCAGTGAAGTCAAATGAGCCAGAAAAGTGTGTGTGTGTGTGTGTGGGGGGGGGAATTAACAGCCTACTTGCTTGTAAACTTGATCACATATTTCTAAGTGGGCTAACCCAACAGGAAAATATTAATATTTCATATTGCAATGTTCGTCACATAGAAGAATATGTTCTATTTATTCATAAATACATATTTCTACATATATCAGATTAAAAAAAATAAAATAAAATAAATATATATACTGTATATTTATATACACACATATATATATATATATATATATATATATATATATATATATATATATATATATATATAGTATAGAGTACTTAGACTTTGATAAATAAAGGTAAGTTATAGGATGTTATGGTCACTTTTAGACCTAGATAAATTAAAGGACAGAAAAATTAGGGATTGGAAGACAATGTTCAGCACATGCTAGTTCTATCTGGGTAAAGCTGACTTATATATTAATGGGGGAACCTCCATTTCTTGCTTAATTATAATAGGTGTTGCGGTATGGTGACTCCAGAGGGAATAGCAGTATAGATTGGTAAACTCTTCAGGAACAGAAGAGGAGTTCTGCCCGCATGAAGATAATATCCTATGCAAAAGTAAAGCTAGTGACTAATGAAGGAACTATTTTGTGTCCCACATATCAGCCCATTATATGAACCCTATTCTAACCTAACTTAATTATTATGAAGTCTGCAGGATATGAATATTTCACTAAGGGATGTTATACAGTAAAATAAGATAAAGTATTGACTACCCTTAATAACATTAACTTAGCTTAGACAGTGTTATTGTGTATATGCTTATAGGGCTTAACTGTAAATCACATATGATTTGCAATACTACTATAATGAAAACATTTTAGTCATGCATGTAAATTATACGGTTGGGATGCATGGACAGTTTCAACCCATTAGTGAGATCTCAGGCTAAAAGTTTTCATGAGAATAAGACTTGGGATATTGCTGAAAAGGTACAGCAGTTTGCTCATATTGCTTTAGAGTTTATTGTAACAGAACAGGACTCTGTGAGTTGCTACCTTAATGACTAGTAAAATGTCACTAAATATGTTAATGTGGGAGAGTCCTGGCGTATATGACTTAATCAACCCACACCATGGCGTTTGGAGCTGGAGGTACTGATTGGGGTAATGTGTCCTGGGTGTAAGAGTTGCCGGCTCCAAGGGCTCAGTACTACCAATTGCTTTGTTTTCAGAATCTGACTCTCAGAGACAGGACATAATTATCCTCCTAGCTCGTTCCCGGGGCAGTGCGGGACAAAGCTGGAGTTGCTGTTTGTCTAGCCATCAATGGGCCTCCGATCAGTTCTCTTAAGCAGATGAGATCTGCAAATAATTCTGCACAGCTCCTTCTCTAAGCTCTGGAAGTGGGTTTGTATAGTCTGTGTCATCTTAGTTTACCATCGATCTAGCGCCTCAATTTGCGTTATATGTCTCAGGTGTATCCTCTTCAAGGAGATAATATTTGCTTATAGCCATTTAATTGCAATAAGCTGTTCCCCCTTAGAGATGGTGATTACGGTCTAAGCGTGAGAGTGAAATCTGCACACACAAGGCACAGTTAAGTGTGGGGACAGTATACAGGTTTCAGTGATAGGGAAAGGCCTCAATGTAAATAATTCAGTACTGAGAGCAATTAAGCCGTGCCACGATCTAAAACCCTATATCTCAAGTCAGGACGCCAACAGACAAGTCTCTCCACAATTTTAAATTAGATAGTCCTTGATCTGCTTTGTAGAATTAAAGAACTGTGAAGAAAACTTGAAGAGCTGAAGCTCAGTGCGACCAGTAAGATGGCCGCTGCCCGGAAGTCCCCCTGTAATGTTAGGTTTTATTGTAAGGCAGGTTAGGTTTTATTTTACAGTTAACTTTGTATTTATTTTAACTAGGTATTTAGTAAATAGTTACTATTTACTAACTAGTCTACCTAGTTAAAATAAATACAAGCTTACCTGTGAAATAAAACCTAAGATAGCTATAACATAACTATTAGTTATATTGTAGCTAGCTTAGGTGTTTTTTTACAGGTAAGTATGTATTTAGTTTTAAATAGGTATTATTTAGGTAATAATTGTAAGGTTTATTTAGATTTATTTTAATTATATTTAAATTAGGGGGTGTTAGCTTTAGACTTATGCTTAGGGTTACATTAGGGTTAGGTTTAGGGGTTAATATATTTATGTAGTGTTAGTGATGTGGGAGGCCAGAGGTTTAAAGGTTAATAACTTTAGTATAGTGGCGGCGACATTGGGGGCAGCATATTAGGGGTTAATAAGTGTAGTTAGGTGGCAGCGATGTTAGGGGTGGCATATTAGGGGTTAATAACCATAATGTAGGTGGCGGCGATGTTAGGGGCAGCAGATTAGGGGTTAATAACTGTAATGTAGGTGGCGACGATGTTAGGGGTGGCATATTAGGGGTTAATAACTGTGATGTAGGTGGCGGCAATGTTAGGGGCAGCAGATTAGTGGTTTTTAGACGTGGTTTTTATGTTAGGTTCAAAGATAACTTTTTCTTTCCCCTAGACATCAATGGGGCTGCATTACAGAGCTTTTGTTTCCGCGGTCGCAGGTGTTAGGCTTCTTTTTTGTCGACTCTCCCCATTGATGTCTATGGGGAAATCATGCACGAGCACGTCAAAGCAGTGCTTGTTTTTCAGTGAGGTTTGGAGCTCAACGCAACCATATCGCCCGCACAAGTCTGCTTTTTACAAACTTGCAATAGCAGCGCTATAGGGAGGTAAATTAACACCGCTTTTGTGGCGGTTGTTAATTTCCCTATATCGCTCAAAACTTGTAATCTAGCTGTAACTGCCTAGTTAAAATAAATACAAACTTACCTGTGAAACAAAAGTAAAACCTAAACTGCCTTACACTAAAACCTAACATTACAAAAATAAAAAAGACTAAAATTACAAAAAATAAGAAACTACCATTACAAAAAATAACACACGAAATTATCCAAAACAATAAAATCTATTCCTATTCTAATACCCTGTAAAAAAAAAAATCCCACCACAAAATAAAAAACCCTAATCTATAATAAACTACCAAGGGCCCTTAAAAGAGCCTTTTGTAGAGCATTACCCTAAAGAAATCAGCTCTTTTTCTACAAAAGAAAAACAAACACCCTCTAACAGTTTACAAACCCCCACCTCCAAAACCCTAAATACAAATAATATTAACCCTAATCTACCCATTGCCCTGAAAAGGGCATTTCTATGGGCATTGCCCTTGAAAGGGCATTCAGCTCTTTTGCTGCCCATTAAAAATAAAAAATGGCTATTCTAAAAAAAAAAAAAACTACCCCAAAAAGAAAAAAAAAACATTACACAAAATAACAAACAAATTATACAAAATAATAAAAAAAAATATTCCTCATTGCCCTAAAGAAATGGGCTCTTTTTCTAAAAAATAGAAGCAAACACCCCCTAACATTACAAACCCCCATCCCCCAATCCCACAAAAAAAAAACTAACTAAAAAAACCTAATCTACCCATTGTCCTGGGGTTGGTTGGGTGGTGGGTTTTACTGTTGGGGGGGTCTTAGTATTTTTTCAGGAAAAAAGAGCTGATTTCTTTAGGGCAAAGCTCTACAAAAGGCCCCTTTAAGGGCTATTAGTAGTTTATTGTAGGCTAGGGGGTGTTTTTATTTTGGGGTGGCTTTTTTATTTTTATAGGGCTATTAGATTAGGTGTAATTGTTTTTTTTTTGCATAATTTAGTGTTTGTTATTTTTTTGTACTTTAGTATTTTTTTTGTTTTTGTAATTTAGTATTTTTTATTTTTTGTAATTGTAGATTTTTTTTTTTAGTAGGGTTAGGTTTTTTTTAATGAGTAATTTATTTAATTTGCAGTTATTTTAAGTTAAGTCTAATAGTTATGTTAGATTAATTTATAGTTTAAATTTATTTATTTTTTATTTCCCAGGTAAGTTTTTATTTATTTAAAAATAGGGATCTTGTAATTTTAATGTAAAGTTAGGGGGTTGTTAGGTTTAGGGGTTAATAGTTTAATTTAGTTTTTGGCAATGTGGGGGGCTGGCGGTTTATGGGTTAATAGGTTTATTTAGTGGTAGTGATGTGGGAGACCAGAGGATTAGGGGTTAATAACTTTATTTAATGGCAGCAATGTCAGGGAGCAGTGGAATGGGGTTAATATCTTTATTATAGTGTGGGCAATGTTGGGGTGCGGGGGAATAGGGGTTAATAACTTTAGTATAGTAGCAACAATGTCGGGGAGCGGTAGAATAGGGGTTAATAAATGTTATTAGTGGTGGTGATGTCGGGAGTGGCAGATTAAGAGTTAATAACTTTAATTTAGTGTTTGCGATGTGGGAGGGCCTCGGTTTAGGGGTTAATAGGTAGTTTATGGGTGTTAGTGTACTTTGTAACACTTTAGTTATGAGTTTTGTGTAACAGTTTTGTTGCGTAAAACTCATAACTGCTGCTCTCAGATGGCGGTATGGATCTTGTCGTTATAGGGTGTAGAGCAAGCTTTTTAGCCTCACCGCAAAACTCGTAATAGCTGCGCTTTGGAAATCTCATGAAAAAAACATAATTTTTTTTGAGTGCAGGACTGAGGTTGCGTTACAGGCTAAAAGGCTTGCGGTAATTACAAAAAAAGAACAGTGCGCCAGCAAAACAAATGTGAATGACCGTGTTGATAATAGCAAGCAGAAGTATTGGTCACATATAGTAAAAATAAATCAATAGTGATATATGTCCAAAATAAAATAAAGTCCAGAAACTAATACCAAAATACTCAGTAACTTAGCTGGTACTGGTGTGTGGGTATTTCTCAATATATCAGATTGTCAATCAACAGATGTAATCACGATTCACAGACAGAGGAGGCTTGCAACTTCTTCAAAGCTTTTGTTGGTGTCCCAAAAGGAATGAATCTGCAGAAATTTAGAATGAAAAAGAAGAAGGCGCCACCATAGTGCACAATCAGTGGATCAAACAAGCCCAAATGCGCAAGTATAACTGGTACTTACAAGCTCCCAGACACTTGAGAAGTGTCACAAACGCCTTCTGGAACTTTTTGAGTCGTCCAGCTAACTCTCACTCTTGCATAGGTCCACTCTTATGGATATTAGTTGGATACCGGCTGTATTACTCTCCCAACAACACCACAGGTTAAAGGATCTGGTCTTGAATTTCACAGCCTCTTGTCCTGTGTTATAGGTGGCCTAACTCGGTAGGATGGATCCCCACAGCTATAAGCGTGCTTATAGCACACTGAATATCAGGGATTTCCAAGAAGTGGTGAGAATATATGATTAAAATATGTAATAATAAAATTAAGTTTGTGTCAACAAAGTCTTCTAAAAGTTAAAATGACTTTATTTAACAACACGTTTGTCGGTCTTAGGTGACCGTTTCAACAGGTGCACCTGATGAAACGGTCACCTAAGACCGAGAAACGTTGTGTTGTTAAATAAAGTCATTTTAACTTTTAGAAGACTTTGTTTCCACAAACTTAATTTTATTATTACCTATTTTAATCATATATTCTCACCACTTCTTGGAAATCCCTGATATTCAGTGTGCTATAAGCACGCTTATAGCTGTGGGGATCCAGGCTACCGAGTTAGGCCACCTCTAACACAGGACAAGAGGCTGTGAAATTCAAGACCAGATCCTTTAACCTGTGTTGTTGTTGGGAGAGTAATACAGCCGGTATCCAACTAATATCCATAAGAGTGGACCTATGCGAGAGTGAGAGTTAGCTGGACAACTCGAAAAGTTCCAGAAGGCGTTTGTGACACTTCTCAAGTGTCTGGGAGCTTGTAAGTACCACTTATACTTGCGCATTTGGGCTTGTTTGATCCACTGATTGTGCACTATGGTGGCGCCTTCTTCTTTTTCATTCTAAATTTCTGTAAAAGGCTTGCGGTACAGCTATACCGTCAAGACTTGTAATGGCTGCGTTGCTGTTAAAGCACAAACGCAAAACTCGTAATCTATGTAATTGTGATTTAAGTTATTTCTTATAGAGACCGTTGGTCTGATCTTTCAGGCCTATACACATGTTCCCTCAGTGATCCAAATTGTTTCCAGATTATCAGTTTCAGTAGACTTTATATTGTATTCCCTACCCTGTTTTTTTCAAATAACTGCAGCATGACAGTGTTATTGCCACTAAACCAACATTGTTATTATGGAAGTATATTTGGGTAATTTATTTTCTAAGCTGTGAGTGTGTGCACAGATTGCAAGACCATTTCTACTAGAATTTGAAGAACTGGAACTTGGGCTAACAGTTGTGCCATGTGCTGAGGGCAGGTGCATTTATTAGTGCTACCCCCTTTTACACATTAAATTACTTCTCAAAAAGCATTTATCTAGCCCAGGGATAGCCAACTTCCTAACCTACGGGAGCCACGGATCAGTATTTTTTTTTTAAAATAAAAAGAGGCCACAGATCAATATTTTAGAACTCTTAAGCATATAATTTGATGGCTGCAGCCAAATTATATCTTTTTTTTAAAATCCAGTGGCATGGTGTCTGATTTGGGGAAGGTTGCAGGGTATCCACTATCTGCTTTCCTCCCTCTAGATGCTTCTTTTAAGTTGCGGCCATCTTGATTGTCCACCACCAGAATTCCTCAAAATACAAATTCCCCCCCTCCCCCCCACTTTTCCTTTAGGCCACAGAAGCTATTTCACATCTTCTTAGTTTTCCCTTTCCCCAGGGGCTGAAAAAAACTGGTGCAGAGGGTCACATGTGGGCCATACCTGATCTAACCAAAAGATTGATAACAGTTTTTCATTAGATAATTATTTATGTTTATAGCTGCAGCTGAGCCTTTTCAATGCAACTACAATTAGCTATTTACATTTTAAACTGTTGCTTCAGTGAAACAATGGTGCAATACTTACCATGTGTCTGTCCTGTTTTTTGTCACCAAAATCCAAATTCCTAATATGCAGCTACACATGTATTAATTAAATTAGATTCAACAGCTAAAATTATGTGAAAAACCCCAGAAAACACTTTTCAACTTATTAATGAGAAGTACCCCAAAGAGTTATTGAATGTAACACTGATTTTGCGCATGCGTAAAACAAGCTAAAATGATGCACCTGCAGTCTTGGATGGTACTAGGAAGCAGCATCACCAAACATAAAAATCCAACATGCTCAATCAATTAAAGCTAATCAATTAATAATAGGCACTTTTATCCTAATAAAAATGTACTGAATTAAATATCCAAATAAACACACATGTCCATTATACTGATAATGCCCTGTTTAAATATTGTAAAGAGACACACACACACATATTGATGGTTTTGAAGCTCTACAGCTTTATTGGTCCTATCACCTATTAGCATCATTACTTACAATTAAAATGGATCAGTTAACTTATATGCTCTTTAACCTGTGATGTAATCACTAAAACCACAAAATTGTCATTTTTTGTTGTTGTTAATCCTGTGCCATTGCTTTTTGCATTACAAAACTGGGTGTATAACAATTATTTTATTGGCAGTTAAAGATTGCAAGCTTAAAAGGCCATAATAGTCAAAAAAAGGACATGCTCTAAGTCATTAATATGATCTAACGAATTAGAGCATATCATTATTTAACTATTATGGGTCAATAAAAATTATTAAAGTGAAGGTAAACTTTGTTGAATGAAAGCCTGGTTTTTAAAAATACTATTAAAAACAGGGGCACTTTCATTCAACAAAGTTTACAAAGCAGCCATTTTGATTAAAAACGTACCTTTGTTTTTTTCACAGCCAGAGCAGCTTCCCCCACCCGGAGTTCCTCTCTTCACACGTCATCAATGACTAATCCGGCTTCCTCCAATCACGGCATGGCCTCAGGCAATGACTCCCCGGGTGGAAAGCTGTCAATGGAGGAAGCCGGATTAGTCATTGATGACGTGTGAAGAGAGGATCTCTGGGTACGGGAAGCTGCACTGGCTGTGAAAAGAACAAAGGTAAGTTTTTAATCAAAACAGCTGCTTTCTAAATTTTGATGAATGAAAGTGACCCTGTTTTTAATAGTATTTTTCAAAAACCGGGCTTTCATTCATCAAAGTTTACCTTCACTTTAACAGCAGAAACATGTTATGATTTTGACCACTGAAAAAACACACTGACAATATATGCAGAAGTTCAGAAATCATTATCTAACAAAAACAGAGTTTGACCATCCCTTAAGTGTTTAATTATATTATGCATTGCATTATCCCTACTTCATGTCCATATACAAGGAAAATAGTAGCAATAAGCTAATTTACATTGTCTTAAATTAGAAATAACAAGATTTTCAAGACATGTGTACCTTAAAGGGACACTAAACCCAAATTCTTTCTTTCATGATTCAGTTTCTTAAAATTGCATGCTCTAATTTACTCCTAGGCCTCTACTTATCAAGCTCCGTACTTACCTGCATTCGCTGGCCCCAATACGCCCACCTAAGTTCGCCTAACCTTGCTGCCGCGGACCTGAATACGTTCGCAAAATTTATCAATAAAGCTGTCAAAAAGCCGCGCACCAAGTATGGAGCGATGAGCAGCGGACTGTGATATTTATCACTCATCGATCTCGCTGCACTTCAGCTTTTTCCCAACTTTATTGATACCGCTGTCACTAAGCACCCACAATATACTATACTGTTTTAACCACTATACCGCCGCCCCCGGAGCCCCCCGCAACTAAATAAAGATTTTAACCCCTAAACCGCCTCCCAGACCCCACCGCACTATGATAAATATATTAACCCCTAAACCGCCGCTCCCAGACCCCGTCGCAACTATAATAAATATATTAACCCCTAAACTGCTGCTTCCGGACCCCGCCGCCACCTACATTATACCTATTAACCCCTAATATGCCGCCCCCTATACCGCCACCACTTACATAAAGTTATTAACCCCTATCCTGCCGATCCCGGACCCCGCCGCAACTAAATAAATTGATTAACCCCTAAACCGCCGCTCCTGGACCCCGCCGCCACCTATATTAAACTTATTAACCCCTTTTCTGCCCCCCTATACCGCCGCCACCTACATTACATTGATTAACCCCTAAACCTAAGTCTAACACTAACACCCTCTAACTTAAATATTATTTTAATAAATCTAAATACATATTACTATTATTAACTAAATTATTCCTATTTAAAACTAAATACTTACCTGTAAAATAAACCCTAAGATAGCTACAATATAATTAATAATTACATTGTTGCTATTTTAGGATTTATTTTTATTTTACAGGCAACTTTGTATTTATTTTAACTAGGTACAATAGTTATTAACTATTTAATAACTACCTAGCTAAAATAATTACAATATTACTTGTAAAATAAACCCTAACCTAAGTTACAATTACACCTAACACTACACTATCATTAAATTAATTAAATAAATTAAATATGATTACCTAAAATTAAATACAATTAAATAAACTAAACTATAGGACAAAAAAAAAAAACACTAAATTACAGAAACTAAAAAAATAAATTACAAGAAGTTTAAACTAATTACACCTAATCTAAGCCCCCTAATAAAATAATAAAGCCCCCCAAAATAATAAAATGCCCTACCCTATACTAAATTACAAAGTAATCAGCTCTTTTACCAGCCCTTAAAAGGGCATTTTACGGGGCATTGCCCCAAAGTAATCAGCTCTTTTACCTGTAAAAAAAGAAATGCAACACCCCCCAACATTACAACCCACCACCCACATACCCCTACTCTAAAACCCACCCAAACCCCCCTTAAAAAAACCTAACACTAACCCCCTGAAGATCACCCTACCTTTAGCCGCCTTCACACAGCCGGGTTGAACTCTTCACTCAATCCGGGCAATGTGATCCTCCATCCGGCCGAAGTCTTCATCCAAGCAGGACAGAAGAGGTCCTCTATCCGGCCGTAGTCTTCATCCAAGCGGCATATTCTATCTTCATCCTTCCTGCGCGGAGCGGGTCCATCTTCAATCCAGCCGACATGGATCCATCCTCTTCCAACGACGTCCTAACACCGAATGAAGGTTCCTTTAAATGACGTCATCCAAGATGGCGTCCCTCGAATTCCGATTGGCTGATAGGATTCTATCAGCCAATCGGAATTAAGGTAGGAAAAATCTGATTGGCTGATTTTATCAGCCAATCAGATTGAAGTTCAGTCCGATTGACTGATCCAATCAGCCAATTGGATTGACCTTGCATTCTATTGGCTGATCCGAACAGCCAATAGAATGCAAGGTCAATCCGATTGGCTGATTGGATCAGCCAATCGGATTTTCCTACCTTAATTCCGATTGGCTGATAGAATCCTATCAGCCAATCGGAATTCGAGGGACGCCATCTTGGATGACGTAATTTAAAGGAACCTTCATTCGGTGTTAGGACGTCGTTGGAAGAGGATGGATCTGCGTCGGCTGGATTGAAGATGAACCCGCCGCGCCGGAAGGATGAAGATAGAAGATGCCGCTTGGATGAAGACTTCAGCCAGATGGAGGACCTCTTATGCCCTGCTTGGATGAAGACTTCGGCCGGATGGAGGACCACATCGCCCGGATTGGATGAAGAGTTCGGCCCGGCTAGGTAAGGACGGCTCAAGGTAGGGTGATCTTCAGGGGGTTAGTGTTAGGTTTTTTTAAGGGGGGTTTGGGTGGGGTTTAGAGTAGGGGTATGTGGGAGGTGGGTTGTAATGTTGGGGGGGGGGTTATTTTTTTTTACAGGTAAAAGAGCTGATTACTTTGTAATTTAGTATAGGGTAGGGCATTTTATTATTTTGGGGGGCTTTATTATTTTATTAGGGGGATTAGATTAGGTGTAATTAGTTTAAACTCCTTGTAATTTTTTTTTTATTTTCTGTAATTTAGTGTTTGTTTTTTTTGTACTATAGTTTATTTAATTGTTTATTTAATTGTATTTAATTTAATGATAGTGTAGTGTTAGGTGTAATTGTAACTTAGGTTAGGGTTTATTTTAAAGGTAATTTTGTAATTATTTTAGCTAGGTAGTTATTAAATAGTTAATAACTATTTAATAATTATTGTACCTAGTTAAAATAAATACAAAGTTGCCTGTAAAATAAAAATAAATTCTAAAATAGGGTTAGTGTTAGACTTAGGTTTAGGGGTTAATAAGTTTAATATAGTTGCGGCGGTGTAGGGGGGCAGGATAGAGGTTAATAACTTTAATATAGGTGGCAGCGGTATAGGGGGGTCAGGATAGGGGTTAATAAGTTTAATATAGGTGGCGGCGGTATAGGGGGGCAGGATAGGGGTTAATAAGTTTAATATATGTGGTGGTGGGCTCCGGGAGTGGCGGTTTAGGGGTTAAACAATTTATTTAGTGGCAGTGGGCTCCGGGAGTGGCGGTTTAGGGGTTAAACATTTTATTAGAGTGGCATCGGGGTCCGGGAGTGGCGGTTTAGGGGTTAATAAGTTTAATGTAGGTGGCGATGGTGTAGGGGGGCAGGTTAGGGGTGTTTAGACTCCGGGTACATGTTAGGGTGTTAGGTGCAGACATTTCCCATAGGAATCAATAGGATATCGGGCAGCAGCGAACATGAGCTTTCGCTGCTGTCAGACTCCCATTGATTCCTATGGGATCCGCCACCTCCAGGGCGGCGGATTGAAAACCAGGTACGCTGGGCCGGAAAAGTGCTGAGCGTACCTGGTAGGAATTTGATAAATTCCAAAAGTAGTCAGATTGTGCCGAACTTGCGTTTGGCACATCTGGAGTGACGTAAGAATCGATCTGTGTCGGACTGAGTCCGGCGGATCGTAGCTTACGTCACTATATTCTACTTTTGCCGGTCTGTAGGGCTTCATAAATATGGCGAATCAGCCTCGCCACAAATACGCTGCGAAATTCCAGCATATTTGCGGTTGACGGCTTGATAAATACAGGCCCTATTATCAATTTTTCTTCGTTCTCTTGCTATCTTTATTTAAAAATCAGGAATGTGATGCATAGGAGCTGGCCCATTTTATGTTCAGCACCATGGATAGCGCTTGCTTATTGGTGGGTAAATGTCAGCCTCCAAAAAGCAAGCCCTATCCATGGTGCTGAACCTAAAATGGGCTGGCTGTTAAGATTTACATTCCTGCTTCTAAAATAAAGATAAAAAGAGAACGAAGAAAAATTGATAATAGGAGTAAATTAGAAAGTTGCTTAAAAGTTCATGCGCTGAATCATGAAATAAAAAAAATTGGATTCAGTTTCCCTTTAAACTACTCTTAACTTGCAAATCCTTGTACATTTTGCTATTAAAATAAAAGTGTTATATAATTTTAAAGCATTTATTTGCTCACACGATGTTTAATCTTCATCCTTCCGGCGCGGAGCGGGTTCATCTTCAATCCAGCCGACGCAGATCCATCCTCTTCCAACGACGTCCTAACACCGAATGAAGGTTCCTTTATATTACGTCATCCAAGATGGCGTCCCTCGAATTCCGATTGGCTGATAGGATTCTATCAGCCAATCGGAATTAAGGTAGGAAAATCCGATTGACTGATCCAATCAGCCAATCGGATTGACCTTGCATTCTATTGGCTGATCCGAACAGCCAATAGAATGCAAGGTCAATCCGATTGGCTGATTGGATCAGCCAATCGGATTTTCCTACCTTAATTCCGATTGGCTGATAGAATCCTATCAGCCAATCGGAATTCGAGGGACGCCATCTTGGATGACGTAATTTAAAGGAACCTTCATTCGGTGTTAGGACGTCGTTGGAAGAGGATGGATCTGCGTCGGCTGGATTGAAGATGAACCCGCTCCGCTCCGGAAGGATGAAGATAGAAGATGCCGCTTGGATGAAGACTTCAGCCAGATGGAGGACCTCTTATGCCCTGCTTGGATGAAGACTTCGGCCGGATGGAGGACCACATCGCCCGGATTGGATGAAGAGTTCGGCCCGGCTGGGTAAGGACGGCTCAAGGTAGGGTGATCTTCAGGGGGTTAGTGTTAGGTTTTTTTAAGGGGGGTTTGGGTGGGGTTTAGAGTAGGGGTATGTGGGAGGTGGGTTGTAATGTTGGGGGGGGGGTATTTTTTTTTACAGGTAAAAGAGCTGATTACTTTGTAATTTAGTATAGGGTAGGGCATTTTATTATTTTGGGGGGCTTTATTATTTTATTAGGGGGATTAGATTAGGTGTAATTAGTTTAAACTCCTTGTAATTTTTTTTTTTATTTTCTGTAATTTAGTGTTTGTTTTTTTTGTACTATAGTTTATTTAATTGTATTTAATTTTAGGTAACCGCAGTTAATTTATTTAATTAATTTAATGATAGTGTAGTGTTAGGTGTAATTGTAACTTAGGTTAGGGTTTATTTTAAAGGTAATTTTGTAATTATTTTAGCTAGGTAGTTATTAAATAGTTAATAACTATTTAATAATTATTGTACCTAGTTAAAATAAATACAAAGTTGCCTGTAAAATAAAAATAAATCCTAAAATAGGGTTAGTGTTAGACTTAGGTTTAGGGGTTAATAAGTTTAATATAGTTGCGGCGGTGTAGGGGGGCAGGATAGAGGTTAATAACTTTAATATAGGTGGCAGCGGTATAGGGGGGTCAGGATAGGGGTTAATAAGTTTAATATAGGTGGCGGCGGTATAGGGGGGCAGGATAGGGGTTAATAAGTTTAATATATGTGGTGGTGGGCTCCGGGAGTGGCGGTTTAGGGGTTAAACAATTTATTTAGTGGCAGTGGGCTCCGGGAGTGGCGGTTTAGGGGTTAAACATTTTATTAGAGTGGCATCGGGGTCCGGGAGTGGCGGTTTAGGGGTTAATAAGTTTAATGTAGGTGGCGATGGTGTAGGGGGGCAGGTTAGGGGTGTTTAGACTCCGGGTACATGTTAGGGTGTTAGGTGCAGACATTTCCCATAGGAATCAATAGGATATCGGGCAGCAGCGAACATGAGCTTTCGCTGCTGTCAGACTCCCATTGATTCCTATGGGATCCGCCACCTCCAGGGCGGCGGATTGAAAACCAGGTACGCTGGGCCGGAAAAGTGCTGAGCGTACCTGGTAGGAATTTGATAAATTCCAAAAGTAGTCAGATTGTGCCGAACTTGCGTTTGGCACATCTGGAGTGACGTAAGAATCGATCTGTGTCGGACTGAGTCCGGCGGATCGTAGCTTACGTCACTATATTCTACTTTTGCCGGTCTGTAGGGCTTCATAAATATGGCGAATCAGCCTCGCCACAAATACGCTGCGAAATTCCAGCATATTTGCGGTTGACGGCTTGATAAATACAGGCCCTATTATCAATTTTTCTTTGTTCTCTTGCTATCTTTATTTAAAAATCAGGAATGTGATGCATAGGAGCTGGCCCATTTTATGTTCAGCACCATGGATAGCGCTTGCTTATTGGTGGGTAAATGTCAGCCTCCAAAAAGCAAGCCCTATCCATGGTGCTGAACCTAAAATGGGCTGGCTGTTAAGATTTACATTCCTGCTTCTAAAATAAAGATAAAAAGAGAACGAAGAAAAATTGATAATAGGAGTAAATTAGAAAGTTGCTTAAAAGTTCATGCGCTGAATCATGAAATAAAAAAAATTGGATTCAGTTTCCCTTTAAACTACTCTTAACTTGCAAATCCTTGTACATTTTGCTATTAAAATAAAAGTGTTATATAATTTTAAAGCATTTATTTGCTCACACGATGTTTAATTGCTGATACGTTTGGCAAGTTTAATTTTCCTTTAAGAAACCAAAACATATAATTTCTATGAAGTGTCATAGGTCTGTGGTTTAGTGACCACTCCACCATTTAAAATTGTTTCAATCTATATGATGAACCGAAAACACAGTTTATTATGCCAGAACTATTTATATACCACACCTTAATTATAGACTGATATATATTTCATTTGTTTCTATAACAGTTTCGTATATAAAACTAATTTTATCATCAGTGTAAAGATGGCATGTCTAATCACACATTGGATCATGCATACAACAGATATAATCTAGCTTCTTGTATGTTTGTGCTTTCTTTCATTTGTTAAAGTTACTCTGGTGTTCAGTTCAGGTTTTATTAGAATAATGTAACATTTTGGAAAAAAGATACAGAACAGGAGTCCAGCAGCAGAAGCCAAGATGGCAAATATTTCCACAACCACCATATATTTCCCTTTGGTGCTAAGATAGGCTGGGATAAAGGAGATCCAAACACTACAAAAAATTAGCATGCTGAAGGTAATGTACTGAGCTTCATTAAATGTATCTGGTAGTTTCCTCGCCAAAAAGGCAACAAAAAAACTTAGTAAAGCCAAAAACCCTATATAGCCAATCACAAGGTAAAATGCTATGGTAGATCCTTCCTTACATTCCGCTATTATCTTCCCAACCTCTACTTGGCTATTATTGTACAGGAATGGTGGAGAGTAAAGGAGCCACACAACACATATGATGCCCTCTCCAGAAGAGCAAACAAGAACTAAAGAACTGGATGTGTTCTTACCAAATTTCTTGGTTTGTTTTGGATTAGGTTTAGTAGCATTAAAGGCCAAGATAACAATAACGGTTTTGGCTAAGACACAAGAAACACCAACTGCAAAAGAATTTCCAAAGACTACTTGCCGAAGGAGGCAGGATACCTTTGTAGGTTGTCCAATGAATAGGAAGGGACATAAAAATGATAGTATGAGGGAAAGGAGGAGGGTGTAGCTAAGATTCAGGTTGTTGGCTTTAACTATTGGAGTCTTCTTGTACTTAACAAATATTGTTAATACTATAGCTGTGAAGCCAGTGAATACAGCAGTCATAAGAGCAAGGGTTAATCCCAATGGTTCCTCATTTGACAGAAAATCAATTTTTCTTAGAATACACTTATTCCTCTTAGCATTAGACCACTGATCCTCAGGGCAACGCCAACAGCTTTCCATATCTGAGAAAACAAAAAACAAACTCATTACAATCAAACAAGTGGATAATGTTCTTAAAGGGACAAAAAAAAATCTTTCATGATTTTGATAGAACATACAATTTTAAACAACTTTCCAATTTACTTCTATGATCAAATATGCATCATTATCTTATTATCCTTTTCAGAAGTTACAGCATTTCACTACTTGCAGCTAGCTAAACAAATCTAATTAGCCAATCACAAGAGACAAGTGTGTGCAGACACCAATCAGCAGCTAGATCCTACTAGTGTAGGATATGTACATATCCTTTATCAACAAAGGATACCAAGCGATTAAAGCACATTTGAAAATAGAAGTGAATTCAAAAGTATCTTAAATTGACATTTTATCTGAATCATGCAAGTTTAATGTGACTTTCTATTTCTTTTATAAATGGGAAATAAATATCTAAGAAATAAATCTTAGAGACAATGGAAGTTTGTGTGCAATATTTTTTGGAATAATTTTTATTAGACAGTGTTAATATGAGTGTAACTGTACTTTGTAATGTATTTTTGAAGTGTTTTGGGCAAATTTTTAATTTCACAACATAGTAACCACAGCTCTGAAATCGCTGTAAAGATTCTATAGTTGGTCAAGATTGCTTTGGCAAAATCTCTATTTCCCTCCACTTGTAATATCAGTGCAATTTCAATGGTGTGCAAACGATTGTGAAAAGCCTAGCACAATTGTTTGCGTACCACTTGTAATCTAGCACTAAATTGGTTACAAATAACCTCCTAGATTTAGCGTTTGGCGTTAGCCATCAAAAGCAGCGTTAAGGGCTCCTAACGCTGCTTTTAGCCGCCCGCTGGTATTTAGAGTCAGCCAGGTAAAGGTGTACCGCTCACTTTCAAACCTCGACTTTTCCATACCGCAGATCCCCTTACGACAATTGCGTATCCTATCTTTTTAATAAGATATGCCTAACGCTGGTATTTAGAGTCTTGGAAGAAGTGAGCGTTACACCTCTACCGACAAGACTCCTAACGCCCATGAAAAGGCTGTAGTTAAGAGCTTTATGGGCTAACGCCGGTATATAAAGCTCTTAACTACAGTGCTCTAAAGTACACTAACTCCCATAAACTACCGATGTACCCCTAAACCGAGGCCCCCCACAACGCAAAAACTATAATAAACTTTTTTTAGCCCCTAATCTGCCAACCGCACATCACCGCCACCTACATTATCCCTATGAACCCCTAATCTGCTGCCCCTAACATCGCTGACACCTACATAATATTATTAACCCCTAATCTGCCCCCCCCCCAACGTCGCCGCCACCTAACTTCAAGTATTAACCACTAATCTGCCAACCGGACCTTGCCGCTACTCTAATAAAGTTATTAACACCTAAAGCTAAGTCTAACCCTAACCCTAACACCCCCCTAAGTTAAATATAATTTAAATTAAACAAAATAAATTAACTCTTATTAAATAAATTACTCCTATTTAAAGTTAAATACTTACCTGTAAAATAAACCCTAATATAGCTACATTATAACTCATAGTTACATTGTAGCTATTTTAGGATTTATATTTATTTTACAGGCAACTTTGTATTTATTTTAACTAGTTACAATAGTTATTAAATAGTTATTAACTATTTAATAACTTCCTAGATAAAAGAAATACAAATATACCTGTAAAATAAATCCTAACCTAAGTTACAATTAAACCTAACACTACACTATCATTAAATTAATTAAATACATTAGCTACCAATACCTACAATTAAATACCATTAAATAAACTAAACTAAATTAAAAAAACAAACAAACACTAAATTACAGAAAATAAAAAAATATTACAAGAAACAACTAATTACACCTAATCTAAGCCCCCTAATAAAATAAAAAAACCAAAATAATAAAAGTCCCTACCCTATTCTACATTACAAAGTAATCAGCTCTTTTACCAGCCCTTAAAAGGGCCTTTTGTAGGGCATGCCCCAAAGTAATCAGCTCTTTTGCCTGTAAAAAAAAATACAACCCCCCCCAACATTAAAACCCACCACCCACATACCCCTACTCTAACCCACCCAAACCCCCCATAAATAAATCCTAACACTACCCCCCTGAAGATCTCCCTACCTTGAGTCATCTTCACCCAGCCGGGCCGAAGTCTTCATCCGATGGGGCAGAAGAGGACATCCAGACTGGCAGAAGTCTTCATCCTATCCGGGCAGAAGAGGACATCCGGACCGGCAGACATCTTCATCCAAGTGGCATCTTTTATCTTCATCCATCCGGAGTGGAGTGGAGCCATCTTCTTCCCAGCCAACACGGATCCATCCTCTTCAACTGACGCCTACTCGCCGAATGAAGGTTCCTTTAAATGACGTCATCCAAGATGGCGTCCCTCAAATTCCGATTGGCTGATAGGATTCTATCAGCCAATCGGAATTAATGTAGGAAAAATCTGTTTGGCTGATTCAATCAGCCAATCAGATTCAAGTTCAATCCAATTGGCTGATCCAATCAGCCAATCAGATTGAGCTTGTATTCTATTGGCTGTTCCGATTGAATCAGCCAATCAGATTTTTCCTACCTTAATTCCGATTGGCTGATATAATCCTATCAGCCAATTGGAATTCGAGGGACGCCATCTTGGATGACATCATTTAAAGGAACCTTCATTCAGTGAGTAGGCTTCGGTTGAAGAGGATGGATCCGCGTCGGCTGGGAAGAAGATGGCTCCGCTCTGCTCCGGATGGATGAAGATAGAAGATACCGCTTGGATGAAGATGTCTGCCGGTCTGGATGTCCTCTTCTGCCCGGATAGGATGAAGACTTCTGCTGTTCTGGATGTCCTCTTCTGCCCCATCGGATGAAGACATTGGCTCGGCTGGGTGAAGACGACTCAAGGTAGGGAGATCTTCAGGGGGGTAGTGTTAGGTTTATTTAAGGGGGGTTTGGGTGGGTTAGACTAGGGGTATGTGGGTGGTGGGTTTTAATGTTGGGGGGGGTAGTATTTTATTTTACAGGCAAAAGAGCTGATTACTTTGGAGCATAGTAAAAATCAATCGTAACACCAGCAGAGTAACAGAGAAACAGCTGGTCCTACTAGTTTGGGCTAGTTGCCGTAATCTAAGACCTGCTGTGTACTACAACAAGGGCGTTTAAAAGTAATGCTCTGCACAGTTATTTGCTACTGTGGGATACAACAAATACCTCCCACTTAACCCAGGGTTGAACATATAATATTTGGGGTATTGCAAGCAGAAACAACATTTGGTGACAAATAATGTTTGGCAGACATGTTATAATTACATCAATGCATGTATACATATATACAAATTACAGAATATAGAAATATGTAGGTAGCAATTGTAAAGGAAAACATACAATAATAAATGAAAGAACACATATCAGAGTGACCAATACATAAACACATGTAAGTATACTATTATGGGACATGTTTTACAGTTTGGAAATATTAAGGTTAAAGGAAATATGTCTTAAATTGGACACATGGATCATTAACAAATACCTTGATCTCAAAATGATACCTAGAGGTCTCAGGGTAAAAAAGTTTCCTAATTTTGTCATCACTGATAGTGAATTTATCAGTGAGTGGAATGATGTTTTATCTGAATGTTCACTGAGACTGATGGTTTTGTTAGTTAAGTATAAGTCTAACCAACTTCAATTAGTGAGGAATGAAATTGTTAATGTTAAGCTCCAAAATGGTCTTGCAAAATATAAAGAGCTACAAGAATATAGTAGCTTTGACAAATTGTTGGCCGAGGTAGTTGAGAATAACAGAATAACCCTCATTTCTACTAAACATACCAAATTCCTTAGAGATCAGAGGGATTATAATGAGGGAAAAGTATTTATATGGCAAAAACAAGCTAGGTTTAGAGGCAGAAACTCCAATAAAAATAAGAATAAAAATAAGAATAAATCTAATACCATCGAAGGGAGTGAAGCCTCAGGTAGTGAGGAATCAAGTGGTAGCTCATTTAGTTACAAAAAAAAACAAAAATAAAAATAAAAACAAGAATAAAAACAAGAAAAATGTTAGCTTTGCAGACACAGATTCAACCGATGATGAACATTCATCACTTATTGCCACTACATCAGGTGAGGACTTTTCAGGATCTGATAATGAAACTATATCTTTTCCCTTAGCAGTAGATCCATCAACATCCACAAACTTACTAGTTGCACCCAGTAATGTTAGTAGTGCTGATGTAGAACTTAGCCAAGGTGCTAGGCTTAAAGTAAGCAAAAACTTAATAAGTGGGACATCTAGTACTGCAAGGTTAAATACAGATGATGGGGTGCCTAATGTGTTATCTAACAACATTAACACTAACAAACAGCAGGTTGTTTGGCCTGTCATCAAACAACCCACAGGGGGAGAAACGGAAGTGGAGAGCAAACACAGGTATTGTCTAAGAGACAACAAACGTCCAACTTACGTAGCGTTATAAATCTGTCTTCACACACACTCACTCCAACTGAAATTAGGGTGTTAAATTATGGCTTGGGCTTTTGTCCAAATAATAGCTTCAAACTATTTAACACCCTAGTGGACGTAAACAGATTTATAAGAAAGCTTACCCTTCAGAAACACTTTCAAAATTCTGAACTTACATACACAAATACTGATAATATTGTCTCTCCAAACAGAACTGAACCTCTTCATTCTAATATCAGTAATTTTCAGGATGTTTGTGATATTCCTGTATTGGAAAGCTTACAGACTGAATCAGATACCCTAGAAGATTCTGCTAAGGGTATTTTTCCAAAATTTAAATCACCATCTAAGTTTTACCCGATTCAGAGTAGAGGCAAGACATTAGAACTCTACCATAAGAGAGTGGTTGAAGATTTAACCTCGCTATACTATTCTGACAGACCAAGCTCCCACAACTTGTCACTAAGAGAGAAAGAGGCGCTAAGTGCCCTTAAAAATAATGATTCTCTCATTATTAGAAATTCTGACAAGGGTGGGAGCGTGGTGCTCTTAGATAAAGATTCCTACATCTCTGAAGCAATGAGACAATTGAGTGATCCAGTCACTTATTGCACATTGCCATATGACCCTACCAAAAAGTTTCAAAGAGAATTATCTAGCTTGTTGGATGATGGAAGATATTTGGACCTTATGGATGATGAAACCGTTAAATATCTCTATGTTGATAACCCAGTGGTCCCTATCTTCAATCATCTGCCAAAAGTACATAAGAGTCTAGAGGAAGTCAAGGGACGTCCAATCGTTTCTGGCATTGGCTCCCTTTTGGAGCCATTGTCAGAATGGTTGGACGCCATCTTGCAACCCATTGTTCTTTCATTGTATAGCCATATCAGGGACACCACACACATTTTACAGCTTCTAGAAGAGGTGGTTTGGACACCACAGAGTAGTTGGCTTGCTATAGATGTGGTGTCCTTGTATTCCACCATCCCCCATGATATGGGCCTTAGTGCCATCAGATACTTTTTGGAATCTTTTTACTCTATGGACAAGTCAACAGCCAATTTTGTCATCAGAGGGACCAGCTTTCTGTTAAAGCACAATTATTTTGTGTTTGAAGGGGTTTTCTATCTGCAGAGACAGGGCACCGCCATGGGGGCCAAATTTGCCCCCTCTTATGCCAATATCTTTATGGGGTGGTTAGAGATCAATTATATCTATGCATATAGAAACCCTTTCACCCAACATATACAAATGTATAAACGCTTTATTGATGACTTGATCATCATGGTCCTCTGATGAGAAGACTGCTGTTGAATTTGTTGACTTTCTCAATTCTAGTAACAATGGAGTAAAATTTACCCATGAGTGGCAGAGATCTGAAATTCATTTTTTGGATGTTAGCCTTATGGGAGAGATCAAAACTGGGAACATCAATTCAAAATTGTATCGGAAACCTATTGCAGGAAATACCCTTCTACATAGCAAAAGTGCCCATCCTAAACATGTTTTTAAAGGCATTGCCAAAGGGCAATTGCTCAGGGCTAGAAGGATCTGCAATAGGGAATCAGATTACAAGGAGGAGAGAAAGAGGTAAAACATAGATTGCTTGAGAGAGGATACAATCACTCATTGGTTAATAATGTCTTGAATGAAGTCACTAGTATTGAAAGAAAAGACACCTTGCAGAGTAAAACCAACAAAACACCTGACAAACGTACAAATTTTATCACTAAATATTCGTCAGAATTTTATGAAATCTGCAATATTCTAAAGAAATATTTTCCCATATTATATGGGGATAAACAACTTAAAGCAGTAGTGGAAAAAGGTTTTAAATGTGTCTATTCTAGAAATTTAACCCTAGGAAATATCCTGTCTCCTAGCCAATTACCACAGGATCCTAAACCAACTACTTGGCTCTCTGTGAATGGTACCTACAAATGTGGAGTCTCAAGGTGTAAGGCCTGTGACTTTATTATAGAAGGTAAAAGTTTCTATTCATGTGTCACGAATCAAACATACGAGACAAAAGGGTGCATTAAATGCTCCACTAGCTATGTAGTCTATCTTATCGAATGCAATGTTCACCATCTGCAATATATTGGCATGACATCTAGAGATGTACGCACAAGAGTGCGTGAACATTTAGGCTATATAAAAAATGAAAAAACTTGTTCTGAGTTGGCCAGGCATTTCATTGAAGTTCATTGTGGAGATGTCAGATCATTTAAATGGCAGGCTATTGAAGCCATTAGGAGACCATCTAGAGGGGGAGATAAAGATGCTATATTAGCACGCCAAGAGGCATTCTGGATATTTAAACTCCGTACTCAGACTCCTAATGGCTTTAATTCAGAGTTTGATTTAATCAACCACTAGTGCTAAACCTTATGCTCGGCATTAATGTCACCATACACATTCCAGTATTTTTTTTTGGCTAGTTTTGGCTGTTTCATGTATACATGTGAGTACGCTTATATGTATATATATGTATGTACATGTGTATATATTTTTTATAGTCTAATAGGTAGTGTGCATGTTAGTTTTTAGAAACTTTAAGGTTCCCTTATATAACACTTTACCTTGTACCAGATACTTCCTGGCTTTATTAAGCGTACATTTCTATTCACATCAATACATAGATTTACAGCCATACTTGACTTTGATAAACATGTAGCCATACTTATAAGCCTAATCCCTAAATTAAATTAAATTATAGTTACCGCACAATAGACATCTATAATAATGGAGAATGAAATATTTCCCATCTATTGTTGTTGAGCTTTATTGATTGTTCTATTTAGGGATTTTGATGTTAGTCACTTATTTGCTTATATCTTATATCTACTTTTGTTTATCTAAGTATAAGCCATAATAGTATTCTTACATGTGTTTATGTATTGGTCACTCTGATATGTGTTCTTTCATTTATTATTGTATGTTTTCCTTTACAATTGCTACCTACATATTTCTATATTCTGTAATTTGTATATATGTATACATGCATTGATGTAATTATAACATGTCGGCCAAACATTATTTGTCACCAAATGTTGTTTCTGCTTGCAATACCCCAAATATTATATGTTCAACCATGGATAAAGTGGGAGGTATTTGTTGTATCCCACAGTAGCAAATAATTGTGCAGAGCATTACTTTTAAACGCCCTTGTTGTAGTAAACAGCAGGTCTTAGATTACGGCAACTAGCCGAAACTAGAAGGACCAGCTGTTTCTCTGTTATTCTGCTGGTGTTACGATTGATTTTTACTATATCACAATAAAGTTCGTTGGATTACTTTTAAACTTGGGACTCCTGAATCTCCTTCTTTTTCTTTATTTTACGGGCTACAAGGAGTCAATTTTTCCTCATCAGGAGCCCTTACAGCCTCATCTTTCTCTATGGCAAGCTGTTGTTTTACACTTTTCCCCCTAGGAGAGCTGAAGATACGGCACTAAGTGGATTGGAGACACACGCTGCAAACCCCTCAGACGCCGGGCTTGCAAACCAAAGGCAACGCTGCAATAGGAGGCTCGTCTAGTGAGTAATCCCGCACCGGAGCTGCGGTTCACCATGACGACGGAGCCTGTATCCTGCAGGTGATGGGATCCTTTGATGCAAGTTAAAGGAAAAGCATTTGAGGGGTGAGTTTGAAAGCTGTCTTCCTATTCATTTGTCCCTGCTGGGAATTTGGAACTGCTGCTGTATTCTGGCTTGATTCATAAGTTTATTTGGTGCACGTTCACTGTGCTCTCCTGGGGGTGATACAGCTATTTGGTCGTATGACTTTTTTTCCCATAGTGTATATATATTTTCATTTGATACGGAGCAAATATACCTATGGGAAGCCTGCTGTGTTCTATTTGTACTTTGGGGCATGCCCCGCAAAAAGCCCTTTAAGGGCTGGTAAAAGAGCTGATTACTTTGTAATGTAGAATAGGGTAGTGACTTTTATTATTTTGTTTTTTTTTATTTTATTAGGGGGCTTAGAGTAGGTGTAATTAATTTAAAATTCTTGTAATATTTTTTTATTTTCTGTAATTTAGTGTTTGTTTTTTTTGTAATTTAGTTTAGTTTATTTAATTGTATTTAATTGTAGGTATTGGTAGCTAATTTATTTAATTAATTTAATGATAGTGTAGTGTTAGGTTTAATTGTAACTTAGGTTAGGATTAGCTGTTAAATAGTTAATAACTATTTAATAATTATTGTACCTAGTTAAAATAAATACAAAGTTGCCTGTAAAGTAAATATAAATCCTAAAATAGCTACAATGTAACTATGAGTTATATTGTAGCTATATTAGGGTTTATTTTACAGGTAAGTATTTAGCTTTAAATAGGAGTAATTTATTTAATAAGAGTTAATTTATTTTGTTTAATTTAAATTATATTTAACTTAGGGGGGTGTTAGGGTTAAGGTTAGACTTAGCTTTAGGGGTTAATAACTTTATTTGAGTAGTGGCGAGGTCCGGTCGGCAGATTAGGGGTTAATAAGTGTAGTTAGGTTGCGGCGACGTTGGGGGGGGGCAGATTAGGGGTTAATAAATATTATGTAGGTGTCGGCGATGTTGGGGGCAGCAGATTAGGGGTTCATAGGGTTAATGTAGATGGCGGCGGTGTCCGGAGCGGCAGATTAGGGGTTAATTGTGTAATGCAGGTGTCAGCGATAGCGGGGTCGGCAGATTAGGGGTTAATAAGTGTAAGGTTAGGGGTGTTTAGACTCGGGGTTCATGTTAGGGTGTTAGGTGCAGACTTAGGAAGTGTTTCCCCATAGGAAACAATGGGGCTGCGTTGGGAGCTTAACACTGCTTTTTTGCAGGTGTTAGGTTTTTTTTCAGCCCAAACTGCCCCATTGTTTCCTATGGGGGAATTGTGCACAAACACGTTTTGCCAGCTTACCGCTACCGTAAGCAACACTGGTATTGAGGGTTGAAGTGGCGGTAAATTCGGCTCAACACTCCCTTTTTGGAGCCTAACACAGCCCTTCAGACAACTCTAAATACCAGCATTGTTTGGAAGCAGCGGTAGGAAAAAAAGCAGCGTTAGCTACGCGGGTCTTTACCGACAAAACTCTAAATCTAGGTGAACTTCTTTAGCTTTTTTTATCATGTTAAATAGCTGCTTTTAGTTGTTGTATTTCAATACCTAAGTATTTGCTGTGGAAAAGCTGTGGAAACATAGCCAGGAGAATAAATTACACTCCCAGTGGAGTGGTAGTAGAGATCAGTCATCAAATGTTTATTTTCACTTGTTCTCTCTAAGTACAGAGATAATTACACTGTTATCTCTAATTAAACAGAGACAACATAAGGATGGTGTTTGTGTGTGTGTATGAGAATGTGTGTGCGTGTCTGTGTGTGTGTGCGTGTGAGAATGTGTGTGTGTATGCATGTGTATATGTGTGTGTGTGTGTGAGAGAATGTGTGTGCGTGTCTGTGTGTGTGTGTGAGAATGTGTGTGTGTGCATGTGTATATGTGTGTATGTGAGTGTGTGTGTGAGAATGTGTGTATGCGTGTCTGTGTGTAAGAATGTGTGTGTGTGTGTGTGTGTATGTGTATATGTGTGCATGTGAGTGTGTGTGTGAGAATATGTGTGTGCATGTGTGTCTGTGTGAGAATGTGTGTGTGCATGTGTGTCTGTGTGAGAATGTGTGTGTGCATGTGTGTCTGTTTGAGAATGTGTGTGTGTGTGCATGTGTGTCTGTGAGAATGTGTCTGTGTGTGCATGTGTGTCTGTGTGAGAATGTGTGTGTGCATGTGTGTCTGTGTGAGAATGTGTGTGTGTGTGTGTGTGCATGTGTGTCTGTGTGAGAATGTGTGTGTGTGTTTGTGTGTGCATGTGTGTCTCTGTGAGAATGTGTGCATGTGTGTCTGTGAGAATGTGTGTGTGTGTGTGTGCATGCGTGTCTATGTGAGAATGTGTGTGTGTGTGTGTGCATGTGTATATGTGTGTTAGGAGAATTGATAGTCTTGCAAGCTGAACCCATTTTAACGGGGTTTGGTTTCAATGAGCAAAACTAAGTACAACCCCAATTCTAATAAAAGTTGGGACAGTATGGAAAATGCAAAAAACAAAATCAAAGCGTAATTTGGAAAATTCAACTCACTCTGTACTTAAAAAACATTATTGACACATTATTAACACATTATTTGATGTTTTAGTTTGTAAATGTAATGTATTTTTTAAAATATACACTCATTTAAAATCTGTTGACTCCAACACGTCAGGGGCAATTTATAACTAATAGCGATGTGACAAGTTGAAATAAGAAGGTGATGCGAAACAAGTGAGGCAGTTGTGTAATCATAGTATATAAGGAACCTCTAAAAAGGCCTAGTCCTTCAAGAGCAAGGATGGGTTGAGGCTCGCCAATCTGCCAACAGACCCCTCGGTGAATGATCTAACACTTTGAGAACAACATTTCCCAAAGACAAATCGGTAGGATTTGGGGCATTTCACCTTCTATAGTGCACAATATAATTAAAAGATTCAAGGAATCCGGTCAAATCTCGGTGCGGTAGGCAAGCCCGAAAAAAACACTTCTGAATGCGCGTGATCTCTAATCCCTCAGGCATCACTGTCTCAAAAACCGTCATGAGTCTGTAAAGGATATCCTGACATGGGTTCAGGAATACTTTGGTAAACCTTTCACCGCTGCATGCACAGATGCAAGTTAAGGCTTCACTATGCAAAGCAGAAGCCATACATCAACACTGTCCATGTAAAACAGATTTAGCAGAGAAGCTTTAGCACGTCTAAAATTGATTAAGTGCACCCTATATCTTCAATGGAGATCGTAACAATGCAAAATATTTCTGGTATTATGCGTCAAGGTGTTTGACTGGGAAGTATTCAAAGTATATCTATATACTTATATGTGCATTTATGCGTTTATATGTGTAAATATGTATGTGCACATATACTCTACATACATATATATATATATATATATATATATATATATATATATATATATATATATGTACACACATATAGAAATGTATACACATACAGAAATGTATACACAAACACACACACATATATAGAAAAGGGCACTCACTGGACTTTAACAAAATATCCTCAGAGTTTCTTTGGGGACACGTTCTGTTTTATGTTTTGACATTTGACAAAGTTATGTCTTGGTAATACTTGTTTGAATTAAAATATTTTGTTAAAGTCCAGTTAAAGTCCAGTGAGTGCCTTTTTCTATGGGAGACTGTTTACAATAATTTAAAGTGCATCCTGGCGGTTGTGACATTTTGTAAGACTGTGCTTATATATATATATATATATATATATATATATATATATATATATATATATATGTATGTGATGTAATATATAATGTCATTGTAACATGTTGTGTAACATATTGTATTAAAAATATTGATTTCATTTTATTTAAGCATTATTTAAGAACACCTCTAAACATGAAAAAATATTTTATCAATTCCATTTATTAAGTAATTATTATTGTAATTAGTATTCTTTTATTGTTTTAAGAAAAGTGTAAAGGGTTTAGGTATATGAAATACTTTCAGCTGTAAAGCAGTTGTATGTGTTTTAAGTATAACAAAAGTCAATTATATATACAGTATATACATGAGAGAGAGAGAGCGAGAGAGAGATAGAGAGAGAGAGAGAGAGAGAGAGAGAGAGAGAGAGGGAAAGAGAGAAAAACAGAATTATAAGTAACCTCAGGAATGAGAAGGTTTAATTGCCACAAAGGAGAGCTAAATGATGGACGTTACTTTATTTTGGGCTGTGTGTAATTGTGCTCATCTGTTCACAGATAAATAAAACCTATAACACTACATAATTTTGTTGCTTAAACAGCAGTGTATACTTCATCTGAGCTATTTCTATTAACATTCTATTAGAAATCAATGGTTACTGACCAGTGGTGTTAGTAATCTCTCCCTCTGGACATGGGATACAGTTGTGACAACACTTGGCATTTTCTTTTTTATAAACCTTCACATATCCCGGCAGGCAACTCTCACTGCATACAGACCGAGGAACCTAAGATCACATGACATTGTCAACTATTATGGTGTCTAACTGGAATTATATGTCACATTTTACTTAACAAATTCCATGCATATGAAGGAGCGCTATTGAAACGCTAAAACATTTAGGTTAGAGCTGTTTATTATTAGGAGGAAATGCTTAACTATTAAACTTTCATGATTCAGATAGAACATGCATTTTTTTTTCAGTTTACTTATATCATCTAGTTTGCTTTGCTTTCTTGGTATCTTTTGATAAAGTTTGTTTGCATGCAAACAATTTATTGTGTTGAGATACGCACGCTAAATTCCAGCACTCGAGTGAAAGCATTAAATAGCTTGCCCAATATAGGCTATAAAAATAGAATATTAAAAAAACAATCAATTCCAAGAAAACAAGTTTTACACAGTGTAACGTTACAAAAATAAAAAGCACTTTGGAAAATATAGAAAACCACGGCTACTGTCTTCTATGATATTTTATTGTTTACACGCTTACTAAAAAATCATGCCAAAACTAGAAACATTTTTATATAATCGCGAGATTGTGTGTGTGTTTGTGTATATATATATAGGGTTTGATTAAATTACCCCAAGAGCTAGTGGTCCCATGAAACTACTTAGTCGCCCACTTTTTCAATGAGTCATACGAAAACTTGTAATTCACCGTTATATACTTTTATTACACATTTGTATTATTCTCTTACCTAAAAAGAGATATTTTTTCTTCAAATGCCAGCAAGCTGAGGCAGGAATAGACAGGCGCACAGACAGTCAAGGACAGACAGTCAGCCACACACAAACAAGTACACACATACATATACATACAGCCACAAAACACACACACACACAAATACACACACACACAAAACACACACATACATGTACACACATACATATACATACAGCCACAAAACACACACACACAAATACAGACACACACACACAAAACACACATACAAGTACACACATACATATACATACAGCCACAAAACACACACACAAATACAGACACACACACACAAAACACACACACACAAATACAGACACACACACAAAACACACACATACACAGATACAGACAAATACATATACAGAGCCAGGAGATTTATGCACCTAGGAGATTTATGTTACCAGGAGATTTATGTAACCAGGAGATTTATGCACCTAGGAGATTTATGTAACCAGGAGATTTATGTAGCCAGGGGATTTATGTAGCCAGGAGATTTATGTAGCCAGGAGATTTATGTAGCCAGGAGATTTATGTAACTAGGAGATTTATGTAAACAGGAGATTTATGTAGCCAGGAGATTTATGTAGTCAGGAGATTTATGCAACCAGGAGATTTATGTAGCTAGGAGATTTATGTAACTAGGAGATTTATGTAGCCAGGATATTTATGTAACTAGGAGATTTATGTAGCCAGGAGATTTATGTAACTAGGAGATTTATGTAGCCAGGAGATTTATGTAACCAGGAGATTTATGTAGCCAGGAGATTTATGTAACCAGGAGATTTATGTAGCCAGGAGATTTATGTAACCAGAAGATGTATGTAGCCAGGAGATTTATGTAGCCAGGAGATTTATGTAGCCAGGAGATTTATGTAACCAGAAGATTTATGTAACCAGGAGATTTATTTAGCCAGGAGATTTATGTAACCAGAAGATTTATGAAACTAGGAGATTTATTTAGCCAGGAGATTTATGTAACCAGGAGATTTATGTAGCCAGGAGATTTATGTAACCAGGACATTTATGTAGCCAGGAGATTTATGTAACTAAGAGATTTATGTAGCCAGGAGATGTATGTAACCAGGAGATTTATGTAGCCAGGAGATTTATGTAACCAGGAGATTTATGTAACTAGGAGATTTATGTAGCCAGGGGATTTATGTTACCAGAAGATGTATGTAGCCAGGAGATTTATGTAGCCAGGAGATTTATGTAACCAGGAGGTTTATGTTGTAAAATCACAAAATAAAACTAAGTGCTGTTGCCACTAAAATAAATGAAGTCTCTGAAATAGTGCTGTAATTGGTGGTATAGGGGCCCCTCAAACACAAAGAAAGTCTCACCAAGCGAGATCCATATTAGGGTAAGATTAATACGTATTACCTTCCTCCCATGGGTGGTCTAAAGTTCGACCGGCTTGTCAAATAACACCTCCGTGAGGCGCGTATGTGGCTCGTGACGTCACCGACCAGGGGCGTTGTCTCCAAGCTAAGATCCTATTGGTCAGGATCGCTGAGCATGAAGTATAGTGGCCTCTATATTGTAGAATTGTAGAGTTAAACAGGTCCCCGCTCTTAGTGCAGATAAGCACGCAGGATTAGACTTGTCATACAGCAGCTCCATAGGAACTTGTAGCTTATTATTAGTTCCAGTTTATTCTTGCTCTCCTTGGGCTCTGTGTATTCGATATCCAAAAAGCTTTACCTGGAACAGTGTCCTTCTCAGCACAGTCTTAATGCTCTTGTGTGGGTAACATAAAACACAGGATAGCTGCGGCTTCTTATCATCAACGCGTTTCTCCCTCTTACAGGTCTTTTTCAAGATGAATTTGCTCCAGTCATAGCTTCCTTTTAAACAGTCCAAACACATTACCTATTGGTCAGGTTGGATTAATTAGTGAGACAATTGTATTCCCTGTGGTAATACTATTGGCAACAGTATTGGCAACTTTCTAGCACTTGTAATAAAAAAGAACCGCAAAGAGCAAAAAAGGAAAGAAAAATTGTTTGAACATAAACTCTTACATAGAGAATTACGTTAAAAATGTATGTAAAAGACTAGAGTTTTTAAGAATAATAATACAGTAAAGAGTCCGGAATATGGACAGACATCTAGGAAATATATATACACATGTGTAAAATTCGTTCTCTTAAAAATATATATATATTGTACACTAATAGTGAAGAAGTTAATATATATAACATATTATAAAGTTTACCTAATGGTAATAGGCAATATTAGATAGAAAAAATATATATATATGTGTGTATATCACTGGCGGACAGTAGCCGCTTGAGTGCAAAATTCGTGAAAGAATGTAGTTACGCTGATGCATTTAAAAGGGTGTATATTGTGATTTGGGTATATCAAAGATGGGGGTGAGGGGGGTAAGTATAATAAGAAATTAAACTAAGATACTATTAAGGTGTGATCAGCACACTTAGTGCATTTATAATAAAGGAATAATATAAGTAATAGTGCGAAAATGTTTCACTGTGAAAGAATTTTTAATATATAGTGCAAATCAAGGATGTGTATTACAACTCCTATCAGAATCCATATTTAGGTTCATAATATATACACATATAGGCATATATAACTTGCAGGCTTCTTATTCAAAGAGATTCTCTCTGATAAATGATATAAGTGTACACCACACCCACACATAAGCACATATATATGCATATACATATCTATATACACATTACTGTATTTAAACTAGTGGATATTTAGAAATTAGCATATTAATCCAGAATAAATGGTGAAATGTCTAGTTCAGAGTTCAGACCAGCTGGATATAGAGTATCATATTTATATATGTACTCTGCCTCTTTTATACGTAATATTTTATCTATGTTTCCTCCCCTCCAGTGGCACTTGATATGTTTAATTCCCCAGAACTTTAAATCCTTCGTTCTCACTATGTGTACTTCTTTGAAGTGCTTATATAGTCTGGTATCTTCTTTATTTTTCTCTATACAGAGGAGGTGCTCTCTAATCCTGTCTATTATCATCCTCTTAGTCTCCCCAAAGTATATTAAATTACATGTGCATTGGAGTATATATATATGACCCCTTTAGTTGTGCATCTGATAAGATCTTTTATTGGGATTATTTCTCCTGTAGGTGGGATTTTTAAGGAGGTTTTCTTACAACTAGAAAACAGAATAATGTCCCAGGAGCCGGCAAATATAAAATATATCCAATCTTTATTTGAGTAAATGTAAAAACAGCATACGGTTCAGTCCATCAGAACAACAGCACAAACTGACCAGATTAAAACACAACAAGCGGGAGAGAAGCTGTGCTCCTCATGCAGCAGACATGTTTCGTGCTTACCAAGCACTTGTTCACTGCTTAAAGGAGCAGCAGCTGCCTTCCGCTTAAATAGGCTACAGCTGTGACTATATTTAAAGATACATCACACATATTAATATTTAGATATTTAAAAATAATTATCTCCCTCATGCAGTGTATATAACTTGTTTAGATATAAAAGCACTCTACATAGTACAGGAAAACATACGAATTGATAGACATTTCATGATACTTTGAATGGCAATTATATAGCAATTTATAGAGTGCTAAAACGTTAAAAAGATTTGATTCATGAAATAGCAAAACTTATAAATCATAACTAATATCCTAATTCAATCCAAACAAATAATACTACAGAAAGTCTATCTAGTCTGTATAGATAGAATTTATCATATATATACAGATCCCTATACACATAGATCTATATCCCTCCTTAGGTTTAGACCATGGGGCATAGACGTATTTAGGGTAAATATCCAATACACCTCTCTTAAATTAAGTTTATTTTGTCTATTGCCTCCTCTTCTCCACCGTGGAACATGGTCTATACCCTGCAAGGATAAAAGAGACGCATCAGAGTTGTGGAATGTTTTAAAGTGTCTTGCAATGGGGGTGTCAGAATCTGGATCCTCTATGGAACGCACATGTTCAAGGAATCGTTCTTTTAGGGGTCTTTTGGACCTCCCCACATACTGTTTTGAACAGCCTCTGCATGTCAAAAGGTAAATGACATGTGTAGTAACACATATTATGTAAAACTTGATCTGATGCACTTTTCCAGTAATGGAAGAGGTGAAAAATTCACTTTCATTCACAGATTCACATGTTTTACATATCCTGTGTCTACATTTAAAGAAACCCTTTTTTTGTTTAAGCCAGCAATTCTGTTTTAATCTCGGTAGATCAGATGGTGAAACATAATTACCCAAGGTTTTTTCCTCTTTTGGAGATGAATTGGCAACCTTCACTGACTATCCCTTTAAGGATTGGGTCAGTATGTAAATTCGGTAGGGATTCCTTTATTATTTCACAGATTTTGTTATATTCAAGGCTATAAGTAGTAATAAACTTAGGTTTGCCTATCTCCATATGTCCTTTATTTTTATTTTTATATTGCAAAAGTGTGGTCCTCGGTATAGTATCTACCTCTTTGCGAGCTTTTTCGCCCCCATAGCAGTTCCACGTCCCTGGAGATAGAAACCCCCATCGAACATAAAGAAATTGTGAGTCAGAAGATATTCAATGGAGTTTAACAGAAACTGTTTAGTTGCAGGGTTAAAGTTACTTTTGTTGTTTAAAAAGTAATCTATCGCATGTAAGCCTTTGACATGTGTGATTGAGGTATATAGGGATGTCACATCCAGCACCAAAAATCTATAATTAGATTTCCATTCCACAGTTTCAAGTTTTAAAATTAAAGAGGTAGTATCCTGTATGAAACTAGGTAATTCCTTAACAATTGGTTGAAGAAAACTGTCAATCAAATCTGAAAGGGGTTTGTTTAAAGAATTAATGCCGGCTATTATAGGACGCCCAGGAGGGTTGGTAATGTCCTTATGGATTTTTGGCAAATAGTGATAGATAGGGATAACTGGATGTTCAGGGACTAAACTTTCTTTAGTAGCCTCAGTGATGATGTTGTTACATCTAGCATATGAAATTAATTCAACCAATTCTTTTCTGAACTTTACAGTGGGGTTGTCTTTCAATTTTATATATACTTCCCTATCCTGTAGCTGTCTATTGGCTTCTTTTAAGTAGTTGACCCTGTCTAGGACCACTACATTCCCTCCCTTGTCGGAGGGCCTTATGATGATAGACTCATTCTGATTTAATTTGTCTAGGGCGCTCTTTCCTTAAAAGACAGGTTCTTTTTGCTCTGTTTGGGTGTACTATTTAGTGCCCTAAGTTTGTCTTCAACTACTTTCTGAAAGATCTCTACAGCATTAGATCTGGAATGTACAGGATAAAATTCACTTTTTTTCTTGAATTTACTTAAGTTAACATTTTTTTCAGTAATCAAACCTTCAGTGTCAATTGTATCTTCATCTAAAAGTTCCTGTAAATCAGTGACACAACAAATGTCAGTGAATGTCAGGTTATCATGATTGACAATTCCCTCTGATGTATTACTCATCACATTATTGGTTTCATCCTGTGGCCTCTCAGCATTACCAAAGTGTTTGTGCAACATTAATTCGCGCACAAATTTGTTAATATCCACAATGGTGTTAAACAAGTTGAAATGCTGAGAGGGCACAAAATTCAAACCTTTGGACAATACTTTTAGATCTAATGTAGTTAGTTGCATACTAGACAAATTCAAAACATTATTTTCTCCTAAGCATATTTCTTCTTCCGATTCCCTGCTCTCGTTTGATAGGGGGTCTGTTGTTTCTTTGGAGTCTCTTCTGTTCTCCCTTCCCCCACCTTGTTCACAGTTTGTTTTTTTGCCTTTCCCCTTTTGCCTCTATGTATGTTTTCTTTTTTACTGCTGGCACAGTCTCTCGCTGTTCGTTTTTTGAGACACTGGTGGATGGCATTTCTTGTGGAATTTGTAAAACTGTGGGGATAGTTTCCTCAATGTAATTCTCCCCATCAGAGGACGCTATTTCATACTCAGTGTCATTATCAGAAAAACTGACTTGTTTTTTAGATTTGTTCCTCTTGTTTTTGTACCACCTCCTTCTCTTTTTAGGGTCCCCACCCTCATTTGAGTCCCATCTATACACAGAATGGTGATCATAGTCATGTTTGTCCCTTAGAATTTTCCTGGACTTATACTCCCAAAGCTCCTGACGAAAAGTTTGCATATTTTTTTCAAACTGTTTATCATACATTTTAAAGTCAGGGTCTTTTTGGATTGTTTTTAGTTTATCTTGTATATCCTTAATTTCAATTAGAAGATCCACTCTTTGTTTCTGTTTGTGTTTTATTAATAGATCTATTAAGGCAAATGAGCATGTGTCCAATATAATGTTCCATTTCATCATGAAATCATTATCAATTACTCTAAAGGAGGGGAACTTTCTGATGCGTAGTCCTCTAGGGATATGTTTGTTGTTTTTGTATATGAGGAAAGTCTTAATGTCTAACTCCAATTTTAAATCTTTTTTCCTTTATACATCAATTTCATAAAATAAGGTATCGATGGTATAAACCACTTCATCCTCAATGTCTTACAACTATGCTGACAGGCCTTACATGTATGGCATGGGAAGTAACCTGCCACTTTCTTTCTGGAGAGGTCTTTATATGTGTTGGTTTGTATTTTATTTTCTTGAAAAGCACTGGGTACTAGTATCTGTTTTAGATTTCTTGTTTTCCAAAAAATGAGTTTCGGTCTATTGGTCAGTTTGTTTCCTATAATGGGGTCTGATTGTAAAACATGCCAATGCTTATTAAGAATCTTTCTTATAGTTCCATGATCATTACTATAGTCGGTAATGAATGGGGTATCGATAATGTCTTTTGTGTCCTCAATGTTTTTTTGTTTATATGTAAGGAGTGTCTGCCTATTTGTTGATCTATCTCTTGTAGTCGCCTTATTCACTAGATCTTCATCATATCCCCTGTCCTTGAACTTCTCAACAAGTGTCCCTATTTGTTCCTCAAAGTCCGATAGTCTAGAACAGTTCTTTCTAATTCTTAAGGCCTGACCAACAGAAATGTTGTTCTTCCATTGATGTAGATGACAACTTTTTGAGTGTATAAAGCTGTTTGAGTCTACATCTTTGAAGTGTGTCTTTGTTTCAATTGAATTATTTATTACCATAATTTCCAAATCAAGAAAAATAGCACTTTCTTTACTATAGTTATGTGTGAATTTCAGGCCTCTGTCATTAGTATTCATACTTATTAACATATTATTTAATTCGGTTTCAGAACCTCTCCAAACCATTAACATATCGTCTATATATCTCCTATATATTATATATTAAGTTCTGGGGAATTAAACATATCAAGTGCCACTGGAGGGGAGGAAACATAGATAAAATATTACGTATAAAAGAGGCAGAGTACATATATAAATATGATACTCTATATCCAGCTGGTCTGAACTCTGAACTAGACATTTCACCATTTATTCTGGATTAATATGCTAATTTTTAAATATCCTCTAGTTCAAAAACAGTAATGTGTATATAGATATGTATATGCATATATATGTGCTTATGTGTGGGTGTGGTGTACACTTATATCATTTATCAGAGAGAATATCCTTGAATAAGAAGCCTGCAAGTTATATATGCCTATATGTGTATATATTATGAACCTAAATATGGATTCTGATAGGAGTTGTAATAGATAGGAGTTGTAATACACATCCTTGATTTGCACTATATATTAAAAATTCTTTCACATTGAAACTTTTTCGCTCTATTACTTATATTATTCCTTTATTATAAATGCACTAATTGTGCTGATCACACCTTAATAGTATCTTAGTTTAATTTCTTATTATACTTACCCCCTCACCCCCATCTTTGATATACCCAAATCACAATATACACCCTTTTAAACGCATTAGCGTAACTACATTCTTTCACGAATTTTGCACTCAAGCTGCTACTGTCCGCCAGTGATATACACACATATATATATATATATTTTCTATCTAATATTGCCGATTACCATTAGGTAAACTTTATAATATGTTATATATATTAACTTCTTCACTATTAGTGTACAATATATATATATTTTTAAGAGAACGAATTTTACACATGTGTATATATATTTCCTAGATGTCTGTCCATATTCCGGACTCTTTACTGTATTATTATTCTTAAAAACTCTAGTCTTTTACACACATTTTTAACGTAATTCTCTATGTAAGAGTTTATGTTCAAACAATTTTTCTTTCCTTTTTCGCTCTTTGCGGTTCTTTTTTATTACAAGTGCTAGAAAGTTGCCAATACTGTTGCCAATAGTTCGGTCGAACTTTAGACCACCCATGGGAGGAAGGTAATATGTATTAATCTTACCCTAATATGGATCTCGCTTGGTGAAACTTTTTTTGTGTTTGAGGGGCCTCTGTACCACCAATTACAGCAGTATTTCAGAGACTTCATTTATTTTAGTGGCAACAGCACTTAGTTTTATTTTGTGATTTTATATTATATCGGAGACGTCCAATTTTTACATCTTTACGTTTATGTACTCTATCGAATTGTTTTATTAAATTTTTGGCATAGCCAGTTGATATACCTGACTTTGTGATTCACTGCTGCACATTTAGCTTTCTAGCACTTCTCCATACACATTGTTCTCTGACATTATCTTTTTTCCCTATACGTTAGGGACTATAGGGTTGGAGTAGTTTGGTGCTCTCTTGCGCACACTTTTTTCACTCACAGGAGATTTATGTTACCAGGAGATGTATGGATCCAGGAGATTTATGTAACCAGGAGATTTATGTAGCCAGGAGATTTATGTAACCAGGAGATTTATGTTACCAAGAGATGTATGGAGCCAGGGGATTTATGTAGCCAGGAGATTTATGTATCCAGGGGATTTATGTAGTCAGGAGATTTATGCAGCCAGGAGATTTAAGTAGCCAGGAGATGTATGGGGCCAGGAGATTTATGTAACCAGGAGATTTATGTAGCCAGAAGATGTATGGAGCCAGGAGATGTATGTAACCAAGAGATTTACGGAGCCAGGAGATTTATGTAGCGGGAGCTGTATGGAGCCAGGAGATTTATGTAACCAGGAGATTTATGTAGCCAGGAGATTTATGTAATCAGAAGATGTATGTAGCCAGGAGATGTATGGAGCCAGGGGATTTATGTAACTAGAAGATGTATGTAGCCAGGAGATGTATGGAGCCAGGAGATTTATAGAGCCAAAAGATTTATGATCCAGGAGATTTATGTAGCCAGTAGATTTATGTAACTAGGAGATTTATTTAGCCAGGAGATGTATGGAGCCAGGAGATTTATGTAATTTGAGATTTATGTAGCCAGGAGATTTATGTGACCAGGAGATTTATGTAGCCAGGAGATTTATGTAACTTGAGATTTATGTAGCCAGGAGATTTAAGTAACCAGGAGATTTATGTAACCAGGAGATTTATGGAGCTGGGAGATGTATGTAGCCAGGATATTTATGTAGCCAGAATCTGTACATAGCCAGAAGATTTATGTAACCAGGAGATTTATGTAACCAAGAGATTTATGTAGCCAGGAGATTTATGCAGCCAGGAGATTTATGTAGCCAGGAGATATATGGAGCCAGGAGATTTATGAAGCCAGGAGATGTATGTAGCCAGAAGATCTATGGAGCCAGGAGATGTATGGAACCAGGAAATTTATGATCCAGGAGATTTTTGGAGCCAGGAGATGTATGGAGCCAGGAGATGTATGGAGCCAGGAGATTTATGTAACCAGGAGATTTATGTAGCCAGGAGATTTATGTGTCAGGAGATATATGAAACCAGATATATGCAACCAGGAGATTTATGTTGCCAGGAGTTTCATGTAGCCAGGAGATGTATGGAGCCAGGAGATTTATGTAGCCAGGAGATGTATGGAGCTAGAAGATTTATGTAACCAGGAGATGTATAGAAACAGGTGATATTTGGAGCCAGGAATTTTATGATGCTAGGAGATGTATGGAGCCAGGAGATTTATGATCCAGAAGATTTATGTAACCAGGAAATGTATGTAGCCAGGAGATGTATGGAGCCAGGAGATTTATGTAACCAGGAGATTTATGTAGCCAGGAGATTTATGTAACCAGGATATGTATGGAGCAACGAGATATATGTAGCCAGTAGATTTATGGAGCCAGGCGATGTATGAAGCCAGGAGATGTATGGAGCCAGGAGATGTATGGAGTCAGGAGATGTATGGAGTCAGGAGATGTATGGAGTCAGAAGATGTATGGAGTCAGGAGATGGATGTAACCAGGAGATTCATGTAGCCGGTGAGATGTATGCAGCCAGGAGATTTATGTAACCTGGAGGTTTATGGAGCCAGGAGATGTATGTAGCCAGGAGATTTATGTAACCAGAAGATTTATGTAACCAGGAGATTTATGTAGCCAGGAGATTTATGTAACCAGGAGATTTATGTAGCTAGGAGATGTATGTAGCCAGGAGATTTATGTAACCAGGAGATGTATGTAGCCAGGAGATGTATGGAGCCAGGAGATTTATAGAGCCAGAAGATATATGATCCAGGAGATTTATGTAGCCAGAAGATTTATGTAACTAGGAGATTTATTTAGCCAGGAGATGTATGGAGCCAGGAGATTTATGTAACTTGAGATTTATGTAGCCAGGAGATTTATGTGACCAGGAGATTTATGTAGCCAGGAGATTTATGTAACTTGAGATTTATGTAGCCAGGAGATTAAAGTAACCAGGAGATTTATGTAACCAGGAGATTTATGGAGCTGGGAGATGTATGTAGCTAGGAGATTTATGTAGCCAGAAGCTGTACGTAGCCAGAAGATTTATGTAACCAGGAGATTTATGTAACCAAGAGATTTATGTAGCCAGGAGATTTATGTAGCCAGGAGATTTATGCAGCCAGGAGATTTATGTAGCCAGGAGATGTATGGAGCCAGGAGATTTTTTTAATCCAGGAGATTTATGTAGCCGGGAGATCTATGGAGCCAGGAGATATATGGAACCAGGAGATTTATGATCCAGGAGATTTTTGGAGCCAGGAAATGTATGGAGCCTGGAGATGTATGGAGCCAGGAGATTTATGTAACCAGGAGATTTATGTAGCCAGGAGATTTATGTGTCAGGAGATATATGCAACCAGGAGATTTATGTTGCCAGGAGTTTCATGTAGCCAGGAGATGTATGGAGCCAGGAGATTTATGTTGCCAGGAGCTGTATGGAGCCAGAAGATTTATGTAACCAGGAGATGTATAGAAACAGGTGATATTTGGAGCCAGGAATTTTATGATGCTAGGAGATGTATGGAGCCAGAAGATTTATGTAACCAGGAGATGTATAGAAACAGGTGATATTTGGAGCCAGGAATTTTATGATGCTAGGAGATGTATGGAGCCAGGAGATTTATGATCCAGAAGATTTATGTAACCAGGAAATGTATGTAGCCAGGAGATTTATGTAACCAGGAGATTTATGTAGCCAGGAGATTTATGTAACCAGGATATGTATGGAGCAACGAGATATATGTAGCCAGTAGATTTATGGAGCCAGGAGATGTATGAAGCCATGAGATGTATGGAGCCAGGGGATGTATGGAGTCAGGAGATGTATGGAGTCAGAAGATGTATGAAGTCAGGAGATGTATGTAACCAGGAGATTCATGTAGCCGGTGAGATGTATGCAGCCAGGAGATTTATGTAACCTGGAGGTTTATGGAGCCAGGAGATGTATGTAGCCAGGAGATTTATGTAACCAGAAGATTTATGTAACCAGGAGATTTATGTAGCCAGGAGATTTATGTAACCAGGAGATTTATGTAGCTAGGAGATGTATGTAGCCAGGAGATTTATGTAACCAGGAGATGTATGTAGCCAGGAGATGTATGGAGCCAGGAGATTTATAGAGCCAGAAGATTTATGATCCAGGAGATTTATGTAGCCAGAAGATTTATGTAACTAGGAGATTTATTTAGCCAGGAGATGTATGGAGCCAGGAGATTTATGTAACTTGAGATTTATGTAGCCAGGAGATTTATGTGACCAGGAGATTTATGTAGCCAGGAGATTTATGTAACTTGAGATTTATGTAGCCAGGAGATTAAAGTAACCAGGAGATTTATGTAACCAGGAGATTTATGGAGCTGGGAGATGTATGTAGCTAGGAGATTTATGTAGCCAGAAGCTGTACGTAGCCAGAAGATTTATGTAACCAGGAGATTTATGTAACCAAGAGATTTATGTAGCCAGGAGATTTATGTAGCCAGGAGATTTATGCAGCCAGGAGATTTATGTAGCCAGGAGATGTATGGAGCCAGGAGATTTATGAAGCCAGGAGATTTATGTAGCTGGGAGATCTATGGAGCCAGGAGATATATAGAACCAGGAGATTTATGATCCAGGAGATTTTTGGAGCCAGGAGATATATGGAGCCTGGAGATGTATGGAGCCAGGAGATTTATGTAACCAGGAGATTTATGTAGCCAGGAGATTTATGTGTCAGGAGATATATGCAACCAGGAGATTTATGTTGCCAGGAGTTTCATGTAGCCAGGAGATGTATGGAGCCAGGAGATTTATGTTGCCAGGAGCTGTATGGAGCCAGAAGATTTATGTAACCAGGAGATGTATAGAAACAGGTGATATTTGGAGCCAGGAATTTTATGATGCTAGGAGATGTATGGAGCCAGGAGATTTACAATCCAGAAGATTTATGTAACCAGGAGATTTATGTAGCCAGGAGATTTATGTAACCAGGATATGTATGGAGCAACAAGATTTATGTAGCCAGTAGATTTATGGAGCCAGGAGATGTATGAAGCCAGGAGATGTATGAAGCCAGGAGATGTATGGAGCCAGGAGATGTATGGAGTCAGGAGATGTATGGAGTCAGGAGATGTATGTAACCAGGAGATTCATGTAACCGGGAGATGTATGCAGCCAGGAGATTTATGTAACCTGGAGGTTTATGGAGCCAGGAGATGTATGTAGCCAGGAGATTTATGTAACCAGAAGATTTATGTAACCAGGAGATTTATGGAGCCAGGAGATGTATGAAGCCAGGAGATGTATGAAGCCAGGAGATGTATGGAGCCAGGAGATGTATGGAGTCAGGAGATGTATGGAGTCAGGAGATTTATGTAGTGGAGTCAGGAGATGTATGTAACCAGGATATTCATGTAGCCGGGAGATGTATGCAGCCAGGAGATTTATGTAACCTGGAGGTTTATGGAGCCAGGAGATTTATGTAACCAGAAGATTTATGTAGCCAGGAGATGTATGTAGCCAGGAGATTTATGTAACCAGGAGATTTATGTAGCCAGGAGATTTATGTAGCAAGAAGATTTATGTAACCAGGAGATTTATGAAAAAAAATAAATAAACCTAATCCCTATAAAAAAAGCCCCCCCCCAGGGGGCGGAGCTTGGCCACGAACCGAGATGGCAGCTTGTTAGCACAGCTCCTAGGCCCTTGTCCCCAGGTTAGCTTAATTAAATATAAATGGTGATCTAAACAAACCCTACCACACAGCCTTATTGCCCTAATAGCTAGTACAGGGTGAATCGGAGGTCTCATGTGCAGCGGCTCACATACATGGCACCATGCAGCTGCTATAGGCACACTACAGACGGAACTTGGCGAGCAGGAAAAAACAACCTCACGGCTGCAAATAAGGAGAAGATCGGGTCATATCTGCACAGTCCAGCGTAATATACACAGCTGGCGGAACCTACCGCTACCCGGAACAGGGAGACTTTAAGGTAAAGTGAGGACCGCAGCATATACGGCCGCAAGCGGGAGGCGGGAGAGTGCGCAGGCCAAACGAAGTAAAGAAGCGCTCATAAAAGAGGCCTCGGCACCTGCCACAAAACGCAAGGGACAACTTCAGCATAACAGGCTGGCATATGGGGCTGAGGGGGCAAAGCGGCTGACATCGCTGCAGAGCAAGCACAGCAGACAGGGACATAAGAACGGATCACTCGAGCAAGCCACGTGGAGGGTAAGCAGTGATAACCGCACTATAATTGTGGACTGACAGCAGGGACAACTACACAGCCCTAACACAAATCACATCAAGCCTGATAAACGCTATACAATCCAGGGCCCCACAATCACCAGGGGATTAAAAAAGACTTGATAGTGAGAAATATTGTGTAACAAGCACAATTTACCAGCCACAGAGTCAATACATATAAGCGCCCCACGTGGCGGTTCAGAGGCAGAGAAGGGAGCACTGCGGGTGAAAACTGGTACTATATACACTTCTCTAGGTGTATAAATCAGCCTTATTATCACTTCTCAAATAGCTACCAGCAGCTTAGACAGGCGCTTGGCACGCCGAAGGCCGGACTCAGGTTGCATACGCAATAGCACCCACAGAAAATATAAGCAACCAGTTAATAATAAGACCTGCTTACAGTATAAACTTTATAGACGCGCAGAAGGGTAATGCCGGCCAAAAAGATATTAAAAACAGATATTAACCCTAAGACAAAGATGATGGACCAATACTTAAAGTCTGCAGAAGAGCCAGTACAAGCCCCTCTAAAAATCACACAGACCCCATCCCCATCAACAGAACCAAGCGAGATTGAACTGATAACCCCCGCCAACCCTCTTAAACAAGTGGAAATCACAAGAGAGGATCTGAAACTGTTAGCCTCTAAAGAAGACATCAAATCTGCCATGGCGGACATGAGGAATATGTTCCAAGAGATGAAAAGGGACATTAAAAGAATAGATAATAGAGTGGTGAATCTTGAAGAAAGTCATGATATTGTCACTCAAGACATGCACCATCTATCACAACTCCTGTATAATCAAGAAGAAACTATCCAGAGCTTACAAGAAAAGATAGAAGACCTTGATAACAGAGGGCGTAGAAACAACCTGAGGATTAGGGGCATACCAGAGAGCGTGCAACCCTCAGCCCTACCGGGGTATCTACAGGATTTGTTCAGAACCCTTAAAGGCTCCAGTACTGCGGCAGAAGTAATAATGGAACGGGCACATAGGGCCCTGAGGGCTAAACCCTCCCCGAAAGCACCGCCAAGGGATGTGATTATAAAATTTCTTAATTATCAAGAAAAAGAAGAAATACTACGGCATGCAAGGCAAAAGCCACAGTTCACTCATGCAGGAATACCCATACAAGTTTTCACAGATCTCAGCCCAGTAACCCTGCAGAAACGTAGGGAGCTTCATTTTATCACATCGGTCCTGAGAGAAAAAGACATACAATATAGATGGGGGTTTCCAGTCTGCATAAATGCTTCAAAAGGAGACAAGACGGCCTTATACAGAGGCCCAGATGATCTGGAAAGATTTTGCGAAGTCCTTCAAGTGAACATTGCACCACCCAAAGACGGCTCTACACAAGATAGAAACATCCCGCTGGAACCCCGGGAACGGAAAGACAGAGCTCAAAAAGAGACATAGCCTTCTATGTAAGGACAATGTTACAGAACTTACTTACCTCATGGAAAGACTGACCTGGCTACTCGTAAAAGGATGGGTAAAGTTATCAAAGTTGTAGAGTTTTAATTTTTTTTTTTTTTTTATATATGCCAGAATGTTAAAGTTTTACACTGTTGCTGCTAAGGCAGCTGAGGTTTAGGTCTTCTAGTAATAACTATAGCTAAAAGGCTGTTACCAAAGTTAGAAGTTTTACTGAGACATACCGGCTCACTGTTATAGCTAAAACTAATAACCAAAGGTTTTTTTTTTTTTTTTTCTTGTTCTTTCTTGTTTTGTTTTTATATTGAGAAGACAAGCTGTTGTTCACTGATAATTGTTATATTAATGCAAGTAAAATACTGTGTGTCACATTACTTCACCCAATTACTTACCAAGGTATGAGACTCGCACAGGGTCATTATCAAGGGGCCCTCCTGTACTTTGCTCAGTGTGATCTGGATATATCCAAAAGGACTTACATATGAAAGACTGATGTAGTTTTAATAGAAACTAAAATTTAGATCGTTATGCAGTATTTGTTGAAATGTTTGGATATGGACATGTTTTTATCGACTTAAGTGCACACTGAATTTCTTAAAGGAGTGCCCTAGACAAAACAGTTGATGTTAAACTTGAAACTGTATGAAGAGATACTGGCACTATACACTGTTTAAATGTTTGTATGCCAATAGATAAGGGTGATTGCACAGTCCCGGCAAATAGATATACGTTTCATGTTTTAAGATTAATTCTATTAATCTGCCCAATAACACACACACACACACACTGCCGCAGGCTGGAGAATATTGATAGCAGGAGAAAGGATAGTTCAACACGCACATACATAAACTGAGGTGAAAGTATGATAAACATAATGAATACGATCTAAAAAGGCACACACATATAGATAACAACAGGACAACATGACTCATCCCATACACTAGGCAACTACGAATGCAGTACGGAACAGGGTATGGGGTTTACATAACAGCCAATGACCGCAAACTTGACGAGAACCCTAGACTAACATGCCCTGTAGAATTTTAAGCAGGCGTGCAGTTTTGCCGGGCACAAACTAGTCACCCTGAGAAAATAGGGGAACTGGGCAGGGAAGGGAAGAGAGGAAGAAAAAAAAGAAAAAAAAGGCAGGGCAACTAAGATTAAATACAAGTAGGGCTAATACGTATCAGAAGGCTGGTCTGGGGACAAGGGATAACATCCCTCATTTTAACGTAGACGTCTGAGACACTACGTGATACACAGCACACAAGTAGTACTAACCGATTTATTGGTAATACTGCACTCACGGTACAGGGGCTGATATCCCTTACAATAGACTGAACTATGGCCACGCCTATCAATGCGGCAAAACAATCAAAACCCCCTCCAGGACATGAAACAAATAGCATGGCGGACGGGGAAACAGGGGAAATACAAAATAGAGCTCATAAACTACGTCTCATCACTATTAATGCTAAGGGCCTAAATAGCCCGGCAAAGAGATCAATCGCCTTTAATGACCTACGAAAACAAAAAGGCGACATCTTGTTTATACAGGAGACCCATTTCAAGAGGGGGAGGGAACCGAGGGTACTAAGCTCCAGATATCAAACAACATTCCTAGCCTCAGGCCCTACAAAGACAGGGGGGGTGGGAATCCTTATCAACAACAGTGTACAATTCCAGGCAGCTCACGTAGAGAAGGACAAGGGAGGACGATATATCATAGTAGTGGGGCTTCTATATAATAGGTATGTGACGCTAGCGAACATATACCTGCCCAATCAACAGCAACATATAACTATGAAGGCAGTGACACAAAAACTCCTGGAGATAGGTAAAGGGGAAATGATAGTGGGAGGGGACTTCAACACACCCTTAGACCCAAAAATAGACACTTCTAGCGGTTCCTCTAATATTCCGAAAAAAGTCCTGAAATCAATAGCAGCACAGATACAGCAGTTACAGCTGCGAGATACATGGAGGGTGATGCACCAAAAGGCAAGGAATTACACATTCTACTCGCACCCGCACAACCTATATTCCAGAATTGATGTCATACTTGCTGACCCAGCCATGCTCTCACAAATCATCTACACAGACATAATGCCCATCACTTGGTCGGATCACGCACCTGTGGTCTGCGAATTTGAATGGCAAGAAAGACCGTTTCTCCCCCATATATGGCGGTTAGATGAATCCCTACTGAACAATCCGATAATTATAATGGAAATAACGAAAGAATTAGAGGAATATTTTAAAATTAATAAAACAGAACAGAGCAAACCTTCCATGATATGGGAGGCACATAAAGCAGTGATACGAGGAGTAATGATTAAAATTAAAGCACAACAGAACAAACAGTCCAGACAATACTATAACTCATTGAAAGCACAACTCGCGTATTGGGAGAGGGAACATAAACAAGACACAACCGCTACAAATGTATATACTTCCCTAAAAAAGGTCAGGTCTGAGCTACAAAATTTACAAAGAAGCCCAAACGAAAGCTTTACATTTAAAACAACACTATTTTGAATACAGTAACAAACCTGGGACCTCACTAGCGAAAGCACTCAAGAGAAAACAGTATAGGGCATATGTCACGAGAATCGTAGATAAGCAGGGGAAAAAACACGATGACAGCAAGGGTATCGCGGAGACGTTAAGACAGTATTATTCGACATTATATAACCTAAAAGGAAACAAACAACCGCCAAACATGAATCTAGAAACTGGGGACATAGACCGCGAGATGGAATCTTATATAGATGATATAGAAATCCCCCAAATTAGTGCAGAAGAGGCAGAAAGATTAGAAGCCTGCATAACACCTGCAGAAATTTTAAAAGCAATAAAAGACTCACCCACAGGGAAAAGCCCGGGTCCGGATGGACTAGGCATGGCATACTATAAAAAATTTGGACAAATACTGGCCCCTCATCTTGCAGACACTTATAATACCCTACAAAAAGATGGAGGGTTTGCAAGGAATCTGCTGGAGGCACATATCACAGTTCTTCCCAAACCGGGAAAGAACCCAGACAGACCTGAAAATTTTCGCCCCATCTCCCTACTCAACTCAGACGTAAAAATTTATGCGAAAATACTAGCCACAAGAATAAACAGGGTTCTCCCAGGGTTAATTAATTCGGATCAGGTGGGATTTGTACCGGGTAGGGAGGCAAGGGATAACACCTTGAAAGTGCTGCAGTTAATACAATACGCTAAGCTAGAACACATCCCAATGACACTGACGTCTATGGACGCCGAGAAAGCCTTTGACAGGGTGAGCTGGAAGTTCTTGCGGTTCGCTCTGTCAAACATGGGCTTCAGTAAACATTTCATTGAAATGATATTTTCACTTTATACCGCCCCATCAGCCAAGATTAAAGTTAATGGACTACTGTCCACGAGCTTTGACATCACAAACGGGACACGACAGGGCTGTCCCCTATCCCCAATCCTGTTTGCAATATCTATAGAAATTCTAGCCTTGAAGATCCGCGCAGACCCCCGAGTGTCGGGAATTAAGTTAGATAGCACAGAACACAAGATAGCCATGTATGCTGATGACATTCTGTTAACCCTTACAAAATCAGAGGAATCACTACCACAAGATTTAAAGATAATTCAGGAATATGGCAAATATTCCAATTTCCTATTAAATGTAAATAAATCAGAGGTATTACATATAAACTTAACGGAGGACAAAATGTCCACATTGATGTCCGTCTGCCCACTACGTAGGCAACCAATCACAATGAAATATTTAGGAATACAGTTATCAGCAGACCCAGAGGCCATTTTTGAAGCTAACTATAAACACCTAGAAAAGATGATAATAGGAGATTTATCCAATTGGAAAAATAAGAACCTGTCATGGTTAGGTAGAATTAGTGTTATTAAAATGAATGTCCTCCCCAGAATCCTTTATATTATGCAGGCTTTACCAATTCCCCTCCCGAAAGACTTTCTGAGTAAACTCCAGAGCTCCCTAGAAACTTACATTTGGGGTGATGTGCGGCCTAGAATAAATAAGCAAACAATGTACCTGTCAAAAGAAGAAGGTGGCCTAGGAGTACCAAACATACTGACATACAGGCAGGCCCTGATGCTACAAAGAATAGTTGAATGGTGCTCCAATGACTGCTCGAAACAATGGATACAGATAGATAGGGCAATCCTACACACTAACAACCCGGGGTATTTAGCGTGGACATTAGGGAAGGACCGACCACGGACTGTAGATGAATATCCTCTTTATAAGGAATTATTCAAGGTGTGGGATAAAATCATCCATACAACCACACGGATATCCTCACCGACGTCCCCCATGACCCCATATATGGACAACCCAGCCCTCGCGTTGAGTATAACAAGGACATACTTAGCTCAGGGGAAGAAGGTAGGGCAAAACACAATCTCAAGGCTGACTCAACAACACAAAATCAAAAAATGGGAAGACATTAGGGACACAGAAACACACTTAAGCTAGCTATCATATGCCCAGATCTCCCATTTCATATCGACACACAAAGACAAAAGCTCACTGCTTCGAGAGTTGACAGAATTTGAACAACTTTGCTATGCCGGACAGACACGCTCACACCTGATATCCACCATATATAAGAAACTACGACAAAATGACTCAGGAAGCCTTCCAACATACACCACAACATGGGAGAAGGAACTAGGAGAGGAAATAAATGTAAAAACATGGAAAAACACATTCCTTAACAATAAGACCGCTTCCATATCAGCACAGATACATGAAACTAACTTCAAGTTTCTCACCAGGTGGTATCTCACCCCAAGTAGGTTAAAAAGATTGTATCCGAATACCTCAAGTAAATGCTGGAGAGGCTGCGAGATGGAGGGTACCGTTCTGCATGTGTGGTGGGAGTGTCCTAAACTCCAGCAATTCTGGACGGACATCCTCGCACACATTTGTGGAACTCTAGAGATCATTATCCCCAGAGACCCAAAAATAATACTTCTATACGCAGGGCTGCCCAAGATTAAATGCAGAGCGAGGAAAAAACTGTTAATGATTCTGCTGAATAGTGCAAAAATTCTAATACCCCGACGCTGGAAAACTGTTGCACCCCCCACCCAACAAGAATGGGTAAGTCAAGTAGACCTGCTGTTACAACTAGAGAGGTACCACCATATCAGGAATGGCACTGCAGAGACACATGAAATAATGCTGCAAATATGGAGCAAACGTTAATGATCTAAAGATCACACCAAATAAAGAGAGGGGCCCCCTGTCTCTCCCACCCCACCCCCCCCCTCCCCCTCCTTTCACAAATACAAACCTCCCCACGTATGGACCTAGTAGCACCCGCTTACCCCCCAGTTCCGCGTGAAGGTTAGAGACACATATGATAGCCACCTGAGATTCCACCAGGATGACAAGACAGAAAGCGCAGAAGGGATAATACAACTAATTCAGGGGACATGAACATAGACAGGGGCACAGGGAACAGAATAAGCCTGTGTGGACAACATACCAAGGCCAAAACGATGGGCAACATTACGAAGTGCAAGGCCCGGTTGTTGGGAGATACAGAGAAGTAATCAGGTCCTGGAATGGGGAGGGAAATGAAGGGGTAGTTAATGGCAGGCTAAGAAATACTGTGAGTGCAGGACAGAAAGGTTTAAAACAGCTCTGTGAAAAAACATGTATGAGACTATTGTATTATTTTGAATATCGATGTTATACTTTTCTACTATGATTTTGCTGTAAGAAATTATGTTTGTATTTTTGAATTATACAATAAAGCTTTTTGAAAAAAAAAAAAAAAAAAAAAAAAGCCCCCCAAAATAAAAAAAAACCCTAATCTAATACTAAACTACCAATAGCCCTTAAAAGTGCCTTTTGTAGGGGATTGTCCGAAGTTAAACAGCTCTTTTACTTTAAAAAATACTAAGGGGGATATCTATCAAGCCATCAACCGCAAATATGCTGGAATTCCACAGCGTAATTGTTGCAAGCTTGATCCAACCTAGTTATTAAAGCCTACAGACTGGCAAAAATTTAAATCTGTGACGTAACATACGATCCGACACAGATCGATGCTTACGTCATTACAGATGTTCCGAATAAACATTCGGCTCTATTTGACACTTTTTAAAAGTTATCAAATAGTTAACAGGTACGCTTGCGGCTATTCCGGCCCAGCGTATCTGGTTTTCAATCCGCCACCCTGGAGGCCGAAGATGTGATAGGAATCAATGGGAGTCTGAAAGCAGCGAAGCTCATGTTCAATGCTGCCAGATATCCCATTGATTTCTATAATAGAAAACCAGCTACGTTTACACCTAACATATCCTGGATGGTTTTAAATGGAAGAAAGAATATGTCTGGCTTACAGTGGACGCTGTCGCATTATACTCTTCCATACCACATAGTAAGGGTGTGCAAGCAATTTCTTTCTTTTTACAAGATTACAGTGACTTTTCCCCTGCCTTCCAGACATATGCTGTTGGAGTGATTGAGTTCCTTCTCACTCACAACTTTTTTAAGTTTGAGGGGGATTTCTATCTCCAGAGATGCGGCACAGCTATGGGAGTCAAGTTTGCTCCATCTTATGCCAACTTGTATTTAGGTTGGTGGGAGCTGTGCCGCATCTTTGGAGATGGAAACCACTTCAAAAAGGACATCAAACTATACAGGAGGTACATTACTGACCTACTGTTAGTGTGGTCAGGTGATATAACAGATGTCCCCTCTTTCATACATTATTTAAATTCAAACAATATGAATTTGAGTTTTACTTTTGAAATGAATTGTGTACAAATTAACTATCTAGCCTTTACTTTGAAAGGAACTGATGGATACAATGTATCGATGAGTGTATATCGCAAGCCCATATCAGGCAACACTTTGTTGCATGGCAATAGTAGTCATCCTAAGCAAATTAGATTTGCTGTTGCAAAAGGGCAATTTACAAGGCTAAAGAGGAATTGTTCTAGTCAAGTAGATTTTGAAAGGGAAGCTAATTCACTCACAGAAAGATTGAAGGAGAGAAGGTATCCATTTCATGACATAGTGAGATCGAGAAAGTCAGTGGAACATATCGAAAGAAAGGTCTTGCTACAAGAAAAAAAAAATCAGTACCCAAAACATCTCAGGGAGTATATTTTGTAACATATTATAGTGCCCAATACCAGAAGGTTTGTGGGATAGTCAAGAAACATTTTCCTCTCCTAGCGGCTGATGAGAGATTGGTGAAAACCATTGAATTTGGCATCAAATGCTCATGTAAAAAAAGCTGTACATTTGGTGGAATTTTGGCACCCACAGAACTCAAAAAGATTGAGAACAGTAACAGTTCATGGTTGAGACATGTCGGTATGTATTAATGTGGCAGCAGACGCTGCAAACCTTGTGTCTATATACAGATTACTAAAAGCTTTGTTTCTTCAGTCCCTGGTCAAAGTTTCGACATCCAGACATGTCTCAACTGCACTGCTAGTAATGTGATCTATCTCATCACCTGCATACAGTGCTATTTACAATATGTAGGTCTCACTTCTAGAGATATGAAATCCAGAATAAGGGAACATTTGTCCACCTTTAATGTAGGGAAAGCAACAACACCCTTGGTGCAACATTTCCATGATAAACATGAAAATAATTTTAATTCGTTCAGATGGTGTATAATTGAAAAAGTAGTGCTTCCCAAAAGAGGTGGCAATCTGGACCAATTACTGGCGAAGAGGGAGGTCTATTGGAAGTTTAAATTAGATACCAGTATACCCAAAGGCCTCAACTCCAAATTTGACCTGATTGGGAACTATTGGGAATAATTTATACACCACATAGATATCATGTTCATGTAGTATTTTCCATGCATTTTTCCCTTTCTGTCCCCCCCTCCTACCCCCTTTTTCATGCATCCATACTTAATACATATATCTAATGTTCAATATTTAATATTTAATATGTATTCCTCTTCTTTTTCCAAGTTGGCACACTGTGTAATATGAATTTACAATCCACTTACATATGTTAACTCCATGAATTATGTTTTTTGTGTCTTTTCTGTCTTTTTTGATTAATGTATTATTTCGAGTTCTGTATATATACCATATATACCATTATACATCTAAATTTTTATAGAATATTCCAATGAATTTTGAAATTATATTTAATGAATTTACATACATTTTTTTATACCACAATTGGTCATTAATTATTATTATTATTCCCCACATAAAATGTTCTCTATTCATGTGCTAGTTGTATTTAGACTAAATCCAGCAGGCGTGTCTTTGATTTTACTACCAATCAGAATTGGTATAAATCACCTGTAAGGCACAGCACCTACAGGCTATGACTACGGCTAACCAGCCGAAACGCGTAAGCCCAGGTGCTGCACCCGCAATGTGTCTATGTTTGGAGCTTCTATCTTGTTATTTTTAATGAATTAATTAATGCATATATACTTTTATTCTACTAAGGAGAATCCAGCCATTTCTTTATTTCCTGCATTGTATCCAGCTTCTTTGGATTGCTCCCAGCAGCGTTCCGTGTACCACCTGTAGGTCTAGCTTGACCACTCCCTCCCGGCGTCTATACTGATTTGCCTGAGTGAACAATAGAGCGGGTGTATCGCTCAAGGAGGAGGACTGAGACGCTGTTACCTCAGTTGTATACGCCGGAAGTGGTGAGAACTGGGCAGACAAGCTGTGGATTCCGGTGTTCCAGTTTCTCCCTGAGTGCTATGGCAGAGAGTGTGACAGAGTAAGTGTACGAACCGAGGAGGAGCCTTTTCGTGGCCGAGACATGCTATTCTCAGCCGGAAAAAATGCCAGGACAGGTGAGACAGGCGATTAGCCGCATATTCCGGTGTTCTGGCTTCTCTTTGACTCTTTGTCTGTTTTACTGTATACAGCTGTACACTTACATTTGGCTATAGCAGGGGTTACTATCCCAATACATATTGGACATAGTTGAAATTGAACTTTCGACGGACATTAGGGGTGAGAAGTTTATGCAGCCACAGGGCACCTAATAGGGTGTATTCACGGTTGCAGTGAATTAGGAGTACTATTAATCCCTCCAACTCCCCTGTTTTTTTATTACAGAGTCTAAACACCCCTAATCTGCCGCCCCGACATCGCCGCCACCTAAATAATGTTATTAACCCCTATTCCGCCACTCCTGGACCCCGCCGCCAACTAAGTAAATGTATTAACCCCTATCCCGCCGCTCCCGGACTCCGTCGCCACCTAAATAAATGTATTAACCCCTATCCCGCCGCCACTAATAAACGTATTAACCCCTAAACCTCTGGCCTCCCACATCACTACCACTAACTAAACCTATTAACCACCTAATTACCACGTCCCTATCTTAAAATAAATTTAAACTTACCTGTAGAATTAAAATAAACTATTTTTAAACTATTAACCTACCCTAACTATTATACTACACTTAAATTAAACTACCAATTAAATTAACTAAATTACATATTAAAAAAAGCCTAACCCTACTCAAATTATTTAAATCTACTGATTAACCTTATTAAAAAAATTACTAAACTACAAAAAAAAAAAATAAACGCTAAGTTACAAAAAATAAAAAACACTAAATTACGGGACAAAAAAATATTATCAAAAATAAAAAAGAATTACACCTAATCTAATAGGCCTATAAAAATAAAAAAGCCCCCCCCCAAAATAAAAAAAAACCTAGCCTACACTAAACTACCAATGGTACTTAAAGGGGCCTTTTGTGGGGCATTGCCCCAAGAAATTAGCTCTTTTACCTGTAAAAAAAAATACAAACACCCCCCAACAGTAAAACCCAACATCCCCACAATCAAACCCCCAAATAAAAACCCTATCTAAAATAACCTAAGCTCCCCATTGCCCTGAAAAGGGCATTTGTATTGGAATTGCCCTTAAAAGGGCATCTAGCTCTTTTACTGCCCAGACCCTACTCTAAAAATAAAACCCACCCAAAAAACCCTTAAATAAACCTAACACTAATCCCCGACAATCCACTTACAGTTCTTGAAGTTCTGCTTGAAGGATCCATCCAGCCGGAAAGAAGTCTTCATCCGGGGCAGCAATAAATCTTCATCCGGGTGGCCTCTTCCATCTTCATCCATCCGGTGAAGTCTTCATCTAGACGGCATCTTCTATCTTCATCCATCTGGTGTGGAGCGGGTCCATTCTGAAGACATCCGGCGCGGAGCTCCTCTTCAATACGGTCGCTGCCGTAAACTGGAACTTGAATGCAAGTGACGTCATCCAAGATGGCGTCCCTTGCATTCCTATTGGCTGAAAGGTTCCAATCAGCCAATAGGATTAAAACTGCTAAAATCCTATTGGCTTTTCCAATCAGCCAAAAGGATTTGAGCAGCTCTCATCCTATTGGCTGTTCCAATCAGTCAATAGGATTGAGCACTCATCATTTCATCTCCGCGCCGGATGGATGAAGATAGAAGATGCCTTCTGGATGAAGACTTCGCCGGATGGATGAAGATGGAAGAGGCCGCCCGGATGAAGACTTCTTGCCGGCTGGATGGATCCTTTAAGCGGAACTTCAAGAACTGTAAGTGGATCGTCGGGGGTTAGTGTTAGGTTTATTTAAGGGTTTTTTGGGTGGGATTTATTTTTAGAGTAGGGTCTGGGCACTAAAAGAGCTATCACATAAAATGCCCTTTTCAGGGCAATGGGTAGCTTAGGTTATTTTAAATAGGGTTTTTATTTGGGGGGGTTGGTTGTGGGGGTGGTGGGTTGTACTGTTGGGGGATGTTTGTATTGTATTTTTTTTTAAAGGTAAAAGAGCTGATTTATTTGGGGCAATGCCCCACAAAAGGTCCTTTTAAGGTCCATTGGTAGTTTAGTGTAGGCTAGGTTTTTTTTTATTTTGGGGGGGCTTTTATATTTTGATAGATCTATTAGATTATGTGTAATTCTTTTTTATTTTTGATAATGTGTTTTTTTTTCTTCGTAATTTAGTGTTTTTATTTTTTGTAACTTAGCATTTTTTTTGTAGTTTAGTAATTTTTAATAAGGTTAAATAGTAGATTTAAATAATTTGAGTAGGGTTAGGCTTTTTTAAAATTAATTAATTTAATTGTAGTATAATATTTAGGGTAGGTTAATTAATAGTTTAAAAATAGTTTATTTTAATTCTACAGGTAAGTTTAAATTTATTTTAAGATAGGGATGTGGTAATTTTAATTTAAAGTTAGCGGTTGTTAGTTTTAGGGGTTAATAGCATAATTTAGTTTATGGCGATGTGGGGGGCTGGCAGTTTAGGAGTTAATAGGTTTAGTTAGTGGTAGTGATGTGGGAGGTCAGAGGTTTAGGGGTTAATATGTTTATTTAGTGGCAGCGGGTTCCATGAGCGGCGGGATAGGGGTTAATGCATTTATTTAGGTGGTGGCGGGGTCCGGGAGCGGCAGGAAAGGGGTTAACAACTTTAGTTAGGTTGCAGTGGGGTCCAGGAGAGGCTGGATAGGGGTTAAACATTTTAGTATAGTGGCGGCGTTTAGTGACAGGGTATAAATAAATTTGGTAAAAAGCCGAATTGATCGATGACTGTAATTGGTGCGCGGCTTTTTGATGGCTTTTTTATAAATATGGAGATCGTATTCAGGTTTGCGGCCGCGATGTTAGGCGATGTTAGGTGAGCGTAATGGCGCCGTCGAATTCAAGAAAGTTGATGACTTGATAGATATCCCCCAATGTCCCCCCTCTAAAAGTAAAACCCAACAAACCCCCCAAAATAAAAAACCTAACACTAAAAAATCCTAAACTACCCATTGCCCCTAAAGGGGTATTTGTATGTGCATTGCCCTTAAAAGGGCATTCAGCACTCTTTTAATAGTGCCCAATAAATCCCTGATCTAAAACAAAATAAATTCCTAACTCTAACCCCCAAATAGGTACTCACCGTTCCTGAAGTCCGGCGGAGAAGGTCCTGTTCCAGGCGGTGAAGTCTTCTTCCAAGCGGCCGTCATCTTCTTCCAAGCGGGACCACTTGCTTCTTCATCCAGGACCAAGCCGGCGTCGAGCGGAAACGAGCGCGGAGCAGGATAAGCGACCGCGGAGCCATGGAGCGTGGAGGATTCTCTTCATACGATCGCCGCCGTACACTGAATAGTGAGTTCAAGGTACGCATTTAAATATGGCATCTCTTGCATTCCTATTGGCTGATATGATTCTTCAAATTGAAATCAGCCAATAGGATGAGAACTACTGAAATCCTATTGGCTGTTCAAATCAACATTCCAAAAACAACTTGATGGCACATTGGATAAAGTAAACATAGAATTATCTGATATGAAGTTTAAGAAATATGAAAAAGATTACAAGGATTATGATCTGGGGGGAATAACAGTAAGAGTACCAAGAGTCACTTTTTCAAGTTTTGAAAGTATAGCATCTGGCAATGACTCTGAATCTGAGACACGTACAAACACTACTATTGCAACTACCTCAACACCCATTAGGACCCAAGACCACACAACAATGGAGATGGGTGTGAGGACAAAAAAAAGTAATGGGCTAGAAGGAGAAAGAAAAAGAGAAAGAAAAGGGGATACAAGAAGCAGCAGAATTACAAATACCCAGATATCCCAGTAACAGAACACAATTAAGAAAGAAGAATGCCAAAAATTGAAAATAATCAATCTCTCCTCTACACAACTAAGTCAACTTGAAGAGACAGTTCTCTCTAAGGGTTTGGGGTTTTCTCCATCTAGAGGCTTTAATTTGTTTGATACTATTTTAGATATAAATACATTTGTGAGAAAAATTAATTAAGAAAAACTTTTTAAAGATCTTAATGCCCCTGCCAGTGATGTGGACTCACTCTGCAGTGATCACAATATTGTTGGTATATACTAGGTTTTCAATATCATTTATTAATATCTTAGCAGTTGCCAACCAATAAAATGTATATACGTAACAATATATTTATTAAATTTAATATTCATTCCTTAGTTCATTGGTTAGTTAACTTTATAGACACAAACAATTCAATTTATGTAGAAACTAGATTATGAATCAATTAACACGATTATTCTGTTACAATATTCTTTACAAAGCAAACCAAAATATATCTCTAAAATGAACCTTACTCACAATAAATACCATAAATAAGAATCCCAGCGCAGTCTATAATTAGCTGATAACTCTAATTCAATGCCCACTATGGATTACAAATTTACTCTGCTTAATTTACCACAACTAGAGAAGTTTACTGTATATATAATTTGTAAGAGATTCCACAATAATAAGCCTGACTTAGAGATATGAAATACAAAGGCCTTTATATGTCAATTAATCTGGCCTGAAATAACCTCTTATTTAGCCACTTTAAAATAAATTCTAAAATATATCACAATATCTACAAATAACTTAATAAATATTAATGCCCAGCCCTCTTCTTAATATCAATTGACTTAACGCTATTATATTTATTTCCGGATCATGCAAGGCTATGAAACATATATTAAAATGCAAATATCCTTTTAAATCATTGGCTACAATTAGGCTACAGTAACAGCTTTAGAGTACCTTTATTAAATATTATATATACAATTGCTTATACTTTATCAGATCACCAGTTGAGAGTTCAGTTAATATTCAAATATGTCTTGTCATGGATACTGGGCTGCAAGGCTTAAATTCATACCCCCTACAACCTCACCCCTGTTGTTTCTCAGTGGAAGCTTTGGTTTGCTTGTTTTTGAAGAGCTGGGGTATGACCAGGAAAACCCTCCTAGGCTGGCCGGGCTCTGGGAACTCCCAGTCGGCCACCCAAGCATGGACACCCGCCTAACCCCTCTCAGAATGTCCGGGCTCCTGGAACTCCCGGTCGGCCACGGGACAGCAGGACACCCGCTAAATTTAACCCAGGTTGCTCCAGCAACCATGTGCCCCAGAGCTCCGCTCTTTTGGGGATTAGTAGATCCTGGGGAGTACAATGGGTGGGGGAATTTCCGGAGGGGAGCTGCTTTAGGAATTGGGGGTTTTGGACACTCCTAACCTAATAACTTCAACGGACTGTAACTTCAGTCCCCAGTAATGAATCATGCTGATTTTTGGACTGTTAAATCCGGGGACCGAGAGCTTTAAAATGACATCTGGGAAGTGCTGCCACTCCACTGGGATCACCCTGAAATTGCCACCCCTATGTATTGAGATTATGTGGGACGCCGGTCAGTCTGGAGGGGCAGGAATGGCGGGAAAATAGTGGGATTGTCCTTTGTGTTATCAAGATGAACTGTTTGTATAAAAGGAATGTATGTTTTACAATAAAATCAGTTCTTGTTTAACCTGAATACTAGTCTGTCTAGTTATTTGGGTGTGCTCCAGCTAAAATCACTTTCCTGGGCTACATAGCAGCCTGTTCCAGGCAGAGGAAAGATCATCAGGCAGAGCTACCAAGTCTGGATAGCTGGAGTCTGCCACAGGGTGGGACCCTGGGTACTGATGCTGCCGCGCATCAGGGGTGGCTACAGGCTGTGGTCAGTAGCCAGCTACATAGCTGCAGTCGGCAGGGAGGAAGCAGAACCATTTGGCGGAGCAACCCAGTCGGGGTAGCCGGGGTATCCGTCACATTGGCTGGCAGCGGTGGGATGCTTCCAACTTCCTGGGACATTCAAACCACCAGCTAGAAGTGATATTGATTGGAGACTCGAGGAAAGACTGCGGGTACCAGGAACAGGACTACCCCCACCAGAGAAATGCTGGGAGAGGACCAGGCGGCCGGTGGGTCAGATGAGGACTGGGGCAATGAGCTATCCGTTACAATGCCAAGTTAGCCCCAAGTACAGTATTTACTCTGGGGACATCCACGTCTTATGTACAGCGTGAAGTGCAGTGGCGGTTGTCGTTATATGACACCCGGCCACCAGAGGAGGTCATCACCAAGATCGTTTTGGAGGTTGCCCAGCTCAAGTTAGCAGAAATCCATCAGTTCATAGGAGGGGCTCCATCAGCCCATGGAGTGCTGGCTCTTCGACCGCACAAGCTACCCCATGGGGCCTTTCGAGCCTACAAGGAAGAGGAGGAGGATATTGACTGTTACCTTCAGGTCTTTGAGACCCAATGCAAACTGCAGGGGGTAGCCTATGCCAATAGACTGTCTGTCCTGATCGGTAAATTGTCAGGGCGGGCTTTGGCAGCTTTCCACGCTACCCCTTCTGAGGACCAAAAGGATTATAACACGGTGAAAGACCATATCTTTGCCCGATATAGACTCACACCGGAGGCCCACCAGCAGAAGTTCCGGGCACTAAGGAAGCAGGATGAACAGCCTTTCACAGAATGGACCCACCAATTCACCCGGTCGATGATGTCCTGGCTAGCCGGCTGCAAGGCCACTACTGGGGCCGAAGTGGCACAGCTTTTTCTACTGGAAGATTTTTATAATTATATTCCAGTTGAGATTAAAGAATGCGTCCAGGACCGGCGGCCCACCACAGCAGACCAGGCGGCTGTCCTGGCAGATTGGTACACAGATGCCCGCTGCCAAGTTCGCTCTGCCCCACAATCCCCGCACAGCTTCGGTGGTAGTCCGACCCCCAGCGGCTACCAATAAGCTTCCAGGCCATCCGGCCATTGTCCCTCCGGGGATGTTTTTCCTGTGGACACCCCGGCGGGAATGCCCGAGTCAGGTCCGACAACAGCCAGTCACTCAGCCAAGACATCTCCAGCCCACAGCTTGGGTGAGAGCTCCCGCCCCAACCTACCCAGCCGCTGCCCACTATGCTTATGCACTGGCTGACTATCCTGAATGGGCTGAAGAGGAGATTGGCACCCTACAAGAAGCCTACCTGGCATCCGCAGACAACCGTCAGCACCACTGCCAGACCATTTGGGTAAATGGAAAGGCAGCTCAGGGATTACGGGACACTGGATCCACCATTACCCTGATCCAGCCTCATCTGGCCTCCTCTTCTACCGCTACTGGGAGAACTCTTGCTGTTCGAGTGGCCGGAGGTGCCATGATACGAGTCCCTATGGCCTGTGTCCATCTGGCTTGGGGCGCTGGAGCCCGCACTGTGGACGTGGACATTATGCCAGACCTTCCCGCAGATATTGTACTAGGAAACGACCTTGGCCTACTTGTTTCCACCTTTTTGGGGGATACTCCCCTGGACACCTGCCCAGTAACCACCCGCAGGAAGGCTCAGCGGCAAGCCAATACACCACAGCTAGGGACCCAGGTAAAAAAACCCCACCCGACTCCTCTCCTTCCCCGACAGCCTACCCTCACGCCCCAACACCCAACCTTGCACCCTGCCCTCCTTCCCGACCAACTATCCTGGGCCTCCTCTTCTGAATTGCCCAAGAGACTCTGAGCGACCCGACCCTTACCCACTTCCGAGACCAAATAGGGACTGATCCCCAGGGCCCCAGGGAAGAACGGTTCCAATGGGAAAATGGCCTGTTGTATCGGGTCTCCCGGCGGAAGAAAGTGTCATTGCCCAAACGTCAGCTGGTGGTACAGAAAAAATATCGATCCAACCTGCTGCGAATAGGGCACAATATCCCCTTGGCCGGGTATTTAGGCAACTCCTGAACACACCATCGCCTTACTCAGATCTTTTTCTGGCCCAGAATCACGCGAGAAATTAAGGAATATTGTAGGACCTGCATAGTGTGTCAGAAGGTAGGGAAGACCGGGGACCATACGAAAGCCCCCCTTAACCCCATTATTGATGAACCCGTTTAGCAGAATCGCTGTGGATATAGTAGGGCCCCTACCTAGACCTAGTCCCTCCGGGAAAAAATACATACTCACGGTAGAAGACTATGCCACTAGGTATCCAGAGGCGATACCTCTGGCGAATATCCAGGCGGAGATGGTGGCCAGTGCGTATTCACCAGGGTAGGCTTCCCCTGAGAAATGGTCTCTGACCAGGGGACCCAGTTTACAGCGGAGGTCACCCAAAAGTTATGGGAACTGTGTATGATAAAACCCCTGTACAGTGCCCCCTATCACCCCCAGACCAATGGGCTTTGTGAACGGTTTAACGGGACATGGAAACAATTGCTTCGGACATTCTCGGCTACTCACAAAGACTGGGAAAAATTCCTGCCGCACCTCCTATTTGCCTACAGAGAGGTGCCACAGGAATCCACTGGGTTTTAACCCTTTGAACTGCTGTATGACCGAAAATTAAGGGGGCCCCTAGACTTGTTGCAAGCCCACTGGGAGGTATCAGCAGGGGAGGAAGGACCCTCCATTGTGGAGTACATCCTGAAGTTCAGGGATCGGCTGAAGGACCTCACTGCCATGGTGCGGGAGAACCTGCAAATCGCCCAAAGGAGACAGAAATGTTGGTACGACCGTAATGCTGGTAGCCAAATTCTCACAGTAGTGCAGAGGGTTCTTGCCTTGAAACCAGTCAAAACGAACAAGTTACAGGCTTCCTGGCAAGAGCCCTATCGGGTGGTGGAACAATTGAATAACACCACCTACCTTGTAGCAAAATGCTCCGATGATCGGGTCCAACGGACCTTTCATGTGAACATGCTCAAGGAGTATGTAGAAAGACCCCAAAATGTAGCCACTATCAGTGCCCCAGCTATGGAAGACTCTGAGAGCCTTCCCATGCCAGAGCTCCCCGGGCCAGATGAGACCCCTCAAGGAGTAGCCAACATAATCCTGGATGTCAGGTTAGCAGCTGGACAGAGACACCAGATCTGGCATTTACTAGAGGACAACCAGGAGATGTTCTCCAATGTCCCTGGGTACACCACAGTGGCTGTGCACCGAGTGGAAACCCCGGGACCAGCTCCCCTGAGACAGGCAGCTTACAGAGTACCCAAAGCTGTCAGAGACAGTATGCACCAGGAGCTCTGAGGAATGTTGGAGCTCAGTGTTGTTGAACCGTCCAACAGTCCCTGGGCCTCCCCGGGGGTGCTGGTCCCCAAGAAAGATGGTACTACCCGGTTTTGCATTGACTACTGTAAGCTCAATGACAGAACCACAACCGACGCCTATCCCATGCCCTGCGTCGATGACCTCTTAGATAGAATCACCAGGGGCCACTTCCTAACTACCCTTGACCTCTGCAATGGGTATTGGCAGATCCCACTGGACCCTGACTCCGTTCCCAAGTCCGCCTTCATCACCCCTTTCGGCCACTACCAGTTTAAGGTCATGCCGTTTGGGATAAAGAACGCTCCAGCCACCTTTCAGAGGATGGTGGATCGCCTGCTGGATGGCCTCCAATACTATGCCTGTGCCTACTTGGATGACATTGCCATCTTTAGCGACACCTGGGAGGATCATTTGATCCACCTGGGCATCGTTCTAGATTGCCTCAGAACCACCGGGCTGACCCTGAAACCCGACAAATGCACCATAGGCTGCTCGGAAGTCCAGTACCTGGGCCACCGAGTAGACTGTGAGCAACAGCGGCCGGAGTCCACCAAGGTTGAGGCAGTGGCAAACTGGCCCACTCCTCGAACTAAGACCCAGGTCTTAGCCTTCCTAGGAACCACTGGCTATTACCGAAGGTTTGTCCCCAATTATAGCACCCTAGTCAAACCCCTGACCAACCTGACTCGTAAAAGACTGCCCCGACAGGTACTGTGGTCCCCAGAATGTGAAAACGCCTTTCAGAGAATCAAGTCTGCCTTGATCTCTGCCCTCTGCGCCTAACCCCACCAAATGTTTTTGTGTCCACACAGATGTCTCCATGTTTGGATTGGGAGCAGTACTAAGGCAGATAGACGAAGAAGGACAAGACCACCCCATAGCCTACATTAATAGGAAGCTGCTGCCCAGGGAGGTAGACTATGCGGTGATGGAGAAGGAATGCCTGGCACTAGTATGGGCCCTCAAGAAATTACAACCGTACCTCTATGGAAGACCCTTCACTGTCCTCACCAATCACAACCCCCTGGTGTGGCTGAACCGAGTGCAGGAGATAATGGACGTCTACTAAGATAGAGTTTATCCCTGCAGCCCTTTAACTTTAAAGGGACAGTAAAGTCAAAACTAAACTTTCATGATTTAGATAGGGCATGCAATTTTAAACAACTTTCCAATTTACTTTTATCATCAAATTTGCTTTGTTCCCTTTGTGGTATTTTTTGAAAAGCTAAACCTAGCTAGGCTCAAACTGATTTCTAAACAGTTGAAAACCGCCTCCTAGCTCAGAGCATTTTGAAAGTTTTTCACAGTTAGACTGTGCTAGTTCACATGTGTCATATAGATAACATCGTGCTCACTCCCATGAAGTTATTTAGGAGTCTTCACTGATTGACTACACTGCATGTCTGTCAAAGGCACTTAGATAAGGAGGCTGTATGCAAAGGCTTAGATACAAGGTAATCACAGAGGTAAAAAGTATATTAATATAACTGTGTTGGTTATGCAAAAACGGGGAATGGGTAATAAAGGGATTATCTATCTTTTTAAGTAAGAAAAAAAATGGTGTAGACTGTCCCTTTAATGTTCAGTATAGGCCAGGAAAGAGCAATGGGAATGCTTATGGACTTTCCAGGCAGACTGAAATAGAATGCTCCACGGACATCCCCCAGTAGACCCGTGGGGATCTAGCTGGGTCTGCCGATCTGGAAGGGGGGAGTTGTCATGTATACTGGGCTGCAAGGGTTAAATTCATACCCCCTACAACCTCACCCCTGTTGTTTCTCAGTGGAAGCTTTGATTTGCTTGTTTATGAAGAGCTGGGGTATGACGGTTGGCCGAGCTCCTGGAACTCCCGGTCGGCCGCCCCAGCACGGACACCCGCCTAACCCCTCTCAGACTGCCCGGTCGGCCATGGGACAGCAGGACACCCACTAACTTTAACCCAGGTCGCTCCAGCAACCATGTGCCCCAGAGCTCCACTCTTTTGGGGATTAGTAGCCCCTGGGGAGTACAAGAGGTGGGGGAATTGCCGGAGGGGTGCTGCTTTGGCAACCGGGGGTTTTGGACACCCCTAACCCAATAACTTAAATGGACTGTAACTCCGGACCGAGAGCATTAAAATGACACCCTGGAAGTGCCGCCGCTCCACCGGGATCACCCCAAAACCGCCACCCCTATGTATTGAGATTATGTGGGACTGTGGCTCCTATGGAGGCGGCGGTCTGTCTGGAGGGGTGGGAATGGCGGGAAAATAGTGGGATTGTCCTTTGTGTTATCAAGATGAGCTGTGTGTATAAAAGGAGTGTATGTTTTACAATAAAATCAGTTCTTGTATAACTTGAATACTAGTCTGTCTAGTTATTTGGGTGTGCTCCAGCTAAAATCACTTTCCTGGGCTACATAGCATCCTGTTCCAGGCAGAGGAAGGATCATCAGGCAGAGCTACCCAGTCTGGGTAGCTGGAGTCTGCCACAGGGTGGGTCCCTGAGTACTACAGGCTGTGGTCACTAGCCAGCTACATAGCTACAGTCGGCAGGGAGGAAGCAGGACCCATTTGGCGGAGCAACCCAGTCGGGGTAGCCGGGGTATCCGTCACATGTCTATCGTCATATTTTTAGGGGAATTATGCACAATTGGAAGATAATTCATTTTAATAATCTCTTATCCACAAGGAGTGTCTCAACGAATTTGTCTTACAGAAAACTGTGTTCGCACACTCTTGTCTCTCTGTAAGCAAAATTGGCAACAAGCAGGATTGTATTCAGAAGAAGTGATTTTCCAGCCTCCAGTTAAATTTAAAAGACCTTTATTAGTTTCTTACAGGGTCCATCATATCAACCAACAACGTTTCAAACCTATTCCAGGTTCTTAATCATGTCATGATTAAGAACCTGGAATAGGTTTGAAACGTTGTTGGTTGATATGATGGACCCTGTAAGAAACTAATAAAGGTCTTTTAAATTTAACTGGAGGCTGGAAAATCACTTCTTCTGAATACATATTGGGGTTTGGCTAACCCTTTCCTGTGCCCCAGAAAGGAAAAAAGAGGTGCTGTCTTTCACCATTTGCATTTAAGCAAGCAGGATTGTAACAGTCACCGAGAAAAATTTCTAGCCAAAAAAAAGCCCTATTCTCTCGGCTAGATTATGAATTTTGCGTTATGAGTGAAAAAGCCTCATAACGCTGCTTTTTCACTACCGCTGCTATTACGAGTTTTGCAGGTATAGGTGTACCACACACCTTTTTGGCCGTAATGCAACGTAACTACCGCACTTTTTAAAAAGTCCTTTTTCAATGGGACTTCCATAGCGCCGGTATTACGAGTTTGCCTGTCCGGCCAAAAAGTAAGCAGTACAGCCTATGGCCTCTATTTATCAAGCTGTCAACCGCAAATACGCTGGAATTCCATAGCGTATTTGTGGCGAGCCTGATTCGCCTTAGTTATCAAAGGCTAGAGACCGGCAAAAGTAGAATTTAGTGACGTAACATACGATCTACCGGACTCAATCCGACACAGAACGATGCTTACGTCAATCCAGATGTTCCGAACGCAAGTTCAGCACAATCTGACTACTTTTGCTAGTTATTAAAGAACTAGCAGGTACGCTCACCACTTTTCCAGCCCAGCGTACCTGGTTTTCAATTCGCCGCCCTGGAGGCCGCAGATACCATAAAACCCCTTAACCTTAACCCCTAAACCGCCGCTCCCGGCCCCCGCCGAAACTAAATAAAGTTATTAACCCCTAAACCGCCGCTCCCGGACCCCGCCACCACCTACATTATATTTATTAACCCCTAATCTGCCCCCCTACACCGCCGCCTCTATATTAATTTTATTAATCCCTAAACCTAAGTCTAACCCTAACACCCCCCTAACTTAAATATTATTTAAATTCATCTAAATAAATATTCCTATAATTAAATAAATTATTCCTATTTAAAAATAAATACTTAACTGTAAAATAAACCCTAAGATAGCTACAATATAATTAATAATTACATTGTAGCTATTTTAGGATTTATTTTTATTTTACAGGCAACTTTGTATTTATTTTAGGTGTAATTAGTTTAAAATTCTTGTAATTATTTTTTTATTTTCTGTAATTTAGTGTGGTTTTGGACTTTAGTTTATTTTATTTAATTGTAGGTAATTGTAGTTAATTAATTTAATTTATTTAATTATAGTGTAGTGTTAGGTGTAATTGTAACTTAGATTAGGATTTATTTTACAGGTAATTTTGTATTTATTTTAGCTAGGTAGTTATTAAATAGTTAATAACTATTGTACCTAGTTAAAATAAATACAAAGTTGCCTGTAAAATAAAAATAAATCCTAAAATAGCTACAATGTAATTATTAATTATATTGTAGCTATCTTAGGGTTTATTTTACAGGTAAGTATTTAGTTTTAAATAGGAATAATTTATTTAATTATAGTGTAGTGTTAGGTGCAATTGTATCTTAGGTTAGGATTCATTTTACAGGTAATTTTGTATTTATTTTAGCTAGGTGGTTATTAAATAGTTAATGACTATTTAATAACTATTGTACCTAGTTGAAATAAATACAAAGTTGCCTGTAAAATAAAAATAAATCCTAAAATAGCACCAGAATTGTCGAGTAACAGACCAAATCATTTGGTTCTTGCCTGGGTGACCTACAGCTTTAGGATAGTGGTAAGTGTGCAATAGTTTAGTTTGAAGATTCTCAGGTACAAAGCACTAACCAGTAGGTTTCTCAGGAGGTGCATTGGTTTGTGCAGCCAGGATCTCCTCCCCTAAGGGAGAAGTCAAATTATTATGTATGGTGGCCAAAATATGGTCAGGAGGTATAACTGGAAAAGGTACAGACTCCTCCTTGGACAGAGGAGAAAATTGACGAGAGAGGGTATCAGCCCTAAAATTCTTACTACCAGGCAGGTAGGAAACCACATATTTAAACCGAGACAAAAATAGCGCCCATCTGGCCTGTTGGGGCCGACAAACGTTTTGCTTCGGATAGATAAGTCAAATTATTGTGGTCAGTAAGAATACCCTAGTACCCTCGAGAAGGTGCCTCTATTCAGTGAGTGCCAAAATTATGTAAGAAACCGCATGGATGCAAGGAACCGTCAGGTGTAGGACGTTGAGACAAGAGGGCACCTACTCCAGTCTCAGATGCATCGACCTAAACAACAAAAGGCAGGACAGGGTTAGGATGAGCCAGAACTGGAGCGGCAGCAAAGGCAGTCTTAAGACTCTCAAAAGACTTATTGGCAGTAGGTGACCAATGGAGTGGATCATTCTCCTTACGGGTCATGTCAGTGATAGGTTTGACTAAGGAAGAAAAGTTTTTAATAAACTTCCTATAGTAATTGGCAAAGCCCAAAAAATGTTGAAAAGAGTGAAGACCAACTGGGCGAGGCCACTGCAGGACTGCAGACAACTTGTCAGGATGCATGGAGAACGTTGCAACGGAGGTTACATAACCTAGAAAGGTTACTTGAGTCTGATGGAACTCACATTTCTCGAGTTTACAAAACAGGCCCTTCTCACATAGTCTCTAAAGTACCCATGTAACATCAGAATGATGACCCTCAAGAGTGGGTGAGTGTATGAGGATATCATCTAAGTACACAACAACACACAGTTGCAACATGTTAATAAATTCCTGGAAAACAGCTGGAGATTTACATAGGCCAAAGGGCATTACAAGATACTCATAATGCCCGCTCCTGGTGTTAAATGCTGTTTTCCATTCGTGGCCCTCCTTAATCTTAATGAGATTGTATGCTCCTCTTAAATCAAGTTTAAGAAAATACCCTAGCTCCCTTGAGGCAGTCAAAGTGTTCCGTAATGAGGAATTGGGTAAGCATTCTTAATGGTAAGACGATTAAGACCCCCTATAATCGATGCATTGTCTTAACTCATCATTCTTTTTCTTTACGAAGAAGAAGCCAGCCCCTGCAGGAGAGCAGGATTTGCAGATGATCACCTGTGACAGAGCATCGGCAACATACTCCACCATAGCACAATTGAATGCACCCAGGAGAGAGTAAACCCATTCCCGAGGAGGAATAGCTCCGGGTTTCAGGTCTATGGCACAATTGTAAGACCGGTGAGGAGGCAACATACCTGCACGCACCTTGTCAAAAATGCCTTGGAACTCTCTGTACTCATCAGGCAATTGAGATACCGAAGAAGTGCACAGGACTTTGACTTGTTTCTGAAGACAGGTGGAAAAACTTTGCGGAGACCATGACAATATTTTGGACCTACGCCAGTCGAGACTGGGATTGTGCTTTTGGAGCAAAGGATAACCCAGAACAACTGGAAAATGTGGAGAGTTAATCACCTGGAACTGGAGGGTTTCAAAATGGAGAGCCCCAACAGCCATGGATAAAAGAGTGGTTTCATGAGTAACGAGTGCAGGCTGAAGGGGCCTGCCATCAATGGCCTCAATAGCAAGCGGAACGGACTGAGGCAATACAGGAATGGATTGCTGTGATACAAAAGCACTGTCAATGAAATAGCCCACAGAACCAGAGTCAACAAGAGCCTGGGTGACTATGGAGGAATCCACCAAGGAATGGACAACCATGACCAAAGGTTTCTCCTTTATTAGTTTCGGGGATGAGGATTAACATCCCAAGGGCTGCCCCCGACAGGACCCTAGGTGTGAGCGTTTAACCGGCCGTGTAGGACAGGACTTTAAAGGTGGCCCTGTAACCTGCAATAGAGGCAGAGCCCCTCCCTCCTCCTAAAGGCCCTCTCCACCGTAGAGAAACGTGTGAATCCCAACTGCATCGGCACAGCAGTACCTGGTGACTCGGCACCAGGAGACATGGGAGGAGAGGGAGGCAAGGTTGAGAATGATAATATAGGAGACAACAGAACAGGAGGCTTCCACAAGTGTTCCTTGAAAGATGGCCTCTCTCTGAGTCTGATGTCAATTAGGATTAAAAAAGACACCAAAGCCTCGAGATCCTATGGTAAATCTCTTGCAGCACCTTCGTCTTTAATCACATCAGAGAGCCCAAGAAAGAAGGCGACAACAAGGGCTTCATTGTTCCAACCAACCTCTGCGGCAAGCATACGGAACTCAATGGCATACTGAGCAACAGATCTCGTACCTTGCTGAATGGACATGAGTCGTTTGGCAGCAGAGGAGGAGCGAGCCAGAACATCAAATACCCTGCGAAAGGAGGCCACAAGTTCAGGGTAATTAGAAATCACAGGTTTATTAGTCTCCCACAAGGGATTAGCCCAGGCAAGGGCCATGTCAGAGAGTAAAGAGATGAGAAATCCCACCTTAGCTCTGTCAGAGGGAAACGCCTGAGGTAACATCTCAAAGTAAATGCCCACCTGGTTCAAAAACCCTCTGCACTGAATAAGGATTGCCTCCATAACGCTGAGGTAGAGGTGCAGAACTGGACATGCTCCTGGTAGGACTAGGTGCAGCAGCGGAAACAGGAGCACCCATAACTTGTGGAACACTCTGGTCCAAATGTGCAGTTGCGAGTCAGCAGGGTTTGCAGGGCTAGTGCAAATTGATCCAAGCAGTGATCCTGTTCATCTATCCTGGAAATTATACTAGGTAAAGGTGGATTATTAATACCATCAGGATTCATGGCCCTTGCGTAATGCCAGGGTACCAGGAATCAGACTGAGACGAGAAGTGCAAAAATATTCACACCTTTATTAATAACAAAAATAATAAAACGTCCACAAGTCAAATAAGCCAGGAGTCAAAATTGGAGCTGGTGTTCAGACGAGCTGAGTCAGGAACCAAAGCAAGTAGTCAGACAGGCCGGAATCAGGTACTAGGAGAACAGCAAAGTCAGGAACAAGCCAGGGATCAAGAACCAGAAGAGACGTCAGACTAGCCAGGTAATGCACAGGAACTGGAACAGAGGAACTCACAAACAGGTCTGAGACAAAGCAAGGGCAAAACCTACTGAACAGAGGCCCTTTAAATAATAAGTGATGACATCACAATTCTGATACTGCAACCTGTCTCACACGGACGATGTACAACAGTCTGGTCATAAGAGGGTGTGCAGGAAATGAGCAGCATCACACACTCTGCACCAGATTCATCAAGAAAAGGTGAGCAAACAAAGCAGGGAAAAAACCCTGACAAAAACTAACACTCATTGCTTGCAAGCTAACATGAGTCCACTTTAGATCGACAGTGCTAGATTCAAAGGTAGTTATTTTACATTAGAATGTTCTTCACATAGAAGAAAATATTCTTTTTATTTTTAAATATATACAGTGCCCTTCACTAATAGTAGTACCCTTGGTAAATATGAGCAAAGAAGACTGGGAAAAATTGTCCCTTGTTTAACCTTTTGATCTTTTGTTCAAAAAATACACAAACATATTCTGCTCTTGAGATCAAACAATTGCAAACGCAACACAGGTTTATAAAAAAAAATCTTTGTTAAATATATGTGTGGCACAATTATTTGCACCCTTTTAGTCAATACTGTGTGCTAACTCCTTTTACCAACAGCTCTGTGTATTCTCCTATAATGCATGATGAGGTTGGTGAATACATGGCAAGGAATCTGAGACCATTCCTCAATACAGAATCTCTCCAGATTTTTAAAATGTTGAGGTTGAAGCTGGTGAACTCTCCTCTTCAGTTCAACCCACATATTTTCTATGGGGTTCAAGCCAGGGGATTATGATGGCCATGGACCTTGATTTGTAGTTAGTAAACCATTTATATGTTGATTTTGATATACGTTTTGGATCATTGTCCTGCTGGAAAATCCTATCATGGCCCATTTTAAGCTTTCTGCAGAGGTAGTCAGGTGTTCATTTAATATCTGTTGATATTTAATGAGTCCATGATGCCATGTATCCTAACAAGATATCCACATCCTCTGGCATAAAAACAGCCCAAAAACATTCAATAGCCACCACCATATTTAACCCTGTGCATGAGGTACTTTTCAATATGGCTACCTCTCTGTGGAAAAGATTACAAGTTGCACAAAAAAAACACTCGTATTATGGCTTTTTCGCATCTAGGGTTGCACAGGTATTATAAGTTGCAAAATAACTTATTTCGCGCTCGTTAACCAGCATAATCCAAAAAGCCAAATCGGGTGCATGTTCACGTTTCCCCCCATAGAAGTCAATGAAGAAGAGAAATAGAAAAAAACCCACTAAAACCCTAATCCTTTGCTCAAAGCCCATGAAGTGTACATGAAAATGCGAATATTTCCTATTGCGAAAATGTTTTTCATAATGAAATATGTTCTATTTATTTCTAAATAAATATTTCTCTATATATGTTATGATTTTTGGACAGATATATCTATGTATAGCGAGATATGTATATAAATATATATATATATGTCTAGATATCTTGAGATCTATATGTGATTATCTGAAATCCCTGTGAGATATTGTTTAATGTGCATAAGATTATTATGTGAAATATTTTAATTATCCCCATAGTTAAACATATGCCTATACATATAAATCCATGTTTCTCTATGTATGTGTATGTCTGTCAAAGTAAAACCCCTTTGTCAGCTTTTTTTTCCTAACACCCGAGATCTCTTATCTTTGAGCCCTCATAACTTTTGTGTGCAATATTTTTTTTAAATCATTTTTATTAGACATTGTTAATATGAGTGTAACTGTACTTTGTAATGTATTTTTTATGTGTTTCATTAAACTTTTGTGTTGTGGAAAACTGTTAACTATAGCTCTTCGAGTGTGGAAATGATTGTTGCATAAAAGGTAATTGCGGGGGGCGGAGTCAACCGCTGACAAGCATGGCCGCACTTCTCTGGAGCTCTCCAGCAGAAAATTAAGAAAAGAGATAAAAATGCGTAATAGGATGCCTTAAAACCCTCATTTCAAGATAATAACCTCCTGAGCATACTCCTGGGAGATAGAACGAACAATGCTACGGCACAGGTTCCTGTAACTAACACCCTTACTTAGGGCCTACACTTCCAGCAACCAGAGATTGAATTTCATAGACCCTCCGTATATAAGTGATACAGTGATTACAGAAACACTGTAAGTCTCCCTCCCGCTACCTGCTGCCACAATTCATAGGAGAATGGAGGTGGCACTACTTCAATCGCTGAAAAGTTTGGGCGACAAAGTGGATCTCCACTTCACCCAGCTCTCATGCTGCCTTTCCAACTGTCTCTGCTCCTGTAGCCCTCAAGATGGCGAGCTGCTCCCTCCCGCACCACTCACTGAGCCTTGGGCACTCAGCGCATCTGAAGCAAACCGGACTCCGGGGCAAAGAGTTACTTCTCATGATATGGCAAGGGATCCCGATCCTTCGAGGACAAGAGTCCGGAAAACAGAGAATACAGCTCACTCACACATAGACCAGCTGCGATGTCTCAGTGAGACCCGCCCGTCGACAATAGATTGGATGCCCCAGCTTTTGGAAGCCGACTTGCCTATCCCCGAGGTACATCCCTTTACCGCCCACGCACTCATCTCCGACATGCGGGATCCCCGCACTTTCCAGGGAGCCTGCAGTGCCACGGTGAGCTCAATGTTAGCCCAACACTCTTCGGGCATCCGATACTTTGAGCGTGCTTCCCTGATGAGTGTGGGGCCCCTTCTCCTGGAGGAAGAGATCGATCTCCAGTACCCTCTTCTGTTGACAGCACTAATAGATCCACCGAAAGACAAAACATCAGAGAGGAGGTGGATAGTGGAGGGACTAACACCTGTAGCCATACCTAACATTACAACACTACCGGTACAGATTTTACAGTGTGATCCCATGCTCTGTGGCGATTGCAATGATCTGAATCTTTTTTCCAAGCTGTGGGACTTTGAGACCCTGATCTACATGGAGCTGGTTGGACAGTTGGAGAGCCCTTTTGATCCAGGGGGTTAATCTAGCCTTGGCTCTCCCTGCTTGCCTGCGTGGCGTCCGTAAGAGACACCTAGCACAGGGATATCTATCTAGCTGGTTTCTAATATGCTAGATTAATATGTAACGAACTATGACAGCCTGAATTAACCTAAATAGGTCTGGGATGCAGCTGTTATTTGCAGCCTCGTGCTGAATGCTATGTTATGTACTATTTCATAATGTTTGTTTATGCACACTGTTATTGTAGGGCTAAATATTTGCGCTACATACACACTCAGTATTAATAAGAGCCAATCTACAAGTTAGTGGGAAAAATGCAGCACTGTTATTAGATTAGCCTTATGAGTAGCTGTATTACAGTTATTTATTGATTAATGCTCCAGATCATTATGTGCATTTGCATATCTTCATTTATATTTAGAGTGGAGACGTTGGTGTATTACTTGCGATTAGAGTTCTTAGTTGTGTAGGTCTAAAATATTAAGTTACATGCCCCTTTGTATCTGTGTAGATCTCCATATATTGCCGCATCACTGGTTATGTATATTGTGATAACTCCGTATCTCCTAGTAGCTTCAAACTCAGCTTATATGGTCTGACAATTTATGATATTATTAAGAGTTACACTACTGCTATCTGTAATGTTCACCATGTATATAAGTATCAAAATAAGTATGTCTGTTCAGAGGAATTTTTTTATGGGAAAGGGTCATGCTATGCCTTTGAAATCTGTATAGTTTTTACCTATATCTTGACAGTTCTATTTATGTATGCTTTGTACTTTGATATTACCTAGCACTGTGTTCATAACTGCTTATTTCACTCTACTCTACAAACTACAGGTCCTAATAATATATTCTGATACCCTTAACATAGTGATGTATGCTGCTATTTTCGATGTGAGCACGAGTCGACCTGCCTATTGATTCTCATTTCTATAAAAATGCCAGTGTTGTAGATCCTTGCTCATGAAACCTTTATCTAGATCTAGATCTTTTTCTAAAGACATCCTAGCTGTTTAGATGCAAATCCGGTATATCCTTTCAAATCATTCTGAGTCAGAAAGTCCACTATAGACACACTAATTGGATGTCAGGATGCTGCTGTGTGTATGGATACTGTATGTTTACTTAGAAGGGTTCTGTATATACCCTTAACATAGTGATGTATGCTGCTATTTTCGATGTGAGCACGAGTCGACCTGCCTATTGATTCTCATTTCTATAAAAATGCCAGTGTTGTAGATCCTTGCTCATGAAACCTATATCTAGATCTAGATCTTTTCTAAAGACATCCTAGCTGTTTAGATGCAAATCCGGTATATCCTTTCAAATCATTCTGAGTCAGAAAGTCCACTATAGACACACTAATTGGATGTCAGGATGCTGCTGTGTGTATGGATACTGTATGTTTACTTAGAAGGGTTCTGTATGCTAATCTAAGCATGTTCTACTGGTTGCGGCCGGGCCAGTGGAATTGGCATTATTCTCAAGGAACCCGCCCGGGGCTCCTCTCCTCCCTTTCCCGCCGGTACTTGTTGCCTGCGGGTCATACCCCTATTCCCTTTTCCCTTGTCGCCGGTAGATGGCATCTCCCTAGGAGAGGAGCTCCTCTGGAAGCCCCTTATATCTTATCTTATACCATGTTTCATATCATCTATCTTATATCTCATGTTACATACATCCTGATACCCTGCTGTGAGAATAATTGCTCCAGAATGTAATCTGCTCCATATTATACATAAAAGTCTAGGGACTTTGGGCAAGTTTCTACTTAAGTATATGTATAGAGTTCAGCTATAATGATGACAGCCTGGGAAACTTGTAAACTCCAATGGGACCTATGGCTCCGTCCCCCACCCTTACCTTTAGCTACTGTCCACCCTTATTTTAGGTGGACAAATAAGCGGTGTTAACCCGCCATAGATATTGCTTTGTTATAAGTTGCTCTCAGCCTTCTGTCTATAAAGAAAATGAGGCATTTTGCCCTCCGTTTACGTGTATCTAATAGGAGCAACTTGTTATGACTCCCTATAATTTGTCAATCTTCAAATAATAAATACACTTATTTTATAATTAATATACCATTCTATAGGAAGTATAACTTTCTCGGGTTGTTTAAATTCTATCATTTTCTTATGTGTTTATATAGGAAACAAAAGGAAAAAAGAGGTAATGCTTGATTATATGTATTTGACTTTGTACTTGCATACAATGTTTTTTATATTTTTTATGTTCCTTTATTGAGATACATATATAATACTTGAATTAAGATCTTTTTATTCTCTTATATGTAAAGGTTCCAGTGTCCAATGGATAAACAATGTCTTGTATGCAAAATTTACCAAAGTGATGCAAAATGTACATTATGTTCATGTTCTTTCTTTTTCTTGCACTGCCTTGATTAAAAAAAAAAAAAGGTAATTGCGAGCACGCACTCGTGATTTCTCAAGACTTGTAATACTTGCCCAATGGAATTTGATTGTGAAAAGACCATATTGTGTGCATGAAAATCCATACCACACAACTTGTAATCTTGCCCTGTGTCTGCAAAAACCACCTCTGGTGTTTAAAAAGCTCTATTTTGGTTTTATCTGACAATAGAACCCAATCCCAATTGAAGTACCAGTAATTTCTGGAAAACTGAAAATGCTTGAGTTTGTTTTAGGATGAGAGTAGAGGCTTTTTTCTCAAAATACTTCCAAACAAATTGTGATATAAGGGATATTGGATTGTAGTTTTGGAGACTTTCTGACCCCAAGATGCAACTAAATTCTGCAATTCTCCAACTGTGATCCTTGGAGATATTATTGTGTAGTTCATCAACAAATCTAGACAAGTCAGAAAAACCTCTGGATACTTTCGGCTAGACAGTACAAAAGCACTGTCAATGAAATAGCCCACAGAACCAGAGTCAACAAGAGCCTGGGTGACTATGGAGGAGTCCACCCAGGAATGGACAACCATGACCAAAGGTTTCTCCTTTATTAGTTTCGGGGATGAGGATTAACAGCCCAAGGGCTGCCCCCGACAGGACCCTAGGTGTGAGCGTTTAACCGGCCATGTAAGACAGGACTTTAAAAGGTGGCCCTGTAACCCGCAATAGAGGCAGAGACCCTCCCTCCTCCTAAAGGCCCTCTCCACCGTAGAGAAACGTGTGAATCCCAACTGCATCGGCACAGCAGTAACTGGTGACTCGGCAACAGGAGACATGGGAGGAGAGGGAGGCAAGGGTGAGAATGATAATATAGGAGACAACAGAACAGGAGGCTTCCGCAAGTGCTCCTTGAAAGATGGCCTCTCTCTGAGTCTGATGTCAATTAGGATTAAAAAAGACACCAAAGCCTTGAGATCATATGGTAAATCTCTTGCAGCACCTTCTTCTTTAATCACATCAGAGAGCCCAAGAAAGAAGGCGGCAACAAGGGCTTCATTGTTCCAACCAACCTCTGCGGCAAGCATACGGAACTCAATGGCATACTGAGCAACAGATCTCGTACCTTGCTGAATGGACATGAGTCGTTTGGCAGCAGAGGAGGAGCGAGCCAGAACATCAAATACCCTGCGAAAGGAGGCCACAAGTTCAGGGTAATTAGAAATCACAGGTTTATTAGTCTCCCACAAGGGATTAGCCCAGGCAAGGGCCGTGTCAGAGAGTAAAGAGATGAGAAATCCCACCTTAGCTCTGTCAGAGGGAAACGCCTGAGGTAACATCTCAAAGTAAATGCCCACCTGGTTCAAAAACCCTCTGCACTGAATAAGGATTGCCTCCATAACGCTGAGGTAGAGGTGCAGAACCGGACATGCTCCTGGTAGGACTAGGTGCAGCAGCGGAAACAGGAGCACCCATAACTTGTGGAACACTCTGGTCCAAATGTGCAGTGCGAGTCAGCAGGGTTTGCAGGGCTAGTGCAAATTGATCCAAGCGGTGATCCTGTTCATCTATCCTGGAAATTATACTAGGTAAAGGTGGATTATTAATACCATCAGGATTCATGGCCCTTGCTTAATGTCAGGGTACCAGGAATCAGACTGAGACGAGAAGTGCAAAAATATTCACACCTTTATTAATAACAAAAATAATAAAACGTCCACAAGTCAAATCAGCCAGGAGTCAAAACCGGAGCTGGTGTTCAGACGAGCTGAGTCAGGAACCAAAGCAAGTAGTCAGACAGGCCGGAATCAGGAACTAGGAGAACAGCAAAGTCAGGAACAAGCCAGGGATCAGGAACCAGAAGAGACGTCAGACTAGCCAGGTAATGCACACTCACAAACAGGTCTGAGACAACGCAAGGGCAAAACCTACTGAACAGAGGCCCTTTAAATAATAAGTGATGACATCACAATTCTGATACTGCAACCTGTCTCACACGGACGATGTACAACAGTCTGGTCATAAGAGGGTGTGCAGGAAATGAGCAGCATCACACACTCTGCACCAGATTCATCAAGAAAAGGTGAGCAAAATGGCTGCCAGCAGCACATGGCAAACAAAGCAGGGAAAAAACCCTGATAAAAACTAACACTCATTGCTTGCAAGCTAACATGAGTCCACTTTAGATCCACAGTGCTAGACTCAAAGGTAGTTATGAGTATTTTACATTAGAATGTTCTTCACATAGAAAAAATGTTCTTTTTTATTTTTAAATAAATACAGTGCCCTTAACTAATATTAGTACCCTTGGTAAATATGAGCAAAGAAGACTGGGAAAAATTGTCCCTTGTTTAACCTTTTGATCTTTTGTTCAAAAAATACACAAACATATTCTGCTCTTGAGATCAAACAATTGCAAACGCAACACAGGTTTATAAAAAAAAAATCTTTGTTAAATATATGTGTGGCACAATTATTTGCACCCTTTTAGTCAATACTGTGTGCTAACTCCTTTTACCAACAGCTCTGTGTATTCTCCTATAATGCATGATGAGGTTGGTGAATACATGGCAAGGAATCTGAGACCATTCCTCCATACAGAATCTCTCCAGATTTTTAAAATGTTGAGGTTGAAGCTGGTGAACTCTCCTCTTCAGTTCAAACCATATATTTTCTATGGGGTTCAAGCCAGGGGATTATGATGGCCATGGACCTTGATTTGTAGTCAGTAAACCATTTATATGTTGATTTTGATATAAGTTTTGGATCATTGTCCTGCTGGAAAATCCTATCATGGCCCATTTTAAGCTTTCTGCAGAGGTAGTCAGGTGTTCATTTAATATCTGTTGATATTTAATGAGTCCATGATGCCATGTATCCTAACAAGATATCCACATCCTCTGGCATAAAAACAGCCTAAAAACATTCAATAGCCACCACCATATTTAACCCTGTGCATGAGGTACTTTTCAATATGGCCACCACTCTGTGGAAAAGATTACAAGTTGCACAAAAAAACACTCGTATTATGGCTTTTTCGCATCTAGGGTTGCACAGGTATTACAAGTTGCAAAATAACTTATTTTGCGCTTGTTAACCTGCATAATCCAAAAAGCCAAATTGCGTGCATATTCACGTTTCCCCCCATAGAAGTCAATGAAGAAGAGAAATAGAAAAAAACCCACTAAAACCCTAATTCTTTGCGCAAAGCCCATGAAGTGTACATGAAAATGCGAATATTTCCTATTGCGAAAATGTTTTTCATAATGAAATATGTTCTATTTATTTCTAAATAAATATTTCTCTATATATGTGATGATTTTTGGACAGATAAATCTATGTATAGCGAGATATGTATATAAAAATATATACATGTCTAGATATCTTGAGATCTATATGTGATTATCTGAAATCCCTGTGAGATATTGTTTAATGTGCATAAGATTGTTATGTGAAATATTTTATTATCCCCATAGTTAAACATATGCCTATACATATAAATCCATGTTTCTCTATGTATGTGTATGTCTGTCAAAGTAAAACCCCTTTGTCAGCTTTTTTTCCCTAACACCAGAGATCTCTTATCTTTGAGCCCTCGTAACTTTTGTGTGCAATATTTTTTTTAAAATCATTTTTATTAGACAGTGTTAATATGAGTGTAACTGTACTTTGTAATGTATTTTCTATGTGTTTCATTAAACTTTTGTGTTGTGGAAAACTGTTAACTATAGCTCTTCGAAGTTTGGGCTGTAGGAGAACTTAAGATACTCCCAGGGATGCCCTTGTCTAGTACCCTATCTGAAACTGTCAGTCTTATGTGAAATAGAAAATAAGCAATGCAATTTTAAAAAGATAGATAGATAGATAGATAGATAGATAGATAGATAGATAGACAGACAGGCAGATGATAGATTCCTGCCTTTGCAAAACCTAAGCAATTTTTCTTCCTTCTTGAATGTTCTTCATTTGTCACTCTATTGGGATTATTTCTTTTGTTCTACCTTTTTGTTCAAATGGTTTTGTAAATAAAATTAAAAAGTATAAACTATGTTGTAAAACTCTTCTAGACTTGCTTTATAGTGTTTATTATAAACAATGTATTATACCTGGATGTCTCTCTTAAACTTTACCTTTTTATAAATTTAAACTAAAAACATACCTGGGAAAATTGTGGATTCCAATGAATGGCACTTTCATTAATAAAAAAGCGAGTACCGCTGGCATCTTGGTTAAAGTTTCCAACTAAAAGTTTTCTCATAGTTTTATTTGGCAACCAAAAAAGATTTATAACATCAAATCTTCCTGGAGCGTTTCCCTTGTCATCAAAGAACATCTCCTCTCCACCGGGAATTTTAAAATGCACTTTCTTTAAATATTTGTTGAGCTAGAAATCAAAGAAAATATTTTTAAAACCTATTTTCTGGTGCTTAATTTGATTGTCTGACCATAGAGGGCAATATTATCTCTGATTCTAAAGACGGAACTGTTGGAGATTTACAGCATTGCTAAATGCTCTAATCATTAATGTTATCTAAGCAGATTCCTAAAGTATGACAATCCATTAACGTCACAAAGCGGTATCAATGATTTGAAGCTTTTTTTGGTGATCCACAACATTAGAAGCTGGGGATCATTGCTGGCCTAGTAGACACTACTACTAAGGATATAGTGGCAGTGGCAGTTTGTTCATATAGGGCAGATTCACAGTACCTGCAAGCAAGCTGGATGTGGGGAGGTTATTTGAACCTCTCAATCTCATTTTCCATTGCAGTTATAGACACTCAAGACTCCTTATTTGAAAACTACCTGCTCTTTCAAATGATGGTCTTGAAAGGCACCAAGCGCCCCCCCCCCCCCCAAATTTTTATTTTTTCTATATACACAAAATTGGAATTTTACTGGGAAGTGGATATATAAGGGAGCAAAATATATACATACAATGTGTAGACCCCCAATATAGTTTATTTTATAGCATACAAGTGCCTTTAAATAAAAAAATACATATATATATATATATATATATATATGTATTTTTTTATTTAAAGGCACTTGTATGCTATAAAATAAACTATATATATATATATGTTAATTTTGTCTGAACAGCTAGGCAATCACTCTGTAGTGACAGTAAATACCTAGCAGAAACAAATGACACAATGGAAACCCATACATTTTTATTATAAGCCCTAAAAGCTTATATGGGCTGCTCTGTCAAATGCATATATTCTTCTTGATAAGAGTTTAGTACCTTGATCAATAGCACAGTAGCAACAGTTTTCACTTAGCTATGTTCAATGTTTTTCACTGTTTTAACAAATATATATAATAACACAGTCTGTAGGATTTGCTCTCTAACCTTTCACAGCATGAGCCAGGGTGTCAGGAACTAATAATAAATTCAAAATCTGCACTCACTGGACTTATAGGTGAAAACAATCTTTATTCAGGTGATGTTTCAGAGCTCACTAGCCCCTTCCTCAGACCAACAGCAAACAAGTGGGTGAACAAACAATATATAGCAGTAACCCCACCCCCACCATTCAAAACATGTGCCAAAATTAGTAGTCAAGGTGATTTTGTAAACAAATGTTGTGTTGCTCTCAAAATAGCTACAGTAAGTGATCCATTATAGTATTACTAATAATATAGTGCATTCATATGATCAACGCTTAATTGTGTATATAAATCATACTCATAACCCTATTAGACGCATAACAAATGTAATCCCATAACATATAGGGGCCGCTTTAACAAGACCTGAATGGTCCTTGTTCCCCTTGTTTCCTCTGAGGCTGCGGACATCAATCGCCTGATCCTATATGATCGGGCTGATTGACACCCCTGCTAGTCGCTGGTTTGCCGCAAATCTGAAGGGGGCGGCATTGCACAAGCAGTTCTGGTGAACTGCTTGTACAATGATAAATGCCGACAGCGTATGCTGTCTGCATTCAGCGATGTCTGTCGGACATGATATGCTACAGCGTATCATGTCGGACAGACATTGGTAAATCTACCCCATAGAGTCTAGTACATATTCATAATCAGTTTGAGCTAGCAGTCTATATATCTTATCCCTATAAAAAGACATACTATATCTGTAATTCTAATTAACAAGTGCTAACTGTTATATACACATCAGGGATGATGTCAGAAACCACCCCCAGAGAAAAACACAAATCATCATATCGCTCTTTTTAGGTCTGGATTTATGTTGCTGGAACATACTCTGCATAAGAAATGATCAATATATCCCCTTATCATATGGTGCACCAGTGTGAAAATGCTCAAATAAGTAACAATCTATACTATCCTGTGTGATCCCATTTGTGTATCAAAGATAATCACTAGGAATGGTCACCCATCAAATCGACAGTGTGCAATCCATAGGCGAGCCATCTCAGTAACGTGATGATGTCGGCAAACGGCTACACATTGATCGTTGCTAGGCAATCAGTGTACACAACACATGCTAGTATGATAACACATAGAAAATGCTAATTAAACAATTGTCATGAGCACAATCACATGTTGATACAAGGTGATGTGTAGGGAAAAACTACAGTGAAGAGACACTGAACAAGCACTATTTGGTTAGCGTATACCCCATGTCAGTCTGCCCTACTCTGAAAATCTAAGTCTAACTATATACATTGCAGGGACTACTATAATAGGAGTGCCAATGAAGATAACATAGTCTAAGGAATACTATCCCCATCAGGGGATGTGTGCTACTAGCTATATCAATAAAAATAGATAAAGACATCACTTCTATAGGGTGAAACATATATAGGCGCTCCTTAAGCTCAAAAGTATCAAACAATCTATGGCATTGACTCAGAGAAAGCATATATGTCTATCCAAGTTAGAAGGTGCTAACAACTTCAATGACAATGATCACCCTTATCCCTGTATGTGTTCTACAGGGTGGGCTCTGGGATCTAGCGCTATTGAGGCTATCAAAATACTGACCGAATCAGAACCCCTAAAGATTCAAACCCATAGCTCTATACTCTATGGTGAGCCTCCTCCTAATCGCAATGGGCTAGAGTATAATCACTCAATTACATCTTCATCCGGCATCTTGGAGATTAAGCATACATTACCCAACATTCTAAACAGCAGAATATCAGGTTATGAAGCATAACTTTCTTCAAATGTCATTAGAGGAAACAATGCCAATCAATGATAGTGTTTAAACCATTAGGACATCCATCCCAGGACATACTTGACAATGGGAGAAATCTCAATGTATCCTTCCTGGTAAAATATTTTATAAATAAATAAATGAGGATACACAGTATTCAGCTGATAAATCCATAGGGCCTCACATTGTAGTAATTGCCTTGCTCTATCACCACCACGGAAGAGTCGAGTACAAGATGCTTATAGGCTGGTGTGGTGTAATGTTCTGCCACTCACAGGTCCACTCAATTGCAGCGGTAGAGACTGCCTTCCACATCCACAAGATATGAGCGAGGAGCAACCCTATGAACACAGGTACCCAGTCTCCAGCGACCAGTCCTGTCACCAGGGAGCGGCTTCATATGGATTGTCTCTCCAATGCTTAGTTTAGTTATGTCTTTGGCAGACACATTGTATGTCAGTTTGGAGATCTATTTCCTCTGTCGCAGTTTTTCCAGTACACTTGTTACCACACAAGGATTTAAGTAATTTATTTGCCACTGGCAATGAAGTCTTCAGTCTCCTTGACATCAAGCACTGTGCAGTACTACTGTCCATGCTTTTGGTTGGGGTGTTCCTCCATTGTAGAATTGCTTTCCACAGGTCATTACCTTCATACGTGTCCTTCTTGCAAACATTCTTCAGTATCTTTATAGCTGATTCTGCTTTACTATTAGCTTGAGGGTGCCGCGGGAAGAGGTAAGATGCTCAAACCCCCAATCTGTTGAGAACCATCTAAATTTCTCACATGCAAATTAAGGTCCATTATTTGAGATTACCCTGTCAAGCTGTCCATGACGTGTGAACTGTGCTTTACAACGCTTGATTGTAGTTTTAGCAGACAGGTCGCGAAGGAGCTCAATCTCCAAAAGATCAGAATAGTGATCAATGATTAGTAGAAAATCTTGCCCAGCATAATTAATTAAATCCATGCTTACAATTTGCCAAGGCCAGGTGGACAGCACATGCAACATCATGGGTTCTTTCTGTTGTGCCTGTGCATATGCATTCAATGCTGAACAACAGCTAACAAAGTCTCTAATCTCATTCTGCATGTGGGGCCAATATAGGGTATCTCGTGCCTGCCTATAGCATGCCTCTCCACCAATGTGACTGGCATAAATGCATGTCAGCATCTTCAATCTTAATGATTTAGGAATGATGACCCTTGGCCTCCATCCTGAATGTTGATTTCATCTTGGAAAGTCCGGTATTCTCTCACAATTAATGGCACCTCTGCCTTTGTATCTGAACACTACAAAGGATTGGAGGTGGCGCCTACGGCGATCTGGTTAATGTCATATAAAACAAATATAAAGATATATATCTGATAAAAACACTTCCAAATAAGTACCTTAAAATATAAAATTGCATTTAATATCTATTGACAGTCTAAAACAAACAGTCATATGACACCGGTGTCAGTCACATATCATAAAATATCTTCAAATATCTGCAAATATCTTCAAAATAAAAAATACATTTGAAGTTATTTTGAAGATATTTGCAGATATTTGAAGATTTTTTATGATGTGTGACTGACACCGGTGTCATGAACTTTCAATAGATATTAAATTCAATTTTATATTTCAAGGTACTTATTTGGAAGTGTTTTTGTCAGATATATATATATATTTATATATTTGTTTTGTCTGACATTAACCAAATCACCAAAGGCGCCAGCTCCAATCTTTTGTAGTTTGCTATTTCAATTAGCTGCATATGAGTGAGAAGTGCAGCAAGTAAGGTTAGCAGTTATCTGGGAATAAGCCCTTGATTCAATAGAACTTGTATATTTAACTTTGAATCAGGACAACCTTTCAGAACAACAGACTTTAGTGCTTGCAAACTCTCGATTTCTGTCTGCTGTTTTATCTGAAGCAGTCGTTGGTCTGTGATGTTTAAATAGTCTGGATGGTTAATCTGCGACAGCACATCCAGGTCCTGTTGAACATTGCAAACTGTGTGTTGTGCACACTTGCTGCAGTAGCTCTGCTAAGAGTGTCACTAATGTACATTTCAGGTCCAGGTTTATAGACAACATTTAGGCAATAATTTTTTTAACCTGAACAACATGCTCTGTAGGCGTTTGGTGCACAAAAAAAGTGTTTTTTTGAAAATAGATAACAGAGGCTTATGTAGGGTTGCCACCTGTCCCTTAAAATACAGAACACTTAGAAGTTGCACCTGCTGCAGGGTGTGCAGGGAGGAATATAATGGCTGAGGTGGCAACCCTAGGCTTATGGTCAGTTTTTGAGGTGATCTTGTAAAGGTAGTGATGAAAGCGCTGGCAGGCAAACACAATACTCATGCATTCCTTTTCAATTTGTGCTTAGTTTTTCTCAGTAAATGTCAGTGCCCTTGAAGCAAAAGCGATAAGCTCGTCAGCTTGCAATAGGTAATACCTGAGTCCACTTTTGCTTGCATCACTTGTAATCATCACAGGTTTTGTAACGTCATAGTACTTCAGGACAGGTGTATCAGTGACCAAACGTTTGATGTCCTGCACCGCATTATCATGCTTAGTAAGCCAATGCCAAACTGCATCCTTGTCCAGAAGCCTTCTCAACAGATCTCAAACCTCTGAGAGGTGCAGTAGGAATTTTGCTAGGTAGGTAACACATCCTATGAAGTGCTGCAGGGATTTCACATTCGCCGGCTGTTTCATATACAACATGGCTCTGATTTTTTCTGGGTCAGCCTACAAACTCTCAAAGGATAGTATGTGTCCATGGAAGCGGACCTCTTTGACATTGAATTGCAGTTTTTCATGCCAAGGGGAATAAATATCAAGTCATCAACCGCAAATACGCCGGAATTCCGCAGCGTCCGTCCTAGTTATCAAAGCCTTTGAGCAGCTCTCATCCTATTGGCTGTTCTAATCAGCCAATAGGATGAGAGCTCAATCCTATTGGCTGATTGGAACAGCCAATAGGATGAGAACTGCTCAAATCCTATTGGCTGATTGGAGCGGCCAATAGGATTTTAGCAGCTCTAATCCTATTGGCTTATTAGAACCTTTCAGCCAATTGGAATGCAAGGGACACCATCTTGGATGACATCACTTGCACTGAAGTTGAAGACCATATGAAGAGGAGCTTCGTGCCGAATGTCTTTAGAATGGACATGCTCCATGCTGGATGGATGAAGATAGAAGATGCCATCTGGATGAAGACTTCTTGCCACCTAGATGAGGACTTTGCCGGCTTGATGAAGATGGAAGAAGCCGCCAGATGAAGACTTCTTGCCGGCTGGATGGATCCTTCAAGCGGGACTTCAATAACTGTAAGTGGATTGTCGGGGGTTAGTGTTAGGTTTATGTAAGGGTTTTTTGGGTGGGTTTTATTTTTAGATTAGGGTCTAGGCAGGTTAAAGAGCTAAATGCCCTAAATGGCAATGCCTATACAAATGCCCTTTTAAGGGCAAGGGGGAGCTTCGGTTATTTTAAATAGGTTTTTTATTTGGGGGGTTTGTTTTTTGGGTGGTGGGTTTTACTGTTGGAGGGAATTTTTTTTTATTTTTTTTTTTACAGGTAAAAGAGCTGATTTCTTTGGGACAATGTCCCACAAAAGGCCATTTTAAGGGCCATTGGTACTTTATTGTAGGCTAGGGTTTTTTATGTTGGGGAGCTTTTTTATTTTGATAGGGCTATTAGATTAGGTGTAATTCTTTTTTATTTTTTATAATGTGGTTTGTTTTTGGTAATTTAGTGTTTTTTATATTTTGAAACTTAGCGTTTATATTTTTGGTAATTTAGTAATTTTTAATAATGTTTAATAGTAGATTTAGATAATTTGAGTAGGGTTAGGGTTTTTTAATATGTAATTTAGTTAATTTAATTGGTAGTTTAATTTAATTGTAGTATAATAGTTAGGGTAGGTTAATTAATAGTTTAAAAGTTTATTTTAATTCTACAGGTAAATTTAAATTTATTTTAAGATAGGGATGTTGTAATTTTATTTTAAATTTAGCGGCTTGTTAGGTTTAGGGGTTAATAGCTTAATTTAGTTATGGCGATGTAAGGGGCTGGCGGTTTAGGCGTTATTAGGTTTAGTTAGTGGTAGTGATGTGGGAGGCCAGAGGTTTAGGGGTTAAAACATTTATTTAGGTTGCGTCAGGGTCCGGGAGTGGCAGGATAGGGGTTAATAACTTTATTTAGGTTGTGGCGGGGTCCTGGAGTGGCAGGAGAGGGGTTAATAATTTTATTTAGGTTGTGGCGGGGGCCAGGAGCAGCAGGATAGGGGTTAAACATTTTAGTATAGTGGCAGCATTTAGTGACAGGGTATAAATAAAGTGGGTAAAAAGCTGAATAGACGTGAGATTGATGACTGCTAGTTAACAACAGTCCGATGTTCATCACCCAGTACTTGGTGTGCATCTTTTTGCTGGCTTTTTTTATAAATATGGAGATCATATTCAGGTCCGCGGCTGCAATGTTAGGCGAGTGTATTGGTGCCGGCGAATGCAGCATAGTTGAGGCTTTGATAAATATCTCCCAAAGTCTTAGTTTCACCTGCCTACAATGATTCATCAGTTCCAGCAGTTTGCCATCATGATCTTGCTCTGCTTCCTTATCTGTATCCCCACAGCCAACCACAAGGATGCCATCAGCTATTGGTTCAATACCACTGAGTCCAGCCAATAGTTCATGTTGTTTATGTTGATACACCTCTGGTGCAACTGATACTCCAAAAGGCAACTTGAGCTGCTTTTTCTGCCCCAGGGAGTCCTGAAGGTTGTCATGTAGCTACTTGCATTTTCGAACTTACATTGCATCCCGGGCATCAACAAGCATGAACAGACGTGCCTTAGGCAGCTTGTACAAAACATCCTTGAGAGTTGTCATGATATAGTGAGATCTCCTCAGTGCACCTATGCATATTCTTAGTTTGCCATGCTTCTTTACAGTCACCATGTCTCTTATCCAAATCAGTTGGTTCAGTCCCTGGTGCTAAATGTCCATTGGCCTCATACTGGTTGAGCTGCTCCTTAACTGCCAGTATTATGGCCACTGGCATATTGCATGGTGCACATTGCACTGGAGGGACACTAACATCAGGGTCAAAATTAACTTCCCCTGGTACAGATTCTACTGGAATCAATAAAGATGTGGTTAGCTCCTCAATTAAATAAAAAGTTCAAATTTATTGACAAGTTTAAAATACAAACGGAAGCTTGCAAAACACAATTAGTGGTACAGCGCAGCACTATGGCTTATGCGTTTTGGCTGACAATCCGTAATCATAGCCTGATCAGGCTATGATTACGGCTTGTCAGATGAAACGCGTCCATTGTCTGTATTCTGTGGAGTTTGTGGGACCCCTCAGGGCCAATGAAGTCCAGGAGAACAGTACGGAACAGGAAGAAAGGCACGCAGGATGGTAAGCAAAGGCCTTTGGGCCTATACTTGGCTAGAAGTTTATACAGAGCATTGGAAGAAGGGGAGTAGAGTATGTTTTGAGAACCTGGTACATTTGTTTCACACTATTGATAGTATTGACAGTTTGGGACTGACACACTCACATTTGCAACAGATTATACTGGCCCAGTAAAAACATCACTAAATTCTTTTAATAGCAGAAGTTTTTTCAAGGCCCTTTGAACTGATTGTCCATCATGTTTATGTTGAGCTCTGTGGGGATAAAGAAATGCTGATAATAGAAAAGGTTTTGGAAAACAGCACACTGTTAATTAGGCTTGTGGGGCACGGAATGTAGGACCTGCCAAGTCCCAGGATACAGTCCAAACAACAAAAGGTATTCCAGCCTCCATAAAATTTATTATTATTTTTCTTACATGGGGTCCTCAGAAGAAAAACATACAACGTTTCAAGCCTGCTATAGGCTCTTAGTCATCTATAATTGCAGATACACAGGTAAATGCCTTTATATACCCTCACCTGTTATTCATCTTCATGTGAAAAAGACTAATTATATGATAGTGACATCTTGTGGATGCAAAACATAGTGCATCACAAAGTTATTTTTTTTCTTAATCACAAGATGATTGTTACATATATATATATAAAAAAACAATATAAAACATACAACCCATATATACATTGAAAACAGAGTTTTTTGCACATTATTAGCACATTTTTATGAGAAAAAGATTTTTTTGCCTTTATATATTATCTTTCCAATATCAAAGTGATTTAGAGAAACAAATTCCAGTCAAAATCCTTGTTCATACCTTTGGGCCTCTATGGCCCCAAGTTATCAAGGTCTGTGGGACCTGATCCAACAGTGCGGATCAGGTCCGACAGACCTCGCTGAATATGGAGAGCAATACGCTCACCGTATTCAGCATTGCACCAGCAGCTCACAAGAGCTGCTGGTGCAACGCTGCCCCATGTAGACTCGCAGCCAATAGGCCGCCAGCAGGGGGGTGTCAATCAACCCGATCGTACTCGATCGTACTCGATCGGGTTGATTTCCGGCAATGTCTGTCCGCCTGCTCAGAGCAAGCGGACAGGTTATGGAGCAGCTGTCTTTGTGACTGCTGCTTCATAACTGCTGTTTCTGGTGAGCCTGCAGGCTCGCCAGAAACACAGGGCATCAAGCTTCATTCGGAGCTTGATAAATATGCCCCAGTGTCTCTAACTTATATATCCAGAACATCTCTCTAGTTTTTAACAGGTGTTCTCTGTTGCCCCCTCTCCTGGTTCTATCAACCTGTTCTATGATTTGAAACCTAAGTTGGCTGATATTGTGACCCATAGAGAGGAAGTGAGAGGATACTGGAGCTTCTTTATTTTTACATTTGATGTTTGATTTATGTTCAGTTATCCTCTCCCTTACCTCTCTACAGGTTTCGCCGATATAAATTAGGCCACCTGGTTATTTGATAAGATAAACACAGTTAGTTGCCCTGCAGGTTAAATATTTATTTATTTTAAATTTTTTCCCATTGATAGGATGGTACAAAATCTCACCTTTTAGAGCTACAGTTGCTGCAACCCAGACAGGGATAGCACCCACTTTTTTTCGGACCTATAGTCCTCTGATGGTTTTGTTTGCTGCCACCTATGTCTGAGTGGACCAAAATATCTTTGATGCTCCGATTCCTTTTATAAGCTACCATGGGATTTATTTTAAATTCAGGAACCTCAGGATTGCACTCCTTCAAAATATACCAATATTTCTTTAAGATGCCAGTAATTTTAGTACTGAGTCCATTAAATTGTGTTACAAAAATCATACGGTATATCTCTTGTTCTTAGTTTTTTTAGTTCCTATTGTATCATTCATGATTACATTAAATTGTTCAGCAATGGGGGCGGAGCTAACTACAGAGCTAGCGAGTCGCACAGAGCTGGAGCTCTCCTTCTATCCCAGCCAAAACTAAATTTAAAAGTATTCAAAAGAACCCCTAAAAAAAACCTGATTGATGGCAATATCCCCTGCACTCCCCATACTCCGTTATCCTGACGTTTATCTTGTTTGTAGCTAGTCTGGTTCCATTTATTTATTTATTTTTCTTCCCCTCTCCTGCTGCATCATCATCCTGCACTGCCTGTAATACCGCCATGGACTATAAGAGATCGAACGCGCTCCCATCCTCACTTACCGCTAACCTCCACGTCCTACCGAGACCCTCCAGTGACAAATTGGTCACTCTAGAGGTACCGGCACCGCTATCTTTCCACACAGTGGAGATCCTGAGTGAGTACAATAGCATAAATCACCAGTAAGAGACTTGGAAATAAGGCTGTCGATCTTGCCCCATGTAACCTGTACCATATATCCCATTCCCACAGCCTGCTCTTGAACTCTTAGAAGGAGAAACAGTTGCAGGCCTGAAGCATCCCTATATATATATAATACCACGGGGCATAGTTTCAGTAACCAGATCCCTCTATAACAAACGCATTCCTCATAAACCCACCTCTGGGCCTAATTCAGTAGGATAACGCAGTGTAAGTTACATCCAAAGCTCAAAGATAACATTTGACACTACCTGTGCCCTATTGAACATTAACTTGCAACTCCAGTACTCTGACCTCTACTCTAGCCCTGTTAGGATTCAACTGATGAAAGACAGTTGTTTGGATAAGCAACTGCGAAACTGTTATAAAATGTCTCAATGGAGCTGAGATTTATCTTATCAGGAAGACAACCAGCTAGCTCAAAGTGAATTTTTGGTAAGATACAGTTGAGGTATATTCAGGTATGAACCTGGTTATGATCTCAGAAATAAATCAGAAGAATGTATCTCTCTATGAGGAAGAGCTATATATATAATTAAGCAGGCAGTCCTGATTAACTGAACAGTGTCTCTTGTTATCATATACCAGGTGAGTAACGAATTGCAGTGATGAGAAACTTCACATATATACATATATACAAATTAGAACATGTTCATGCTTCCCACAACCTCAGGTCACTTTGCTTGTAGTTATTTTCAGTGAGAGGAGAGTTTCTGATCTGCAGCTGACAGGCAACAGTGAAGCAATGCAATCAGGTAAGAGACAGAGCGGCTGTATGGAAACTGGAACTCAATTACAGGTTGTTATTCCTTAGAGCCTTTAATGTAATTAGTCAGTGGCAGACTTAGTTACAGTGACTGTGACAAACAAAAGTGCAGAGGTTTGGTATTGTAGCACAACTGTTTCCTTTAAAAGGAGATGATTTCTGCAGCTTGTGGGAGTCAGCATGAAATGGGAATCAGTCTCCCAATTTGTAAAGATCATGTGCTGCAGGCAGTTTAATGATTGGAAAGTGGCCTATTGTTTAGGATGCTTGAAATATCTCAGTAGATAAAGGAGATTAGAACAATAATTTGTAATCCAAAATAATTTAGGATAAAACAGAGAGAGCAACTATGTTACTCCTATAACACTCAATAACTAAGCACTTGTCTAAGGTTAGAAGACAGGTGATATAGAGTAGGTAGGTTGGTCTAATGAATAAAGGTGGTATTGGAAGTTATTCACACAAGTCAGTTTAAGGTGGAATACCTGACAGAATCCCCCCTTCAAGCAAACCGCACCACGGTTTGTGGCTGAGGTCTATGAGGATTGCGTCTATGGAATTGAGCAACAAGCCTAGGGGCAGTTATATGAGACTCCGGTTCCCAAGTGTCCTCATCGGGGCAGTAGCCCTTCCAACGAAACAAGTATTGTAGTTCACCATTATGAATCCTGGAGTCAGTGATCTCCTTCACTTCATATTCCTCAGAGTCCAATAGTGGTGTTGTTGGTGGCATCACCTGAGTCTTGGTGATTTTAGCTGGTTTCAATAGGGAGATGTGGAAGGTCGGATGGATGGTTAATGTAGAGGGCAACTGAAGGGTGACTGCATTCTCGTTGATTACACGAATGATCTGAAATGGTCCTATGAATAGACTGGCTAATTTTTTACTGGGAACTTGAAGTCATAGATTTTTTGTCGACAACCATACCCAATCCCCTGTAGTATATGTTGGTTCTTCGCCTGAGATCGTAATAAATTTTCTGCACTACCTGTGTGGTCTCCATATTTTTGCGAAGTAGTTGGAAATTCTCAGTTAGTTTATCAGCCAATTCTTCAATGGAAGGATTCGATGTGACTTGTTTTGAATTTACTGAGATATTGGGATGGTATGCAAAATTAACAAAAAATGGGGATAACTTAGTAGAGGAATTGGTAGAGTTATTGTACGAAAATTCAGCTAAAGAGAAGTATTTTTTCCATTCATCTTGATGATTTGCACAATAACATCGTAGGTAGGATTCAAGCCACTGATTAAGGCGTTCAGCCTGTCCATTGGTCTGCAGATGATACGCAGTGGTGTATCTGTGTTTAATTTGGAGTTTCTGGCAGAGGTTTTTCCAGAAGCGAGAGGTAAACTGAGTCCCTCTGTCCGTGGTTAGTATAGATGGTAAACCATGTAATCTAACAACGTTATCAATGAAGAGCTGAGCGGTTTCAGAGGAACTGGGAAGTTTGTGAAATGGTATGAAATGAGCTTGTTTTGTAAACAGATCTATAACGACTAAAATGGTATTCATACCTGATGATACTGGTAGTTCAACGATAAAATCCATGCCCAAATGGGACCATGGTGTATCTGGTATCTGAATGGGCATGAGTAAGCCATAAGGAGCTTTCTTTTCAGACTTAGAAGATGTGCAGACGATGCAGTTATGTACATATTCCATAATGTCTTGTATCATCTTAGGCCACCAGTAACACCTAGAGATTATTTCATTTGTTCTTGTAATACCTGGATGACCGCAGAGAGGAGGATCGTGGTGGTCCTTAATTAACTCCTTGCGTAGGGAGATAGGAATGTATAATTTATCCTTTTTATACCATAAACCATCTGAGGCTTTCTGTAGATCGTCTGGAATATGGGTTTCCAAATGAAGAGCCTTGTGGTACTTAGCCTTGTCACAGTAAGTTAAGCCAATGAATTTCTCATGAGAGATGATTTCTGTTGGATTGTCATTATTTACAAGTATATGATCTCTTCTGGAAAGAGCATATGCCTTGCCATTTTTTGAGGCAGGTCTGTACACTATCTGGAAATTAAATCTACTAAAAAATAGAGTCCAGCGTACCTGACGTGCTGAAAGTGTCTTATTCCGCTGTAAGTACTCCAAGTTTTTGTGATTGGTATACACCAAGATGGGAAGTAATGTGCCCTCTAGGAGATGTCTCCAGTACTCAAATGATCTCTTGATGGAAAGCAATTCTTTTTCCCCTATAGGGTAATTCCTTTCAGAAGGAGATAACAACTTTGAATAAAAAGCTATGGGATGTAAAGGGTGTGTGATATCTTGTCTTTGTGAAAGTACTGCTCCAAGTGCATACTCCGAGGAATCAACCTCTAAAACAAACTGTAATTCAGGGTTTGGATGACATAAAATTGGAGCAGAAGTAAAAGAGGTTTTTAGGAATGTAAATGCTTCTTCAGCCTTTGGGTTCCATTGAAATACGGTTGATGATCCAGTTAAAGCTGTCAGAGGTTTAGCTATTGTGGAATAGTCCTTGATAAACTTTCGGTAGTAGTTGCTAAACCCTAAGAACCTCTGAAGTTCCTTTCAGTTTTTTGGGGTAGGCCACTTTTCAACAGCTTCCACTTTGTTCGGTTGCATTTCAATTCCTTCTGGGGATATAGAGTACCCCAGAAAGGAGATCCTGATGGTATGGAAAGGCATTTTTCTGCTTTGGCATACAAACTGTGAACTTGTAAACTGGATAAAACCCATCTCACATGCTTAATGTGATCCTCTAAAGTTTGTGAATATATTAAAATGTCGTCTAAATAAACTACGACACAAATATCCAACAGGTCCCTAAACACATCATTGATGTAATGTTGAAAAGTGGCAGGGGCATTACATAGGCTGAACGGCATTACCAGATACTCATAGAGCCCATATCTGGTACGAAATGCCGTCAGCCACTCATCTCCCTCTTGTATGCGAATGAGATTGTACTCGCCCCTTAAATCGAGTTTAGTAAATATGGTCGCCTCATGCAACCGTTCAATCAGTTCGGGGATTAGAGGGAGAGGATATCTGTTTTTTACTGTGATCTTATTTAGTTCCCTGTAGTCTATGATGGGACGTAATGACTGATCCCGCACCAGCAGGAGAGACAGAAGGTCTTATAAATCCCTTCTTCAAGTTGTTGTCTAGATAATACTTGAGGTGTACCAATTCAAGTTGACTTAAGGGATATAGATGGCCATAGGGTATAGCTGAGCCCAGCTTAAAATCTATGGGGCAATCATAACTACGGAGAGGAGGTAGTGTTTCAGCCTCCCTTTTACTAAACACTTCAGAGAAATCTGCATAATCGGGAGGTATTTGTAAACATTCCTCAGATATATTTATAGAATGAGGAGTGTTTAAACAGACTTTTTGACAGTGAGAGGAATCTAAAGAAACCTGTAGAGTTTTCCAATTTATTACAGGTTCATGTAGTCGGAGCCATTGCATGCCCAATACAATAGGGAAATGGGGGGAAGGGAGGACATCAAAGCGCAAAAATTCATGGTGGTTATAGTGAGTATTTACTAATATGGGTACAGTATGGTGAGTTATTGGGCCGCTAGAAATATATGTACCATCAACAACACGAAGAGACACAGGCTGTTGTTTTTGCTCAAGTGGTATTTTATTAATTCTAACAAACTCCAAATCAATATAAGTCCCATGTGCACCTGTGTCAACTATGGCTTCTGCTGGGTAGCATTGTCACTGCAAGAAGAGAGAGATGGTACAGTAGTTAGATTTAGCCTGAGGAGAATCAACAGTATTACTCAAAACCCACTTACTCTTCTTGTTTTTCTGTAATAAGGGGCATTCTCTCACAGTATGTGCTGGATTGGCACAATATAAACATAATGCTTTAGACCTCCTTCTTTGTTTTTCCTCCTGGGATAACGGACCTCTTAATAGACCTATGTCCATAGGTTCCTGTGTGACAGCAGTCGCGCTGGGATGGTAAGTAGATGGAGATGGCCTTTTATAAGTTTGATCTGAACCATGGCGTTCATTCTTTCTTTCTTTCAGCCGTCTATCAATTTGTACTGAGAGTCTCATTAAACCTTCTAAGGAATCAGGAAGTATACTACTCGGGCCAGTTCATCCTTTATTGCGTCAGACAGTCCTAAACGTAACTGATTCCTTAGTGCTATATGGTTCGATTGAGAGTCTGTTAAAAAATGATTGAATTCAGTGATGTATAGTTCAGCAGAGCGGGAACCTTGTTTTAGTGCCCTATAGCAACAAACAATGCTCAAACAGCACCTTAGTTTTCTTGTACCCTTAATAGGGTTCCCTGGTGACCGGTGGTACAGAGGGGACTGCAATCCTCTCTCATATGTCAATATAATGAAATTCCACAGCACCCAGGATTCAAAAGAAGAAATTTATTGAGGTACAAACAGCAGCAACTGTAACACACTTGTTACTTTTGTAAAGATTTGTGTTTGTTGCTCTTTTGTATATTGTCTCTGATACTATTTCTGTGTAAAAGAGATCAAATACGGTGAGCTTATTGTTAAAAAAATAGTTGATATTATCAGAAACTTGATAGCATGTTCTGAATAATATGCCTTTTCTGAACTAAAGAGGTTTTGTAGCGTGATCATATATATATAAAGAGCTATAGTTTAGATAGCGAGTTTAACTTCAGTTAGATAAATTGTATCTTAGTTATTATCCTCTGAGTCTCCGTTCAGCCATTCATCTTCACACACTCACACACCAAAATAAAAGTTATATTTACAATATCATTTAAGCGGTATTACACTTAACTTTTAGTCAGCTTGAATATGATTGGTGATTCAGTTCAACATACATCTGTGAAGATGAGAGCAGTTTTATGCGGTAAATTGTTGGCACAGTTCGTATGCATAAAATACAGTCAGGGTGCAATTTACCTTAATCCGATTCAAACCGATGCTGTAGGAAAAACAGGAGAGAGCGTCTTACCTGGAAGAGACTCGAGCGGTTTGTGAGACCACGGCGTGTGAGCGTGACTTACTTCCGGTTATCGGTGAAGCGAGGAGACAAACAAACAGAGAGGTTCAAACTGATAACTTGTAAGAAACATTTCAGTAGAAATAAGATTAACAACTTGTCTTGATTGTAGTCCAGATTGAAGAGAATCAGAAGTTAAAGTTGAGATAACAATTTCTTGCTTTGACCTGAAAAGGAAAAATAACCTGCGAGTATAAGCAGGATAGAGAAGTGTGCTTGACATACACTTCAATTAACAGGCAATTTGTAAGTGGAAAGGTGAGCTTTAAATAGGGGTGAGCAGTTGATGGGAGGTTCTACTTAAAGAGATATTACATCTCCCCCCCGTTAAGGGAGCACCCCTGGAGAACCTGGATGAGGTTTGGAAGGATAGCGACGATGGAAACGTTTAACAAGATCAGATGCATGAACCGCAGACTGAGGTTGCCAGGAATTCTCCTCAGGACCATAACCTCTCCATTGTATCAGATATTCCAATCTTTTCCTCCTGATTCGAGAATCCAATATCTTTTCCACTTCAAATTCCTCTTGGTCATCAAGAAATGTAGGGGGTGGAGGAGTTAGTTTTAATCTTTCATGATCTGATATATAAGGTTTTATAAGAGAGACATGAAATGTATTGTGTATTCGATAATGTGTTGGTAGGTGAAGTCTCACTGCGTTAGGATTTATGATTTTGTCAATAATGAAAGGTCCTATAAATTGGTTATCTAACTTTTTACTTGGTGTCTGTAGCCGTAAGTGCTTTGTGGATAAAAGGACTTGGTCACCTATTTTATAGTCAGGTGTTTGTCGTCGTCTTTGATCATAGTAAAATTTTTGTCTGTCCTTGGCTTCAGCTAGGTGAGTCTTTAGAATCTTTAATCTGTCTTGTAAATTATTTGCAAAAGTGGTAGCGCTCGGGGAATTAACTGTTGTGTTAGTGATTGTTATGGAGGTAGGGTTGTATCCATAAGTGGCAAAAAATGGAGTCATTTTTATTGAGGAAGAGATGGAATTATTGTATGCAAATTCTGCCATAGGAAGGAGAGTGACCCAGTCATCTTGTAAGTGCGTAATGTAGCATCTAAGATATTGTTCTAATGTTTGCTTGAGACGCTCTGTTAACCCATTAGTCTGAGGGTGAAACACTGTTGAATACCTTGCATCTATTTTTAACAACTTACATATTGATCTCCAAAATGCGGAGGTAAATTGAGTGCCCCGGTCACTTATTATGGTTGTTGGTAAACCATGTAATCTGACTATAGAACTGATGAAAGTCTTAGCAGTTATCATAGCAGTGGGTAGAGCTTTAAGTGGAGTAAAATGTGCTAGTTTGGTCAACTGATCAACTACTACAAATATCGTATTATATTGTTGAGATGGGGGTAACTCAACAATGAAATCCATGGATATGACTGACCATGGTCTATCAGGAATAGGTAGGGAGGTTAAGTATCCAATGGGTTTCTTGTGTTCTAACTTGTTCCTTGCACAAATATCACATCCTGCTATGTAATCTGTTATGACCTTTTCCATCTGTGGCCACCAAAAATAACGTTGGGTCAATTCGGTGGTCTTTTGAATTCCGGTATGTCCTGATAGCATGTTATCATGTGTGTATGATAATATGAGTTTACGTAAATTTTGTGGGATATAAAGTCTTCCTTTATGATAAAGTAAACCTGTGGTTTCATCTTTAATGCAATCTTGAGGTATGGTTATCTCTGTTGTTAAAGCTGAAAGTATCTCTTTCTCTAGGTTTGTGAGTGATCCTAAGAATTTTTCTTCTGGTATTACTAGTGTTGGTTCAATTGCTGTTAAGTTATTTTCGTATTGTCGTGACAAAGCGTCTGCTTTGGCATTGGCTGTTCCAGGCCGGTAGGTTATCTGAAAGTTGAATCGGTCCATAAATAAAGCCCATCGAACCTGACGAGATGAGAGGGTTTTATTAGTTTTCAGATATTGTAAATTTTTATGATCAGTATATACCAAAAATGGTTCTTTGGTTCCTTCTAATAAGTGTCTCCAATGTTCTAGAGCACATTTTATCGCTAATAATTCCTTATCACCGACACTATAATTTCTTTCTGCAGGTAGGAAAGTCTTAGAGTAGTAAGCGATAGGATGGATCTGTTTTGTTATGACGTTTTGCTGTGACAATACAGCACCAATCCCTGAATTAGATGCATCCACTTCTAGAATAAATGTTTGGTTATAGTCCGGTAGAGCTAAGACAGGCGCGGTAGTGAAAAGGTCTTTTAGCTTAATAAAAGCTTCTTGAGTCTCATTGTTCCAAAGAAATTTCCGTTTATTACTAGTTAATTGAGTGAGTGGTTTTACCACTGAAGAGAAATCTTTGATAAATTTCCTATAAAAATTTGCAAACCCCAGAAATTTCTGGAGTGTGCGTAGAGTTGTGGGCCTGGGCCAATTGATAATTGCTTGGATCTTTTGTGGATCCATTTCAATCTTATTGGGCTTTAGAATATAACCTAAGAATTTAATTTTAGATACATGGAAAATACATTTTTCTAATTTAGCGTAGAGTTTGTTTTGTCTCAACCTTGTCAAGACCCACCGAACATGTTTTTCATGGTCTTTTAAATTCTTTGAGTAAATTAGGATATCATCCAGATAGATGATTACACAGATATCAATGAGGTCATGGAAAATTTCATTTATGAAATGCTGAAATGTTGCTGGAGCATTGCATAATCCAAATGGCATAACATTATACTGGTATAATCTGTATCTGGTGCGAAATGCGGTCTTCCATTCATCACCCTTTTTTATACGGATTAAGTTGTAAGTCCCTTTTAAGTCGAGTTTCGTAAAAATCGTGGCACCAGTTAGTCTTTCTAGTAATTCAGGAATTAAAGGTAAAGGGTACCGATTTTTTATCGTTATTTTGTTTAAAGCTCGATAATCAATAATGGGGCGTAATGTTCCATCTTTGTTTTTAACGAAAAACATCCCAGCAGCTGCTGGTGATGTAGAGTGAGATATGAATCCCTTTCTGAGATTTTCGTCTAAATACGTTCGTAGATCTTGTAATTCTTTTTGATTCATTGGGAATATTTTCCCATGTGGTATCTGTGAGTCTGGTATAATATCTATTGGACAATCAAATGTCCTATGGGGAGGCAAATTTTCTGCTTCCCTTAAATCGAATACATCTCCCAAATCCTGATAAACTAATGGTACACTTTGTTCCACTGTAGCTATGTTACAGTGAGGGTAACAGGTGGTTTTACAATAACTAGAAGTAAGGAGTACAGTGTCTTGACTCCAATCTATTTCAGGGTTATGTGTCTTCAACCAAGTATACCCTAATATAATTGAATGGTTAGCTATAGGTAATATATCAAAAGATAAATATTCCGTATGTCCCCCAATAGTACCCATTAAGAGTGGTATGGTATGGTGAGTGATTGGTCCCTGTTTTACTAAGGTTCCATCAATTAATTTTACAAAAACTGGGTTTGCTTTGCACACTGTGGGAATTTTATTTTGAACAACAAAATCAGTATTAATATATACACCCGTCGCCCCAGAGTCAAGTAATCCTTCAGTCTGTAGATGGTGTTGATCCCACTGTAAGGAGAGAGGTATAGTTAACTGTTGTGTCTTAATAGATTTATGTAACTGTTTTATGTGATGTATCTTACCCTTCTTTTGTTTTGATAATAAATGTTCTTTGTGTGCGCAGTACAGGCAGAGGTTAGATAACCTTCTCCTTATTTTTTCTTCTGGGGTAAGTGGTCCCCTAATAGTCCCAATCTCCATAGGTACAGGGTTGGTGAGGGATTTTTCTTGTGAGGTTTGTGCAGGATATGATCGTCTTGGAACACTGTCACTCGCCATTCTTTCTGCCTTTCTCTCCCTTAGACGTCTGTCCAAAGTAATACATAATTTAGTGAGCCCTGATAAAGTCTCAGGCATTTCTAGACGTGATAATTCATCTTTTAATCCTTCAGATAAGCCTAACCTAAATTGGTTTCTGAGGCTTATCTGATTCCACTGGGAATCTGAGGCCCACATCTGGAAGTCCGTTATGTATTCCTCAACGGTCCTCTTCCCTTGTCTTAAGGCACGTAATTTGAATTCTGCATTAATCTGAGTATCAGCATCCTCATATAAGGTGGACATGGCAGAAAAAAAATCCTGTAAGGAATTCATTATAGGATCATTTGCCTCAAATAATCTGTTGGCCCAAGTCCTGGGTTCACCCACTAAGTAAGATATGGTGGTACAGACTTTTATTCTCTCGGTATGATAGGTTCTGGGTTTGAGAGAGTAAAGTAAGTTACAAGCATTTCTAAAATCTCTGAAAGTAGCACGTTTTCCAGAAAATGGAGTTGGAGGCTGAATCTGAGGCTCAGGTAACTCCAGCTCTTTAGGGGTTAAACATTCTTTAATCAATGCTTTTAATGCAGTGTTCTCTGTTTGTACTTCAGTTAAACCATGGGCGAGGTAGTCTAATTTTTTGTTAATGTTGGTAATTTAATTTTGAACCTCTTGTGCATCCATGGTGGAACTGTTACTTAGCAGAGTATGAGGCCTGTTAATTCTGTAACACACTTGTTACTTTTGTAAAGATTTGTGTTTGTTGCTCTTTTGTATATTGTCTCTGATACTATTTCTGTGTAAAAGAGATCAAATATGGTGAGCTTATTGTTCAAAAAATAGTTGATATTATCAGAAACTTGATAGCATGTTCTGAATAATATGCCTTTTCTGAACTAAAGAGGTTTTGTAGCGTGATCATATATATATAAAGAGCTATAGTTTAGATAGCGAGTTTAACTTCAGTTAGATAAATTGTATCTTAGTTATTATCCTCTGAGTCTCCGTTCAGCCATTCATCTTCACACACTCACACACCAAAATAAAAGTTATATTTACAATATCCTTTAAGCGTTATTACACTTAACTTTTAGTCAGCTTGAATATGATTGGTGATTCAGTTCAACATACATCTGTGAAGATGAGAGCAGTTTTATGCGGTAAATTGTTGGCACAGTTCGTATGCATAAAATACAGTCAGGGTGCAATTTACCTTAATCCGATTCAAACCGATGCTGTAGGAAAAACAGGAGAGAGCGTCTTACCTGGAAGAGACTCGAGCGGTTTGTGAGACCACGGCGTGTGAGCGTGACTTACTTCCGGTTATCGGTGAAGCGAGGAGACAAACAAACAGAGAGGTTCAAACTGATAACTTGTAAGAAAGATTTCAGTAGAAATAAGATTAACAACTTGTCTTGTTTGTAGTCCAGATTGAAGAGAATCAGAAGTTAAAGTTGAGATAACAATTTCTTGCTTTGACCTGAAAAGGAAAAATAACCTGCGAGTATAAGCAGGATAGAGAAGTGTGCTTGACATACACTTCAATTAACAGGCAATTTGTAAGTGGAAAGGTGAGCTTTAAATAGGGGTGAGCAGTTGATGGGAGGTTCTACTTAAAGAGATATTACAGCAACGTTTCGGGAATATTTCCCTTAATCATGCATAGCATCAACAGGTGATTACAGAGCTTATATAGGGAAAATGTTAACCCTTCACATTTCTTAACACCATATATTAAACACCTTATGTTAGAAATAGCGCCATCTAGTGAAAATTACACAATAATGTGACTTTAATTTTAATAAACACTACCTTATAATTAAAAACATGTATTTCAACCTGTTAATCTAATTAAAAATAAAACTTATATATCACAATTACTTTTTGTTTGCAGACCAATGGTATGAACAGGTGAGAGGGACAGCAATGGGTTCCAATGTCGCTCCATCATACGCCAACCTTTTTATGGGATAAATAGAAGAGAGATTTGTCTATGAGAATTCACTTTTTAAACTCTATGGAGCAGCCTGGTGGCGCTTCATAGATGATGTGTTTGGCGTGTAGTGGGGTGACATTGGAACCCTCCTCTCCTTTGTTGAAGAGCTAAACAATGCAGTTAATGGTGTTAAATTCACCTTATCCTTTAGTGAGGAAAGTATAGTCTTCCTTGACACTGTGGTTTACAGGAATATGGATGGTCTTCTGAATGTGGACATCCATAAAAAACCAACAGACAGAAACACATTATTGGCTTTTGACAGCTATCACCCTAACCAATTAAAACATTCCCTCTCACGTAGCCAAATGCTAAGAGTAAAGAGGATAGTGACAGACAGACAGGTGGCTGAACAGAGACTTGATGAAATGGCAGTCAGGTTTAAAGAAAGGGGTTATCCAGATCCTTTAATCAATAAAGAAAGGGAGAGGTTCCTGGAAGAGAAACCAATCATTATTGGGAAAGAGAAAAATTCACAGCGTATGGTCTGTGTAACTCAATTTAACCCCTATAGCAAGGATATATCCAAGATCATCTATAAGCACTGGAATGTATTGAGAAATTGTAATCCTGATATTGATGCTTTTAGGGAACCCCCAATGATGGCTTACAAAAGGGTACCTAACTTGAGAGATAAGCTAGTAAGGAGTGATGTAGGGCCAAGGAAGACAATGAACCAAAAGTATATAACAGCTAAGAAAACTGGCACATATCCTTGTCTTGGATGTGCGAGCTGTAATGCTGTAATTAAAGGCGAGTTTTTTGTACATCCCCTAACAGGCAAGAAATTCAAGATCAGGGATTTCTACACGTGTGACTCATCCTATGTCATTTACCTTATAAAGTGTCTGTGTTCCAGGATCTATCTAGGTGAGACCACTAGAAAGGTGAGAGATAGGATGAGTCAACACAAGTCGAATATCAGATGTGGAGATATCAATGCTCCTGTGTCCAGTCACTTTTTAGAGGCTGGACATAGTATCAGCCAACTAAGATGGCAGGTCATTGACAGTGTAGGTAAGCTACGTAGAGGAGGCAATAGGGAACAACTGCTAAAACAAAAGGAATCCTTTTGGATCCACAATTTGAATGCAATGCCCCCTATGGGTTTAAATAGGTAGCTTGATCCAGCAGTGTTTCTGTAATGATGAATTCAAAATAAAGTATAAACTATTAAGTATAATCTCTGTTTAAATTTTGTTTTTAATTTGATTAACAGGTTGAAATACATGTTTTTAATTATAAGGTAGTGTTTATTAAAATTAAAGTCACATTATTGTGTAATTTTCACTAGATGGCGCTATTTCTAACATAAGGTGTTTAATATATGGTGTTAAGAAATGTGAAGGGTTAACATTTTCCCTATATAAGCTCTGTAATCACCTGTTGATGCTATGCATGATTAAGGGAAATATTCCCGAAACGGTGCTACTGTTTGTACCTCAATAAATTTATTCTTTTGAATCATGGGTGCTGTGGAATTTCATTATATTGTTTTAGTGCCCTCATTTTAGTTTCAGCTGTTAATTATGTGTTGGTGTCAGAGTATAATTCATCCATTGCAGCCAAAAATCTAGGGAGAGACGAGATAATGGGGTTGTTGGTCTCAAAGAAAGAGTCTGCCCAGGCTCTTGGTTCATCCCTTAAATAGGTGATCGTTGTCAATACCTTCACCCTATCAGTGGAATAGGTTTTTGGTTTTAACGTAAAGGTAAGGAGACAGGCATTCCTAAATTGTCTGTACAGCCGTCTATCCCCTGAGAAAACATCTGGAGGAGAGATGTGTGGTTCAGGGAGGCTCTCAGAGGTGGTTGCCTTCGGTGTTATAGCATCCTTTATGATCTTCCCTAAGGTTTCATTTTCAACCTGTAGGTTGGTGAGGGCTTGACCCATTTGATCCACTTTTTGAGATAAAGCATACACTGTCTGCGGCAGTTCCGCTGGATCCATTTTATTGGCTTAGTTAATTCCACTGATGAAAGACAGTTGTTTGGATCAGCAACTGCGAAACTGTTATAAAATGTCTCAATGGAGCTGAGATTTATCTTATCAGGAAGACAACCAGCTAGCTCACAGTGAATTTTTGGTAAGATACAGTTGAGGTATATTGAGGTATGAACCTGGTTATGATCTCAGAAATAAATCAGAAGAATGCCTCTCTCTATGAGGAAGAGCTATATATATAATTAAGCAGGCAGTCCTGATTATCTGAACAGTGTCTCTTGTTATCATATACCAGGTGAGTAACGAATTGCAGTGATGAGAAACTTCACATATATACATATATACAAATTAGAACATGTTCATGCTTCCCACAACCTCAGGTCAGTTTGCTTGTAGTTATTTTCAGTGAGAAGAGAGTTTTTGTTCTGCGGCTGACAGGCAACAGTGAAGCAATGCAATCAGGTAAGAGACAGAGCGGCTGTATGGAAACTGGAACTCAATTACAGGTTGTTATTCCTTAGAGCCTTTAATGTATTTAGTCAGTGGCAGACTTAGCTACAGTTACTGTGACAAACAAAAGTGCAGAGGTTTGGTATTGTAGCACAACTGTTTCCTTTGAGAGGAGATGATTGCTGCAGCTTGTGGGAGTCAGCATGAAATGGGAATCAGTCTCCCAGTTTGTAAAGATCCTGTGCTGCAGGCAGTTTAATGATTGGAAAGTTTCCTATTGTTTAGGATGCTTGAAATATCTCAGTAGATAAAGGAGATTAGAACAATAATTTGTAATCCAAAATAGCTTAGGATAAAGCAGAGAGAGCAACTATGTTACTCCTATAACACTCAATAACTAAGCACTTGTCTAAGGTCAGAAGACAGATGATATAGAGTAGGTAGGTTAGTCTAATGAATAAAGGTGGTATTGGAAGTTATTCACACAATTCAGTTTAAGGTGGAAAACCTGACAAGCCCACAGAAGCTATATAACTTCAAAACCTACATTGCATACAGGCAGAGAGACCATCATTGCACTATTCTCCTGCAGAAGCATTACACAGGCCCCACTTAGGCTATACTAGCCATTCTCCAGGAACTCCCCTCTCCTCCCTTTCCTGCACACACTTGGGGGTGCGGGTCATATCCAAATCCCTTTTTCCGGACTAACCCAGAGGTGATATTATCCCCGGAGAGGGGACACTATTATCCTGCATCTGACCTAGTGGCAGAATCCCTGATTCTCCTGTTTTAAGTTTAAAAGGAGAGATGGAGGGCTAGGGCATCATGATCTAGAGGCGCGGGGCTGTCACCCACCCCAGTTGTCAATTATCCCAGGACAGCAACTCACTCATATCTGTGGTAGCCCTGAGACTGTTCTCTCTTATTATGGTGCAATCAATCAAGAGAAAGCCAAAACATCAGGACAACCCTAAGAGGACCCTAACTGACCATTTTCACAGCAAAAATTTCTCAGACCCAGATCTCTCAGGAGAAGATTCCAGAGACTCAGCAGCCCCCATAGCTGAACACACTAAGCTAGATACATCACATAAAGATTAAACAACAATCTCCCAATCTACCTTCCTGGAATCCATCAAAATATTAACTGACAAGATGGACACACACTACTCATCGCTGAGACAAGAACTTTGCCAATCGGTAGGTGAACTGAAACAAGAGATCTCCTCCCTTGGGGAGAGAGCAGAGATATTGGAGAGAAAACACGAAGATCTAGCAACTGACCACTCCAATCTCCTGGCCTACTCCCAGTCTCTGGTGGAGCAGATTTCAGATCTGGAGTCTAAATTGGCAGACATAGAGGATAGATCACGCCGCAACAATCTCAGGATCAGCTGCATCCCGGAAGACATCCCGTCATCTGAGCTCCAGAAATATCTGATCACCCTATTTAAGGATCTCCTAAATACCACAACAGACCAAGATCTTCTGATGGACAGAGCACACAGGACTACACACCCTCGCAATTCCACTCCTGACACCCCTAGGGATGTCATCCTACGTTTGCACTACGATACCACCAAAGAGAAAATTATGCGTGCCTCTTTTACCAATAGACCTCTCAAGGAACCTTATCAAAAGCTACAAATCTTTCCTGACCTGTCTCCACACACGCTAGCTAAAAGGAGAACTTTTCACCAGTTTACGTTGGCGCTGAGACAACATAAGATCAAATATAGATGGTGATTCCCAATGAAGCTTTATGTGCAACACCAAGACTGCTCCTACACAGTTTCATCCATAGATCAGGGCATGAAACTACTAAACACCTTGGGACTAGCTGGGACCTCTGACCCCCTTCTCAGGAAAAAAGGAAAAATAGGCAACCTCAGCGCCTCAGCCCCAGAGTGGCACTCCTGAAACTCCATCCCTGTACACCAAGAGAGAGAACTTCCTTGATGTAACTCTTTATACCTCTGGTTTTTGCCACAGCCTACCTACCTTCTCATTTGGAGAGCTCCCTTATTTGGGAGACAATTGAGATTTGTTTAAAAGTTCATACCGAGGATTGGAGTGCACTAACGGGTGCACATCGTACTCTTTTTCCATTCCCTAATCCTCAGCTTTTTCAAGCAAGACCTCCTCATTGGACGACTCCCTGACAGGTAAGCCAAGAGCTCACATACGGGTACTTATCTTACTTCACTTTAGCTCTTGGCTATACATTTACCCACTCATTTGTTATAACTTTATTCATGTTTTAGGTTTATAGCTCATAAGATGTTGTTGAATCGTTATTTAAATTACTATCGCCTAGATTAAGAGTTCTGCATTAGCCGTCCAAACCAGCGTTAGGGGGTCCTAACGCTGGTTTTGGCCGCCCGCTGGTATTTAAAGTCAGTCAGGAAAGGGTCTAACGCTCACTTTCAAGCCGTGACTTTTCCATACCGCAGATCCCCTTACGTCAATTGCGTATCCTATCTTTTCAATGGGATCTTTCTAACGCTGGTATTTAGAGTCTTGGCTGAAGTGAGCATTAGAACTCTAACGACAAAACTCCAGCCGCAGAAAAAAGTCAGGAGTTAAGAGCTTTATGGGCTAACACCGGTTCATAAAGCTCTTAACTACTGTGCTCTAAAGTACACTAACACCCATAAACTACCTATGTACCCCTAAACCGAGTTCCCCCCACATCGCCGCCACTATAATTACATTTTTTAACCCCTAATCTGCCGACGGTACACCGCCGCAACCTACATTATCCCTATGTACCCCTAATCTGCTGCCCCTAACATTGCCGACACCTACATAATATTTATTAACCCCTAATCTGCCCCCCACAACGTCACCGCTACCTACCTACACTTATTAACCCCTAATCTGCTGACCGGACCTCGCCGCCACTATAATAAATGTATTAACCCCTAAACCGCCTCACTCCCGCCTCAAAAACCCTATAATAAATAGTATTAACCCCTAATCTGCCCTCCCTAACATCGCTGACACCTAACTTCAAGTATTAACCCCTAATCTGCCGTCCAGACCTCACCGCTACTATAATAAATGTATTAACCCCTAAAGCTAAGTCTAACCCTAACCCTAACACCCCCTAATTTAAATATAATTTAAATCTAACGAAATAAAATAAATCTTATTAAATAAATTATTCCTATTTAAAGCTAAATACTTACCTGTAAAATAAACCCTAATATAGCTACAATATAATTAATAATTACATTGTAGCGATTTTAGGATTAATATTTATTTTACAGGCTATTTTGTATTTATTTTAACCAGGTACAATAGCTATTAAATAGTTAATAACTATTTAATAGCTACCTAGTTAAAATAATTACACAATTACCAGTAAAATAAATCCTAACCTAAGTTACAATTAAACCTAACACTACACTATCAATAAATTAATTAAATAAACTACCTACAATTATCTACAATTAAATCAACTAAATTACAAAAACAAACAAACACTAAATTACAAAAAAAAAAAAACACTAAATTACAAAAAATAAAAAAAGATTACATGAATTTTAAACTAATTACACCTACTCTAAGCCCCCTAAAAAAATAACAAAGCCCCCCAAAATAAAAAAATGCCCTACCCTATTCTAAAATAAAAAGTTTACAGCTCTTTTACCTTACCAGCCCTTAAAACGGCCTTTTGCGGGGCATGCCCCAAAGAAAAAAGCTCTTTTGAATTTAAACAAACATACAATACCCCCCCAACATTACAACCCACCACCCACATACCCCTAATCTAACCCAAACCCCCCTTAAAAAAACCTAACACTAAGCCCCTGAAGATCTCCCTACCTTATCTTCACCACGCCGGGTATCACCGATCCGTCCAGAAGAGGCTCCAAAATCTTCATCCAATCCGGCAAGAAGAGGTCAAGAAGAGGGTCCGAAGTCTTCATCCTATCCGGCAAGAAGAGGACATACGGACCGACAAACATCTTCATCCAAGCGGCATCTTCTATCTTCATCCATCCGACGAGGAGCGGCTCCATCTTTAAGACCTCCGGCGCGGAACATCCTCTTCTCCCAACGACTAGATGACGAATGAAGGTTCCTTTAAGGGACGTCATCCAAGATGGCGTCCCTCTAATTCCGATTGGCTGATAGGATTCTATCAGCCAATCGGAATTAAGGTAGGAAAAATCTGATTGGCTGATTGAATCAGCCAATCAGATTCAAGTTCAATCCGATTGGCTGATTGGATCAGCCAATCAGATTGAGCTCGCATTCTATTGGCTGATCGGAACAGCCAATAGAATGTAAGCTCAATCCGATTGGCTGATTGGATCAGCCAATCCGATTGAACTTGAATCTGATTGGCTGATTCAATCAGCCAATCAGATTTTTCCTACCTTAATTCTGATTGGCTGATTGAATCCTATCAGCCAATCGGAATTCAAGGGATGCCATCTTGGATGACGTCCCTTAAAGGAACCTTCATTTGTCGTCTAGTCGTCGGGAGAAGAGGATGTTCCACGCCGGAGGTCTTGAAGATGGAGCCGCTCCTCGTCGGATGGATGAAGATAGAAGATGCTGCTGGGATGAAGATGTTTGCCGGTCCGGATGTCCTCTTCTTGCCGGATAGGATGAAGACTTCAGACCCTCTTCTGGACCTCTTCTTGCCGGATAGGATGAAGACTTCGGAGCCTCTTCTGGACGGATCGGTGATACCCGGCGTGGTGAAAATAAGGTAGGGAGATCTTCAGAGGCTTAGTGTTAGGTTTTTTAAGGGGGGTTTGGGTTAGATTAGGGGTATGTGGGTGGTGGGTTGTAATGTTGGGGGGGGGTATTGTATGTTTTTTTACAGGCAAAAGAGCTGAATTCTTTGGGGCATGCCCCGCAAAAGGCCATTTTAAGGGCTGGTAAGGTAAAAGAGCTGTAAACTTTTTATTTTAGAATAGGGTAAGGCATTTTTTTTATTTTGGAGGGCTTTGTTATTTTTTGGGGGGCTTAGAGTAAGTGTAATTAGTTTAAAATTCTTGTAATCTTTTTTTATTTTTTGTAATTTAGTGTTTGTTTTTTTTGGTAATTTAGTGTTTGTTTGTTTTTGTAATTTAGTTTAGTTGATTTAATTGTAGATAATTGTAGGTAGTTTATTTAATTAATTTATTGATAGTGTAGTGTTAGGTTTAATTGTAACTTAGGTTAGGATTTATTTTACTGGTAATTCTGTAATTATTTTAACTAGGTAGCTATTAAATAGTTCTTAACTATTTAATAGCTATTGTACCTGGTTAAAATAAATGCAAAGTTGCCTGTAAAATAAATATTAATCCTAAAATCCTATATGATTGATACTTTACTAAGTACTTTTTACTGTTTTTACTGTTTTACTTAGTAAAGTATCAATCTTTTTTTATAAACACTTGCTATTGTGTATTAATTTGACCTGACCTGGTCCCCTGGATTTCTTGCTGATTGCCTGCTGTGAGAACCTGCCATAGTCTGTTGGGTGACTGTATTGATCCCTTCCTGCCTGATTAGCATCAATGAAGATGCTTTACCAAATGTGAGTATATTTTCAAATATATACAACATCATCCTCTGGTTCAAAACTGTACTAGGCCATATAGGCACCTTTGTGTTTGCTTGTATCTCCATCACAGAAACACACCACTCTGTCCAAGAGGTCGGTCTGCTGGGTGACTGTGATTGATCCCAGACTGCTTCTGTTGCACTAACTGGAGTGCTTCCTAGATTGTGAGTTTATATTGGCACCACTAGATCACATCTACTCTGTTGAACAAACAATATTGGGCCATGTGGCGCATCTGTCTCTCTTATGTCTTATTAATCCTAAAATAGCTATAATGTAATTATTCGTTATATTGTAGCTATATTAGGGTTTATTTTACAGGTAAGTATTTAGCTTTAAATAGGAATAATTTATTTAATAAGATTTATTTTATTTTGTTAGATTTAAATTATATTTAACTTAGGGGGGTGTTAGGGTTAGGGTTAGACTTAGCTTTAGGGGTTAATACATTTATTATAGTAGTGGTGAGGTCCGGTCGGCAGATTAGGGGTTAATACTTGAAGTTCGGTGTCAGCGATGTTAGGGAGGGCAGATTAGGGGTTAATACTATTTATTATAGGGGTTTTGAGGCTGGAGTGAAGCGGTTTAGGGGTTAATACATTTATTATAGTGGCGGCGAAGTCCGGTTGGCAGATTAGGGGTTAATAAGTGTAGGTAGGTAGCGGCCACGTTGGGGGGGGCATATTAGGGGTTAATAAATATAATATAGGTGTCGGCGATGTTAGGGGCAGCAGATTAGGGGTACATAGCTATAATGTAGGTTGCGGCGGTGCCCGGAGCGGAAGATTAGGGGTTAAAAGTGTAATGCAGAGGTCAGTGATAGCGGGGGCAGCAGATTAGGGGTTAATAAGTGTAAGGTTAGGGGTGTTTAGACTCGGGGTTCATGTTAGGGTGTTAGGTGCAGACTTAGGAAGTGTTTCCCCATAAGAAACAATGGGGCTGCGTTAGGAGCTGAATGCTGCTTTTTTACAGGTGTTAAGTTTTTTTTTCAGCTCAAACTGCCCCATTGTTTCCTATGGGGGGATCGTGCACAAGCATGTTTTTTAAGCTGGCCGCGTCCGTAAGCAACGTTGGTATTGAGGGTTGAAGTGGCGGTAAATATGCCTGTACGCTCCCTTTTTGGAGCCTAACGCAGCCCTTCAGAGAACTCTCAATACCAGCGTTGTTTAAAAAGTGCGGGGGAAAAAAACCACGCAGAGCTAACGCACCCCTTCTAATGCAAAACTCTAAATCTAGGTGTATGTTATCCTAGAGAACAGTTTTAGTCCTTCGGACTTATTATATTGGACTTTCAGTGATATTTGAAGGAACCAAATTGTCAATACCCCTAGACCTGCTCTTATCCCTAAGTTCATACCCATGCACCTTAAAATGTTTACCCTAATTGAATGGTATCTATTATCCAGTTTTGACCTGTTTATATAACATTATTGCTCTATGTTCTCTCTTACCTTGTCCATTCCAAAGAGAAATATTAACCCTCCTAATATGTCAGGGGAGCTGCATGCTCGGCCGGACTTTGTTTCTATTATGATTGCACTTCACTGACAACCCTTCTAGATCTGTCTCTCTTTTCAGGTTTTACACTCATACATCCTTAAATGTCATGTCTCAACTCCCATATATATAATGCCCTGTTGGAAATATTTTTTCACAAATACACTTACATCCTCCTCTATCCTTCACTTCTTTGAATCTTCTCCTCTACTCCTTCCACAACTACTTAAGCCCTCGTCCTTCCCCTCAAAATAACCACCCACCTACTTCACCCATAGTGTCATACACACTCCCATATTCTGCTGCTCCTGCCCAATCAATCTATCAATTAAAACTGGGGGGGGGGGGGGGTTGTGCCCAGTGCCTCCCTACTTCTCCATAGCTACAACATCTTCACCCCTCCAGCTTCTAGTCACATACTACCACCGCCTACTACTTCCCTGGCCTATTCAAGGTCTTCCACTTTCTTTTTTCCTTCTCACCCCTATCCCTCCTTGCTCTGTTTCATCCGAAACTTTATCCAGCTTAACATTTACCTATATATTAACCTTCCACAGATTGAACACCCCAAGCTCCGCCCCCCTTCCTTATTCCCTCTTCCCTTACCCCTACATATACTGTTTCACATGACATTATTTTCCTATGCCATTTTACTTTCCATACCCCCCATCCTTAACCCTTCACTCTTTTTAACCAAAGCAGCTCTGGACCGCTGTCTTCCTCCCCCAGAAAAATAATTCAGAAAGCGAAGTTCATACCAATTTGCTGTGTCAGAATGTAATTAGTACCTTGACCATACTAGCACCAATTTACTCAAAATATTCTTAGATAATCGACGGAACACACACTAATACTTCACCCCTCCCGTCCCTACCCCCCCTTTCCCCCCCCCATCTCTAGCATCTAACCCCGCACCACCATGGAGGGACTACACCTACTCACTCTTAATGTCCAAGGGTTAAATTCTCCCACCAAATGCAGTTTGTTATTTACTTTTCTACGCAAAAGACACATTGACATCACCTTTATCCAGGAGACCCATTGGACCCCTGTACCTGAGATCACCCGCACATCCAAACATTTTCCCATACTCCTAGAGGCCACATTCCCCTCCAAATCCAGAGGAGTAGCTATCTACAAAGGCAAAAATGTCCATTACGACCAGATCTATATTGAAACTGATTCCCAGGCAAGATTCAATATCGCCATATGTAAACTAAACACCCATTTAGTCACCCTTCTTAACGTTTATGCCCCGAACATTAAACAAGTAAAATTTCCTAGAACCCTCCCCAAGTCAGTAGCAATAATTAAACAAGGAGACCTTATACTCGGGGGGATTGTAACTTAATTTGGGATGTAAAGGTAGACAGAATGTGACCCCCACTCTCTAGGAATGACAGGGCAATTCACTCTCTATCCTTAGCCTTCCAATCACTAATAGCACAATATGAATTATATGACATATGGCATGCCCTGCATCCGCAAGATAAGGAATTTACCTTCTATTCCTCCCCACATAAGTCACACACACGAATAGACTACTTTTTTTCTAACGCAAAATTTCTAGACACTATTCATTCCGTATCTATCATCCCAGTTTCTTGGTCCGATCATGACTCACTTCACTTACATGCAGGACTGGACTGTCACAGACCCTCTCCTCAAAACAACCCTTCAGAACAAAATTCTAGACTATATTGCCCTTAACGACAATAACCAGACCACAGCTCAAAATCTTTGGGCCACACTGAAGGCAGTAGTGAGGGTCCACCTTATGCAGTTCGAATTTGAAGCCCGCTCGAAAAGTAAAGCTACCTTATCTTTCTTGAATATCCAGCTCCGCTACCTAAAAGTGAATCTCTCTCATGCCTATTCTCCCATCATAAATGAAGAAATAGCCAAAACATTGAAACAAATCCAAACCCTAGAACTAAAAAAAAACAAATCATGTTAGAGAAATTTAAAAAGATCTATTATCATTTAGGTAATAAAGCCTCCACTCTTTTAGCTACCAAACTCAAGAACCGAATAGCCCAAGCTAGAATAATGACCATACAATCCCCATCGGGAGTGCACATTTCTGCTCCGGCTGACATTGGAAATTCCTTTAGACAATACTACTTAAACCTATACAATATAGAGGCCAACATAGAATCTCCGGCTTGCCCCATAGGAGATATCTCTGAGTACCTTAAATCTCTCTCTCTCCCCTCGTTGAACCTAGAGGATGTTTCCTCCCTTACAATCCCGATAACAACAGAGGAAATATCGAAAATTATCCAAAACCTGAAACTAGGGAAAGCCCCTGGCCCTGATGGCTTTACAGCCAGATTCTACAAAGCCTTTCATCCCCAGATAGCTCCCATCCTCTGCAGATTCCTTCAAGAGATATTCTCAGGAGCCTCCTTCACTGCAGAATTCCTAGAAGCTGTGATAATCACAATTTTGAAACCTGGTAAGCCCCCTGATCTCTGCAGCAGTTACCGCCCCATTTCATTAATTAACCTCAATACCAAGATATACGCCAAACTTTTGGCCAATAGGGTCACAAAAGTTATCTCCCCTCTCATAGCAAATGATCAAGTTGGATTTAATCCAAATAGGAAAGGTGCAGATGCGTCCAGGCGGATACTGGATGTCCTCCACGTGGCTGACCGAAGAGGCGCTCCCTTCCTGGCCCTGTCGCTTGATGCTGAAAAAGCGTTCAACAGGGTCAAGTGGGATTTCTTGTGGGAAACTATGAATACTTTCCACTTCCCTATCACTTTCATATCTGCGGTTAAAGCCCTTTATAATTGTCCGGTGGACACTATCCGAGGGGTAGGGTTTCAGTCCTCCAAATTCACTATAGCAAATGGCACCAGACAGGGCTGCCCCCTGTGCCACCTTCTGTTTGCTCTAGCCATAGAACCCTTAGCCCAATCCATTAGGCATGACCCCCGAACTACAGGCCTCCCCATTGGACCTCGCACTCATAAAATTTCCCTTTACGCAGATGACATCACCCTTTTCCTAACATCGCCCAAAGAATCCCTCAAGATTTTGGGAGTCCATCTTAGCCCAGATCCTGCTGACACTATAGCTCAGAATTATTCAAAAAGGCTTTTAGAATTCAAAAGACTCCTTGAGTCATGGGAGTTCCGGGAAATTTCCTGGACAAGTCGCATTGCTGCGGTTAAGATGTCCCTCCTCCCCAAGATCACATACCTCCTACGATCCATTCCATATAATATCCCTAGAGCACTCTTTAATAGATTCCAAAGTTTGATTACCTCCTATGTGTGGAGAGATCGTAGACCTAGAACGTTGGGACGCACGCTTGAAAAGCCGATCTAACAGGGAGGCTTAGCAGTGCCGAACATGATTTCGTACTATAACACTGCTAGATTGTCGCACATCCTCCGCTGGAATGACCCTGAAAGACAACTAAACTGGTATACCTTAGAGTCCTCATTATAACCCCCTGGTATAAACCTCACTGATCTCCTGTGGATCCCTACTCATCATAGACGAGCCGTTGATAACCTACACCCCATTTTTCAACACGCATTACAATTTTGGGACCAGATTAGACATAACCCAGACATCTCCCCCCACCCTTCCCCCATGCTGAAAATCTCCACCGCGCTTTACTGCCTCCCAGACTCTCACTATAACTTATGGCCACAGTTGCAAACACTACAGGTGTCAGACTTCTATGAAAACAATATATGGCTCTCACACCCTGCAATATGCGCTAAATTCCAACTCCCACCTAGACTAAATTTTGAGGGATTCCGTCTAAGCACTCGTTTACGCACTTGGAGCTACCCCAAACAGACATTACGCCCTATGACTGTCTGGGAGAGGGCATGGTTGGGAGCTCATAGTCTCAGGCATCTCTTATCCTTCCACTACAGTCTTCTTACCAACCCGAACCCCTCCCACAAAATATCACAACACCATGCGTGGGAAAAAGAAATAGGGTTCACTGCCACTCTGGATGTTTGGCATGCAAGAATCAAGATAACCAAAAAACTCCTTCACTGTGCCACCCTCTGGGAACTATACTATAAAGTTCTAGTTCGCTGGCACCTCGTCCCAACTACGTTACATAAGATATAACAATCACAATCTCCTGAGTGCTGGAGAAATTGCAAAACTCACGGTATCCCACTGCACATTTGGTGGTCTTGTCTGGTAATCCAGCCGCTATGGCAGAAAATATATACACTCCTCCACTCACTTGGCTTCACTCCCCCATTCACTCCTGAAGTAGCCCTCCTACACATACAGATGCCCAACCTTGCCCCCTCCGGAGGCCCTTACAATTTATGTCCTTATGGCCACAAAACTTGCCCTAGCCAGAGCTTGGAAAAAGGAAGGACCTCCAACTCTCCCCCAAATAATCTCCACTGTACACTATATTGGTCAAATGGAACAGTACTCGTACAAAGTACTTGACAAGACTGATTCCTTTCACGAAATCTGGTTCCCATGGATTACAAAATTCCCAAATTGGACCACAAACCTTTAGACCCCGCTTCAGAGCGCTCCCTCCCCACTTTCCCTGCCCTTCCTTTCTCTTTTTTTTTCTTCTCTCTTCCTTCCCCCACCCCTTGCCTTCCCCTCCCCCCCTATCATGACCACCTTTCATAAATTCCATTTTTACATACCTTAAAAACATATGAACACAAACACTATTATACTGTTAACAACAGACACAGTAGTCAAATGCATATCCATTACAGATCACTTTCAGAAAAGAGACCCTATCTATGCCTTTTTATGTTTTTCATTACCTATATATATATGCATAAAAAAATTTGACTGTATAACGCTCCTATATGTATTCCATCTATACCTGTAGATGGCTTCAATTTGTTTTATTCTAAGGCACTGTTGTTATATATAAATCTGTCTCAATAAAAATATTTTGTTTAAAAAAAGTGTAGTAGGATATTTTCTATTGACAAACCTTTTTTCCATTTGTTCCAATCTGCTAATAATGTGCAAAATACCTCTGTTTTTAATGTATATATGGGTTGTATGTTTTATATTGTTTTTTTATATATATATGTAACAATCATCTTCTTGTGATAAAGAAAAAAAATAACTTTGTGATGCACTATGTTTTTCATCCACAAGATGTCACTATCCTGTAATTAGTCTTTTTCACAGGAAGATGAATAACAGGTGAGGGTATTTAAAGGCATTTACCTGTGTATCTGCAATTATCGATGACTAAGAGCCTATAGCAGGCTTGAAACGTTGTATGTTTTTCTTCTGAGAACTCCATGTAAGAAAAATAAAGATTATTTTTAAATTTTCAGGAGGCTGGAATACTTTTTGTTGTTTGGGATAAAGAAAGGCATCAGCCCTAGACGCTCACAGGTTAAGTGTGGCTTTTGACAGGCTTCAACAATTTCGAACTTTAGCTTGTGTATTCTTCCACGTATGACACATTCTGTCCTGAAGAGTCCTAGAGATTTCATAAACTCACCTGCGTATAACTTTAGTCTGGTGTCACTTGGCAGTAGACGTGCTTCTGGTGCTAACATCAAGCACATTACATCACATGTTGCTCATGAATCCAGCTGGAAGGATTGGGACTTATTTTTTAAATTTAAAGTAACACACCATTTCTTTCCTCTGGCTTGCATAGTGACGATCAATTGCTCACTTCAGTGGTGTGTGACTCTTCCTTATATATTGTAGATGTGTTCTCCATGGTGTGTAAATTTCCTATTGATGGCTTTCTTTTACTTGACAAACAAACGTTAGCAAAATGATTCATTCTTCTACAAGACCTACAAGACTTCCGTTAATCTGGACATTGCTCTTTAATTATTTGATGCACAGTCCCACAATATTTGCACACTGTAGGGTTTGCATCATTTGTGCTAAACATGCAGCATTTTTGCTGCAGTTTTCTTATGTGTTGTAGCTGAATTGCAATGTTTATGCTGTCAGTCTGTTGTCTGTCCTGTTCCATAACTTTCAAATGTCTGTCAGTAAGCTCTGCTGTACGGCACATTTCAATAACTGCATTTAAAGTTAAGTCATGTTCTATTAGTAGACGCCTGTGTGTGCTCTCACCAGCTATACCGAGAACAATTTTGTCCCTTATTAATTTATCCCTTAGAGTACAATTTTCACAAGTTGCTGCCTTTTCTCTCAAGCATGTAACAACATTATCATGAGATTCTCCCTCTTCTTGTTTGCAGCATCTAAACATATACTTTTTATATATAACATTTTTAGCAAGTTTAAAATTAGCTTCCAGTGCATCTAAAATGGCTGTAAAATTATCTTGCTGCTCTGCTGTGAGGTTCAGATTATAAACATGCCTGCATTCACTGCCCATGACTCTTCTCAGAGTTGCTGCCTGCACTGTTGCATATTTCTTAATCAACACTGTAGACAGGGAATAATCTTCAAATCCAGCTCTGAAAGTTTCCCAATTGCTGCTCCAATCCCCACTGATTCTCATCCCCTGTGGGGGAGGTATGCAATTCCTTGCAGTCATATTGTCTTTAAGCCTCTGAGCTCTCAAATATCAGTTTTAAGCTGTAACTCACAAACCTGTGCTGTATCCCAAAGCTGCTGTGCTCCAAACAAGAGGCTCAGTCCTGATTCCAGTCACTTCTGACACCATGTTTCATGTATAGAAATAGAGACACTACAAGCTATTAGTGTGAGGAATCATGATGAACTACAGTACTGCATCCAGGTCAGAGGTAGAAACAGGAAACAGTAAGTATAAGGCAATGCAATATTACCATAGACAAACAGAGTCACAGTATTTGCATAATAACTCCATAACAGCATCCTTGATGTAAGATCGCATGTGTTGAACGAATGGTTGTAATGTGGCATCAATGAATGTTGCTATTGGTTGTAATAGTGAGCCTCTCGAGGACGCAACCGGTTTTCCAGGTGGTTTCTTTATACCTTGGGTATTTTCGGAATGGTGTATAGTTTGGTACATACCCGTTGCTTTGTGCACAAAAGCTCAAAGGTCTCATGGTCGATCCACCCATTGTAAAGTCCACTTAAGAGTACTCCATCGACCTTTTCTTTGAACGTTCTACCTGGGTTTCCACCAAGTTTTTGATACGTCAGTGTGTCAGCCAACTGGCTATAGATCTTGTCACTGTATTGCACATAGTCCATCACTACAAATTGCACCCCCTTTGTTGACTTGATGGATGACAATGTTGGAATCTCTGGATATCCTTCTAACAGCTTCCCTCTCTGCTCTTGTGAGATTGTGCTGTTTCAGGGTGGTATGCATTGTGTCCATGTCTTGTAGTAGTATCCTGATCCTGGTGAATCACTTTAAACTGGGGTTAGTGTTCACAGGTTCATTAGCTTTTTGGTTTAAAGCTGTTGACCATTTTACTGGTTCCCATATCCCTGAAGTGATCCTTCTGTTTAAGATGGATCCTTCTGTTTAAGATGTCTCTGGAATTTCATGATGTCCACATACGTGTCAAAACGGTAAGTCCCTTATTCAGTACATTCTTTTAATCCTCTGTAAGTATTTGAGTACTGATGTTGACCACTATGTTTTCAGTCAATATTTGGGTGGAAGGGGAGTATGTCTTTTTGATACACCTGAGAAGGTTGTAACCCCCCTGAAAGACATGTTCAGTGGTAGATACTTGTGTGCCCAGAGTCTGTTGGTTATTTTCATTACCAGATCCAGAACTGCTGTCCATGGTGTTGAGAACCTTCCTTGTGTGGAACCTTCTCCTGCGGGGCCTTAGAGGTCTTCAAATCTGGGTTCCAGATAACAATAGATATACAAATTTATCATTGTAGTATTTTTGAACACCAGCAGATCATTTTTGTAAGTTCCCATCTGTGTTTGTAATTGGTAATCCAATCCTCTTTCTTATCACTGAGGAGGGTAGATTCTTGTTTCTCTTTAAACATATGAGAAAAATTAGAGAAAATGTGCAAAAGCATTGTTGTTTCTCTTTAAACATAGTTAAGTCTGCACTGACCCTCACAGTAAGATTTCTTACTTTCTCTATCACCAATTAAATTAGATCCATGTAGCATTTATTTAGGATCTGACACCACTTAATACAAAAGGCTTGGCTATTCAGCCCAATAGTGGGCACATTCTTCATCCTGGAGCCTCTAGGGATCATACAGCTCTGATAGTATTTAGATAAATATTTAGCATGCAGCTGTAAGTCAAACTCCATTTTCTTGAGTTTAATTAGAGTATGATAGATTTGTACTAGATTGTTCTTCATGTCCCATTTCTTCCACAACCATAAAAAGTTGGGCAGCATCTTCTGTTGTGAATGCAACATGCCCACCCCTGCAGATGTATTGTCAGCTTGTGGAGACTCATTTTGTTCACAGGGATCCATTGTACAAGTGTTGATAATATCCAATGCAATGGTGAAATAGTTTAGTGAGGGGTTAGGTCTTGGACTAAAGTCAGTGGATGCAAAATCAAAATAGTTGCAATTACAAAGTTTGTAAGATTTACACTTTCACTCCACAGCATCAGCCAGGGTGTTATGAAACAATAATAAATTCCAAACTGTATTCAAATCCGCACTCACTAGACTTATAAGTGAAAAAATTATTTATTCAGGTGATGTTTGGTAGCTCACTAGCCCCTTCCTCAGTCCAACAGCAAACAAGTGTGTGAACAAACAATATATAGCAGTAACCACACCTCCACCATTCAAAAATTGTGCCAAAATTAGTAGTCATGGTGATGTACTTTGTAAACAAATATGAAGTGTTGCTATGGAAATAGTTAAGTGATCCATTATATATATGGGTTTGAATCTTTAGGGGTTCTAATTTGGTCAGTATTTTGATAGCCTCAATAGCACTAGATCCCAGAGCCCACCCTCTGGAACACATACAGCGATAAGGGTGATCATTGTCATTTAAGTTGTTAGCACCATCTAGCTTGGATATACATATATGCTTTCTTTTTGTAGGGACGTTCATAAGGAGCACCTATATATGTTTCACCCTATAGTTTTTATCAATTTTTATTGATATAGCTAGTAGCACACATCCCCTGATGGATAGTATTCTTTAGACTATCTTATCTTCATTGGCACTCCTATTTTAGTAGTCCCAGAAATGTATATAGTTAGGCTTAGATTTTTTCAGATTTTTTCAGAGTAGGACAGACTGACATAAGGGTGTACGCTAATTAAATAGTGCTTGTTCAGTGTCTCTTCACTCTCGTTTGTCCCTGACGATTGTTTAATTAGCATTTTTTATGCGGTAACAAACTAGCATGTCTTGTGTACACTGATTGCCTAGCAACGGTCACTGTGTAGCTCTTTGCCGACACCATCACGTCACTGAGATGGCTCCTCTTTTGGATTGCACACTGCTGGCTTGATCAGTGTTCGTTCCTAGTGATTTTCTTTGATACACAAATGGGATCACACAGGTTAGTATAGATTCTTACTTATTTGAGCGTTTTCAAATAAGGTTTGGTGCGCAATATGATAAGGGGCTACATCGACCATATATTATGCAGAGTATGATCCAGCAATATAAATCCAGTCCAGGTAAAAGGCATGTATGCTAAGTCTCCCTGAACAAGGTGAGCATATGCAAATACAAGGTAAGTTTGCTTGGTCTCTGGAACAAGGTGAGGATGCACAGGTATCAGGTAAGTGTTCTTTGACTTACAGGATCTAGGAAAATGGTAGGAAAGGCAATAACTTAGCCCAGAATGAAGGGCAGAGTGAGTTTTTATAGGAATTCCCACACCTGAGTCTTCCAGAGGGGAGTTCCAGGAACTAGGACATGGTCCATTTAAATCCCGACACGGTTCGTTTGCGTACACCTAGGGAAAGCTGCAGCAGGAGCAGGAGGTGTCAAGTCTCAGTGTCCCTCCAAATGGGACACTGAGTTTGAAGCAACCACTCTCAGCATTTGCCGAGACCAGAGAGATGCTACCGGGAGTAGAGCTCCCCGGGTAAGCTCCTTACAGAAGGTCCTTTAGCACAGACTCTGGAATATATAACTCTAATCTTCCTATTAGCAGGGCCCTGGACTCTCTAAAGAAGAAGCAGATTCCCCAGTGCGATATAGTAAGTATTATATCTAATTTAGGGCCAGACTATGAGTTGAGCACAAAATATCGCTTTCTGCTAAAGTGATATTTGCATTCAAATTAGTAATTAGTGTGCACTGGTATTACAAGTGAGGTGCAATGCGAATGCTAGGAAGCAATGCACTCACAAGGGTGCCGTTTTCAGTGCCTTTTTAATCTAACACTCTACAGCCACCAACTTTACCCCCCAAAAAACTGCCTAGTGCAGTTATTTTATAAAAAAAAATGCTAAAATTTTTAATTTTGTAATAAAATATACACCACTGTATTTTGAGGGCATTTGCGGCAAATTTGTATAATTAACCAGAGCTAATCAGATTGGAGCTTGATGCCCTGTGTTTCTGGCGAGCCTGCAGGCTCACCAGAAACAGTAGTTATGAAGCAGCGGTCACAAAGACCGATGCTCCATAACCTGTCCGCCTGCTCTGAGCAGACGGACACACATCGGCCCATTGTCCGCGAGTCAGCAGGGGGCAGTGTTGCACCAGCAGCTCTTGAGAGCTGCTGGTGCAATGCTGAATACGGCGAGCGTATTGCTAGCATTATTCAGCGAGGTCTGGCGGACCTGATCCACAGTGTCGGATCAGGTCCGCCAGACCTTGATAACTTGGGGCCCTGATCTCTTGTTAATTTTATAAGCTAGTAATGGCTGGTAATTTATCGAGATCCTGCAAACAGGCAAAATTGTCCGTTTGCGGGTGCGCAATAAATTTATGATCCACTTGTAATCTAGCCTAAAATATTTGCCTCCACAATTTTCCTATATTGGACCAGATTACAAGTGGAGCATTATTTATAGCTCCTGCTCGCGTGCTACCTCTGCTAGAAGTTAGGGTTTTGCATGCATCGGTTAGTTGAAAGTAAAAAGATTTCAGTCCAAAACTTGATACGCCCAAACAGCCAAACTTTGAATATCACAATTACGTTAAAGTCTTCCCCAATAGTAGTCAATGGAGCCAAAAAGTTGAAAAAACCCTACTCGCACAGAAACCTCATTGCATATTCTCAAGTGCGCTAACACGACATAAAAATATCGATATTTCACATTCTTATGCTCTTCGCATAGCAGAATATGTAATATTTATTCATAAATACATATTTCTACATGTATTTGGAGGTATTTTGGTACATTATATATCTATACCTATATAAATAGATGATTATATAGATATATACAGATATATATAGGAATATATATTTATAAATAAATATAACATATTGTGCTATGTGAAGAACATTGGAATGTAAAATATTTATAGTAAATAAATAGCATAACACTTTATTAAATATGAATATTGCATAAATATGATTTTACATGTTTTCAGCTTCTTAACTGCAAAGGGCTCAGATGCACTTATATATATGTTTATATGTGTGTACATATGTCTTTATGTGTTTAGATGTGTATATATGTCTGTAAATACATATACACACATATAAATACATAAATACAGTCATTTGATAATTCAGTACACTCTGTTCTATATTAAAAGCACATTATTATTACATTATTTGATGTTTTACTTTGTGAATTTAATTTATTTTTGAAAATATACAAATCTGATGACTGCAACACGTTCCCAAAAAGTTGGGAATTTAGGACTAATAGCGATGTGACAAGTTGACATAAGAAGGTGATAGGAAACAGGTGAGGCAACAGTGTAATCATATTATATAAAGAGCCTTAAAAAAAAAGCCTAGTCCTTCAAGAGCAAGGATGAGTCGAAGCTCACACCCTAAAAACAACATTCCCCAAAGACAAATCGGCTTAATTTTGGGCATTTTCACTTTCTACAGTGCACAATCACCTAGATTACGAGTTTTGCGGTACGGCTATAGCGCTGAAAAATTGTCCATTGTGTGTGGAATGGCCGGTAATACATATTACGATTCGCTGTGGTATAGGCTGTAACGCAAGCATTGTAGCCTGTTGATGGTGACCGTATGAAGAGGATCCTCCACGCTGGATGTCCACACCTCCGGTAAAGAAGCTCCGTGCCTCCACAGCTCCACTGTAAAAGAGCTGAATGACCTTTTAAGGGCAAAGTCCATATAAATGCCCCTTTAGGGGCAATGGGTAGCTTAGGTTTTATTGAGACTTAGGTTTTTTATTTTGGGGGGTTGGTTGGGTGGGGGGTTTTACTGTTGGGGGAACTTTGCAATTATTGTCGGTAAAAGGGTTTAAGGCAATGCCCTACAAAAGGTACTTTTAAGGGCTATTGATAGTTAATTGTAGGTTAGGTGGTATTTTTATTTTGTGGGGGCTTTTTTATTTTTATAGGGCTATTAGATTAGGTGTAATTGTTTTAATTTTGGTAATTTCGTTTATTATTTTTTGTAATCTTAGAGTTTTTTTATTTTTTGTAATTTTAGTGTTTTTTATTTTTTCAAGGTTTTTTTAAATTAGTAATTTAGGTTTTTTAATTGGTCGTTTTTTAAAAATTTATTAAAATAGTAACGTTAGGTTAATTTATAGTTTAATGTTATTTTTTTTTATTTCACAGGTAAGTTTTTATTTATTTAAAGATAGTTATATTGTAACTTTTAATTTAAAATTAGGGGGTGTTAGGTTTAGTGGTTAATAGGTTTAGTTTATTAGTTATGATGTGGGGGGCTGGTGGTTTATTGGTTACTAGGTTTATTTATTAGTTGTGATGTGGGGGTCTGGGGGTTTAGGGGTTAATAGGTTTATTTATTAGTTTCGATGTTGGGGCAGCGGTTTAGGGGTTAATCACTTTATTTTGCGTCAGCGATGTCTGCAAGCGGCGGATTAGCGGTTAATAATTTTATTTAGTGTCGGCGATGTCGGGAAGCGGCAGATTAGGGGTTAATTACTTTATTTAGTGTCGTTGATGTCGGTGAGAGGTGGACTAGGGGTGTTTAGACTAGAGGTTTATATAAGGGTGTAAGGTTTAAATGTATCTTTGTTTTCCCCATAGAGATTAATGGGTATTGCGTTACGGTGATTTGCCATTCCGCAATCGCATTGATGTCTATGGGGGAAAGCACGCACGAGCACGTAAACTCAGCCCTTGGCTTTTGTGCGGTATGGAGCTTAACGCACCATATCGCACAACACAAGAAGCTTTTTGTGTAACTCGTAATGGCAGCAATATGGAAAGTGCGGTACCACTCATTTTATTGCGTTACTTTATTGCATAGTGCAAAACTAGTAATCTAGCCAAGTATAATTAAAGATTCAAGGAACCCAGTCAAATATCAATGCGTAAAGGGCAAGGCAGAAAACCACTTCTGAATGTGCGTGATCTCTGATCCCTCAGACGTAACTGACTCAAAAACCCTCATGAGTCTGTAATGGATAGCCTGACATGAGTCTGGGAATACTTTGGTAAACCTTTGTCAGTCAACACCATTCGCCGCTTTATCCACAGATGCAAGTTAAGGCTTTACTATGCAAAGCAGAAGCCATACATCAACACTGTCCAGAAGTATCATCGACTTCTCTGGGTTTGGTGTCAGTGGAATTGTGTTTTTTGTTCCGACAAGTAAATATTTCGAATAGTTTTTGGAAAAAAGGGCCGTCTTGTTTTCCGGGCCAAAGAGATAAAGGACCATCCAAGATGTTATCAGCGTCAGGTCCAAATGCCAGCGTCTGTCATGGTATTGGGGTGTGCCAGTGCACATGGCATGGGTATCTTGTGCAAAAGATATGTATACATTTTGGAGCAACATATGCTGCCATCTAGACGTTGTTTTTTCCAGGGACATCCCTGCATTTTCCAGCAGGACAACGCCAAACCACATTCTGCCAGGATTACAAGTGCATGGATGCGTAAGCAGAGAGTGTGTGGCACATTATGAAGTGCAAAATAAGCCAATGAAGGCCTGTACAGTTGCGCAGCTGAAGAAATACATAATGGATGAATGAGGGGAAATTTTGCTTGCAAACTTAATCAATTGGTGTCTACAGTGCCCAAACTGTGTTATTAACCCCTTAAGGACCAACAACATACAGGGTACTTTGTACAAAAACCGGTCATTAAAGACCAACGACGTACCCTTTATGTCGTCAGGGGTTTCAATGGTGGAAGTGATCCTGATTGCTTCCAGACGCTTTCATGTTATTGCAGTGATGCCTCGATATTGAGGCATCCTGCAATAAAAAAAATTAGGCACTCTGTGGCCCTCTCTGCATCGGCAAGTGATGGTGCCGATCGTTGGTGGGTTAGAGCAGCAGCAGGGAGGCGGGTGGGCGGGTATCACTGGTAGGTATCTGGCAGAGGGGGGCGGGATTACGTGCGGGGGCACCGGGCAAACAATTAAGCACACGCATGGGAGTGGGAGCAGGTGGGAACCCTACACTATGGAACTAAGGAGGGAGAGAGGAGGGGAGGAAATTGGATCTATGTGATCTGGGAGAGGGTGGGGGTAGGTCTGTGAGGGGGACAGCTACACTACAGAAAAATGTAGTTGTTTTGCTAAAATACATAAAAAAACTAATTAGGTGGCTAAATGGGTACTGGCAGAAAGCTGCCAGTACCCAAGATGGCATACAATAAGGTAGAGGGGGGAAGGTTAGAGAGATGTTTGAGGGTATCAGGGAGGGCTATGGTGGATCCTACACAGCAGAATATATCTTTTTTTTTTTAAAAAAGTCTTTCATTTTAGTACTGGCAGACTTTCTGCCAGTACTTAAGATGGCGGCGACAATTGTGGGGGAGGGAAGAGAGCTGTTTGGGAGAGATCAGGGGGTGGGATGTGTCAGGTGGGAGGCTGATCTCTACACTAAAGCTAAAATTAACCCTACAAGCTCCCTACAAGCTACCTAATTAACCCCTTCACTGCTGGGTACAATACAAGTGTGGTGCACAGATGCATTTAGCGGTTTTCTAATTACCAAAAAGCAACGCCAAAGCCATAAATGTCTGCTATTTCTGAACAAAGGGGATCCCAGAGAAGCATTTACAACCATTTGTGCCATAATTGCACAAGCTGTTTGTTAATAATTTCAGTGAGAAACCTAAAGTTTGTGAAAAAGTTAGTAAAAAATATAACTATTTTTTTTTTGTTTGATCTCTTTTGGCTGTAAAATGGTGGCGTGAAATATACCAAGGGGTCGATCCGATATAAAGCGTCGCCCGCAAAAGCCGGCGACGCCAATAATTGCGCGGATTTGGTATCCTATATACGGCGTAAGCTAGAAGTTATGCCCGTATATTTCTGCCGTCGCCCGCAGTTTTTTGGGCCATAGGCAGGTATACCAAACCCGCGCAATTTGGTATCCAATATGCAGCGTAAGGACTTACGTGGCGAAAATGGAGAAAACTTACTCCATTTTCACCTCGCCACAAAAAGCAGCCGTAAGAAGCCTTACGCTGACTATTGGAGCCCCGTAACTCCCTAAACTAGCTGCTAAAATAAACCTAACACCTAACGCATGCGCAATGTCTATCTCCCTGTCAACCGCGATCTGCTAAAATAAACCTAACACCTAACGCATGCGCAATGTCTATCTCCCTGTCAACCGCGATCTTCTAAAATAAACCTAACACCTAACGCATGCGCAATGTCTATCTCCCTGTCAACCGCGACCCCCCCCCCCCGAAATCCCTAATAAAGTTATTACCCCCTAAAACGCCGCTCCCCGACCCCGCCGCCATCTACATAAACTAACCCCCTACTGTGAGCCCCTAAAACCGCCGCCATCTACCTTATCTATCCCGGAATCTGACCCCTTACACCGCCGCCACCTATATAAAAATGATTAACCCCTAATTTAATCTACCTACCCCGCCGCCAGCTATGTTATCTATATTAACCCTAAGTATATTATACTTAATATAGTTATTACATTATATATATTAACTATATTAACCCTAATTATATTAGGGTTAATATAGTTAATATAGTTACTATAGTATTTATATTAACTATATTAACTCTATCTAACCCTAACACCCCTAACTAAATTTATATTAAATTAATCTAATTCATTTATAAACTAAAATATTCCTATTTAAATCTAAATACTTACCTATAAAATAAACCCTAAGATAGCTACAATATAATTAATAATTACATTGTAGCTATGTTAGGGTTAATATTTATTTTACAGGTAAATAGTTAATTATTTTAACTAGGTATAATAGATATTAAATAGTTATTAACTATTTAATATCTACCTAGTTAAAATAATTACCCAATTACCTGTAAAATAAATACACCTACACTATCAATAAATGTAATAAACTACAAACATCTATCTAAAAATACAATTAAATTAACTAAACTAAATTACAAAAAAAAACAAACACTAAATTAAAAAAAATAAAAAAAAGATTAAAAGATTTTTAAGCTAATTACACCTATTCTAAGCCCCCTAATAAAATAATAAACCCCCAAAATAACAAAAATTCCCTGCCCTATTCTAAATTAAACAAATTTCAAAGCTCTTTACCTTACCAGCCCTTAAAAGGGCCTTTTGTGGGGCATGCCCCAAAGAATTCAGCTCTTTTGCATTCAATAAATACAATCCCCCCCCCCCATTACAACCCACCACCCACATACCCCTATTCTAAACCCACCCAAACCCCCCTTAATAAATCCTAACACTACCCCCCTGCAGATCTCCCTACCTTGTCTTCACCACACCGGGCCGAACTCCTGATCCGATCCGGGCGATGTCGTCCTCCAAGCGGCAAAGAAGAAATCTTCCTCCGGCGACGTCTTCCTCCAAGCGGCAGCAAAGTCTTCAGTCTTCCGGCGGCATCTTCAATCTTCTTTCTTCGCTCCGCCGCCGCGGAGCATCCATCCCGGCCGATCGCTAAACTTGGAATGAGGTACCTTTAAATGACGTCATCCAAGATGGCGTCCGCCGAATTCCGATTGGCTGATAGGATTCTATCAGCCAATCGGAATTAAGTTAAAAAAATCTGATTGGCTGATTGAATCAGCCAATCAGATTGAGCTCGCATTCTATTGGCTGATCGGAACAGCCAATAGAATGCGAGCTCAATCTGATTGGCTGATTGGATCAGCCAATCGGATTGAACCTGAATCTGATTGGCTGATTCAATCAGCCAATCAGATTTTTTTAACTTAATTCCGATTGGCTGATAGAATCCTATCAGCCAATCGGAATTCGGCGGACGCCATCTTGGATGACGTCATTTAAAGGTACCTCATTCCAAGTTTAGCGATCGGCCGGGATGGATGCTCCGCGGCGGCGGAGCGAAGAAAGAAGATTGAAGATGCCGCCGGAAGACTGAAGACTTTGCTGCCGCTTGGAGGAAGACGTCGCCGGAGGAAGATTTCTTCTTTGCCGCTTGGAGGACGACATCGCCCGGATCGGATCAGGAGTTCGGCCCGGTGTGGTGAAGACAAGGTAGGGAGATCTTCAGGGGGGTAGTGTTAGGATTTATTAAGGGGGGTTTGGGTGGGTTTAGAATAGGGGTATGTGGGTGGTGGGTTGTAATGGGGGGGGGGGGGGATTGTATTTATTGAATGCAAAAGAGCTGAATTCTTTGGGGCATGCCCCACAAAAGGCCCTTTTAAGGGCTGGTAAGGTAAAGAGCTTTGAAATTTGTTTAATTTAGAATAGGGCAGGGAATTTTTGTTATTTTGGGAGTTTATTATTTTATTAGGGGGCTTAGAATAGGTGTAATTAGCTTAAAAATCTTTTAATCTTTTTTTTATTTTTTTGTAATTTAGTGTTTGTTTTTTTTTGTAATTTAGTTTAGTTAATTTAATTGTATTTTTAGATAGATGTTTGTAGTTTATTACATTTATTGATAGTGTAGGTGTATTTATTTTACAGGTAATTGGGTAATTATTTTAACTAGGTAGATATTAAATAGTTAATAACTATTTAATATCTATTATACCTAGTTAAAATAATTAACTATTTACCTGTAAAATAAATATTAACCCTAACATAGCTACAATGTAATTATTAATTATATTGTAGCTATCTTAGGGTTTATTTTATAGGTAAGTATTTAGATTTAAATAGGAATATTTTAGTTTATAAATGAATTAGATTAATTTAATATAAATTTAGTTAGGGGTGTTAGGGTTAGATAGAGTTAATATAGTTAATATAAATACTATAGTAACTATATTAACTATATTAACCCTAATATAATTAGGGTTAATATAGTTAATATATATAATGTAATAACTATATTAACTATAATATACTTAGGTTTAATATAGATAATATAGCTGGCGGCAGGGTAGGTAGATTAAATTAGGGGTTAATCATTTTAATAGAGATGGTGGCGGTGTAAGGGGCTTAGATTAGGGGTTAATAATTTTAATATAGATGGCGGCGGTGTTAGGGGCTCACTTTAGGGGGTTATAGATATAATATAGCTGGCGGCGGGGTACGGGAGCGGCGGTTTAGGGGTTAATAATTTTATTAGGTTGCGGCGGGGTAAAGGAGCGGCGGTTTAGGGGTTAATAGCATTTTTATTGTTAGGCTAGTGAGGGGGGATAGCGGATAGAGGGTTAGACAGTGCGGGCTATGTTAGGGAGGCGTGTTAGACAGTGCGGGCTATGTTAGGGAGGCGTGTTAGACAGTGCGGGTGTTTTTAGACTTTAGTCAGGTTTTATAGGCGCCGGCAGATTCTAACGTGGCGCAAGTCACTGGCGACGCCAGAAATTTGTACTTACGCAGATTTCTGGACATCGCTGGTTTGTGAGACTTACGGCACATTAGCATCTGACGGCGACCTATATGGGATAGCTCGAGTTGCGAGCTGAAACTGCGGGCGACGCCGGTTCCCTCGCTTGCGCCGCAAACTGCGATCGATATCGGATCGCGCCCCAAAATGGGCCTAAATCAATACTTTGAGTTGACTAAAAAAAGATATATACATGTCAAGGGATATCCAGGGATTCCTGACAGATATCAGGGTTCCAATTTAATTGTCGCTAATTTTGAAAAAAAAAATGGTTTGGAAATAGCAAAGTGCTACTTGTATTTATTTCCCTATAACTTGCAAAAAAAGCAAAGAACATGTAAACATTGGGTATTTCTAAACTCAGGATAAAATTTAGAAACTATTTAGCATGGGTGTTTTTGGTGGTTGTAGATGTGTAACAGATTTTGGGGGTCAAAGTTAGGAAAAGTGTATTTTTTTCCATTTTCTCATCATATTTTATAATTTTTTTATAGTAAATTATAAGATATGATTAAAATAATGGTATTTTTAGACAGTCCATTTAGTGGTGAGAAAAACAGTATATAATATGTGTGGCTACAGTAAATGAGTAAGAGGAAAATTACAGTTAAACACAAACACTGCACACATTTAAAAATAAGTAAAGTAAGTAAAACAACACTAAGGGGCCGAATTATCAAGCTTGATGCTCCTGATTTCGTACGAGCCTTCAGGTCTAAAGACCGCTGCTCCATAACTTGTCCGTCTGCTCTGACGCTGCGGACATCAATCCGCCCAAACCAAAACGCAGTGTCGGATCAGGTCCGCAAGCCCTTTGATAAATGGGCCTGTTAGAGTCATCAACATTAACAACACAACAAAATGAGGCTAGCGATAGATTCTTATTACTATGATAACAATCAAAAGCGATAAAACTCCTTAACTGAATGGGAATACATCACTCTTTCATACGAGGGGACTCATGATGTATTTCTATGAGGGATATATTTTCATAAAAAGGTTTTGAGAGTATAGATAAATATTTCTTGGTAGCTTTCAGTAGAATGAAACACATACGATTGTGCTTAAGCATATGCATTTTTTCTTCTGATCATTAGTTTCAGCGACAGCAAATTCTTACCTCCCATGGCTGCCAGTTCATTTTTCCAGCTGTTTTCTCTGTAGCCCCCTTATACATAGCATTTAATGCATATGCCACAGAGTATACTGCTGTATACAAGCTGAAAGTAAAGCGGAAATTGTTTATGTTAAAAATTGAAGGATCAATGGCATGAAGAGATTGATCACATTTTGTAGAATTGTCAAAGGAGCATGAAAAGTAATCACCCCATATTTTTCTAAAAAGTATGTTGTCTTTGTATTTCCAAGGGTTTGCAAGCAGAATAAAATCCTTAAGACCTGGAATTTCCCCCTTGTGAACTTGGAATATTAAAGAGCCATTCATTTTTTGTAGTACTCCCATATCTGTAATGATCTGAAAGGAAGCTAGTGCAATCCACACTATGTTGGGCTTACTGAAAACATTTAAAATATGCTGTATTATTGATGTGTCACAAATAATGATGATAACATTGCAGCGGGATTTTAATATAGCATTGTAGGCATTAAAATCCTGTTCCTTAAAGCCATTGTCTGAGACAGAGACTGAAAAATCTAAGCAAATCCCACTCTGTGTTATCTCTGATTCCAGCTCAATGCTTATCCGCTTACTACTTCCATCGTCTGCCGCTATAATCCCAACCCAAGTCCATCCAAAATGATTCAATAACTGTACAATGCCTTTGTACTGAGTTCTCACATCAGGAACTGTACGGTAAAATGATGGAAACTGAATCTTATCATTAAATATTGGGTCCATGGCACCATAGCTAATCTAAACAAAAAATATACGGAAATCAGTTATTTTGGTAAAGTTAAAGGTAAATTGTTCACAGAATTTGACACTTTTAGAGCTAGATTATAAGTGCTGACTGTGTCCAAAGTAAAAAAATAGTGCTATCGGGTTAGAGCTGGTATTCCGATTGGAAAGTAGATAGTTAGAACATGAACAAAAGACTCAGGAGCGCTTACATCAGGATTTTAGATATTGTGACAATGCTAACTCTCTCTCCCTATAGACTTCTATGGGGCATGACTAACCCAAAATTGAGCTAGATCAACTGTGTTAAAGCTGAAGGTGCGTTCAGATTACTTTCACTTAGAAGAAAATGTCCTTTTTATTTTGAAAAGTATTTTTTCTCTCTATACCTATATATGTTACGCCACGCTGCTTCTTTCTTCCCTTGCACTGCTCTGTTGCTATGGCTGTTGCCATAGATGCGGCGGTTGCTGTGAGCGTGCGGCGATGACATCATCGCCGCACATTGATTCCCCGCACGTTGATTCCCCTCTCATGCTAGTTGGATCCTCAGAGTCTCCTTGGCGCGAATCGGAGCCTACGTAAATCCCTACATACCTTATACACACTGCCCAAGTATAGGACTTACTCTACGTGCTCCTTGGTGCTATTTTCTACTGTTGTTTGATTACCTTATTGTTGCTGAACTTTGCCTGTCTGGCCACTCTGCTGTTTAACCCCTGAGCTGCTGGATACCTTGTTGCTGAACTTTGCTTGTCTGACCACTCTGCTGTTTAACCCCTGAACTGCAGGATACCTTGTTGCTGAACTTTGCTTGTCTGACCACTCTGATTTTAAGGACTGCCCTGTTTTCCGTGAGTACTACTTACCTCATTTCATACCTCTCATTTTGTTCTGGGATATTTCCTTATCCTTCCACTTGACGCTGGGATAAGAAGACTACTGGCCAGGTTTAGTCTGATAGGGAAATATCCCACGAGCAATACAATATATCTATACATATATAAAGATATATATGTATATTAATTTGACTGAAAAAGGGCTCAAAAGTGTAGGGTCCTGCACTACCATTTAGCGCATCACTGGTAATCTGGGTCTTAAAATGCAAGATATTAAACAATAATATCCAAATATATATGAAAATGTCTTTTACACACCAGAAATATTACACTTTCATGTGTCCTTCCTTTCTTGTTTATGACTAGTGTTATATTTACATGGCCATGGAAGTCATTACCCTCACACACACATCCTGTACACCACCACCTTTTCCAGCTGGTACCGAACGGATGAGGTTTAACCCCTTAACCCAAAAAGACATTCAGTGTATATGCGTTATACAGTACTTTGCCTATAATACCGAACAACGTATATATTCGTCTGAGCTTCAGGAAGCTGTAGAAGTCTCGGCTGGTAAGTTACAGGTGACAACTGGAGTTCCTGAGCCCCAGGCATCTGCCCGCATATGTCACCCTCTGTAATGATCATTGCTGGTGCAGGCGGGAGTTGTGGTCGGGAGGTGTGGGCCAGATTTACAGGTGCCTGTAGGCACAAAAATCTGAACCCCCCCAGCCCCCCCTCACAAAAAAGTGAAAACACTTAAGTTTTTTTTTTATTATTATTATTTTATTTTTTTATTTCTTTCATTATTATTTTTTTAGCGTAGTTTCCCCCCCCTCCCTTGATTATTAGTTAGGGCACCCCAAACCGCCAAAACCCTTTTCTGTAGTGTAGCTGCCCCATCCTGCTGGGTATATACATATATATATATGTGCACACACATACACAAACATACACACATACACATATACATACACACTAGGGCTGGGCGATATGGGCAAAAAAAAAATCACAATTTTTTTGGAAAAAATTTGGATTAAATCACAATTGCGGTTTTCTTATAAATGACTATAACACCTTCATTTTGCATTCTAAAGTTTATTTAACACTACAGAATCTTAATGTACATGTTTCTCAATGTCCAAAACATTATTGGAGCATAAAAATACAAAACAAAAAATAGTTAAAATAAAATTTGCTGCCTGTGATGTGATTAAATAGTAGCCACTAGCCAGTTATTAGGTCTTATGACACACAACATTGTTATGTTTTCTTGGACAGTAATGCTAACTGTGGACAGTGGTATTGTTAACAAATGAAGCAGTTTAAGCCACATACACACACACACACACGCATATATATATATATATACTGGTCAGAGGAAGGGACTGTTGCTGTCCCGAAAACGTCACTATTTTGCATTAAACTTTTGTCACAGTTGGAACAAGTTCAGTGAGTGCTTCTTTGCTACATTTTACTATTATCCTCATAGCACCCTGACAAGCTGCAAGAGTTGGTGAGAGTGCACTTACACCAA